>NC_066580.1:391179163-391519996 GCF_024323335.1 Lathyrus oleraceus
TCTCTCTGGTGATCATAAGAACAGAGGAGAGTTGAGGATTTATGACAGTGAGGATGAGGTGAAGACTGTTTTGGCCGAGTACATTGCGGATGTGTCGGACGCGGCTGTGCAGGAGCATGGATTTTTTACCCTTGCTATATCTGGTGGTTCTCTCATTGACTTAATGGGGTATCTGTATCTTAATCTTTTTCATATAATGTTTCTATGATTTTATGCTTTGGTGTTAGGTTAAAAAGTTATTGGTTCAAACAGAAAACTCTTGCAACCTCCATATAACAAGACAGTGGATTGGACCAAGTGGTATATCTTTTGGGCTGACGAGTGTGTTGTGTCGAAAAGTCACGAGGATAGCTGTTTTAAGCATGCTAAAGATTTGTTTTTGTCTAAGGTTGGTCCTCGATTCAACTATCTTATGTTTTTACTGCTTCATTGGTGTTTATAAAGTTTGGTTTACTCTCTCAGACTCATTTGGAGGAGACTAATGCAAGCATTAAACTGTTCTATACTAAGTTACCTTCTTTTGTGACAACTTTTTAGAAGGGAAAACATAACAAAATAGGCAAACGGAATTAATTTTAACAAGATGACTGGTTTTGAGTAGGGATGGAAAATGGATTAGACTGTCAGTTCGACCCGTTTAGTCCATACATGGAAATGCTAGACCCATTTTATAGAATGGGAAATTCCCTAATTTTACTTAGGTCACTTCTTTCTGCAGTAGAGCATGTTAAGAATAGGATCTTACCCTGACAAGAGATGATTTTGATAACCGCTTGTTTGTCAGTGTGTTAAGACATACTTTAACTGAGGCATATATCGAATCTGATTTCATTTTTAATGGCTTAGATTCAACTTGGTATATTCTGTATCCAACTTAATTGTGTTTTGGGACTTTTTGCCGATTTCTTCCAATAAACTTCTCTGTACTACAGATCCACCCACATTCTGATTATACATAAATCTTAAAATCTTAAATGCCAACTTGATAATCTGATTCGGATGTTGTCAGCATTCTTAGTTTTCGTTGATCCTGCATTGAATTATCTCATGCTTACCTAGTCTTCACTTATCTTAAATTTTTTGGTTACTATAAATTGGATGAAGACCAAGAATTCAAACATGCATATACTTTGTGGGATCGCTTCTTGACAACTGTAGGTTCAGGCACAAAATATGTCCTGAGTCCTGCTGTTGTTGGTTGTGGTAACCGGTGTCGGTGTCGTATATTGAATCTTTAGACTTTTATTGAATCTTCGGTGGAGGGTATTATCTCTTAAGGTGCTGGGTTATCAAACTATTGACATCCATTATTTACCTGGTGCAATTACCAGTCCTTATGTTGGTTTGTTTTTTTACAGTTCTAACAAGATTGATTGATGATCACATTTTAAGAACACTTCAAATTGAAAACACCAATATTTTTCAAACCCCTCCTAGTACAGCCAGTTGGTTGTCAATTCTGCTTCCAATTCTGAGGACCCTATCAGTAAACAGTTATGCTTGAAGGTGTTGGTTTCAGTATTTTTTACTCCGGTAAGCCAATACCATATGAGTTCCCTAAACCAAATCACAGGATAGTTTCATTTAGTTGACTCCAAGACATTTTTGCTTGATCCAGATTTAAAGGATTCTCTGCCAATGCTGATTGACTTGCAAAAAACGTTTGTTTGGTTGAATTAGAGAGAACAGAGGCATGAGATGGTGAAAACGTGTTTGAACTATACAAAGGAGTTTATTTTGTATACGCTCAAGCAATAAATATTGAATAAATATAGAAGATACTTTTCATATTTAAATGAAATGACATGTCTATACAATAATTACACAGATCCCAATATATTTCCAACAGGTTCCAAGGAAAAAGCCTCTGTCAAATAACTTTTGGCCTGAAGATCTACAAGGCTTCACATGATGCTTTGCAATCAATTATATATGTCTTTCCACTTGTTTTTTATATAGACCAGCCAGAAAAGGAATATGATTTTTACTATAAACTTTTCAGAAAGCTTAATGTGACTTGTGAGATGTCAGTTGAATGATGAATAATTGAATATACTCAAGCTGTAGAATTAAAGAAACCCTGTATAGTTGGATCTTTAAAATGCAATAATCAGGCTTCAAGTTTATGTCTTTACTATTATCTTCTGTGCATTTGTGTTCATATTCTGTTCTGTCCCAACATTCATATTAAAGATATTGTACACTTGTATCTGATGTTAACTTGTACCTGCTTTGATTTTGTCATTAATTAATATATTAATTGGTTCCTCTGCTGATATGCTGATATGCTTGTTAAATCAACAGGTGCCTATAGTCCCCAGTCACGTGATTTCTATTAATGATTCTGTGTCAGCAGAAGAAGCTGCTGATGATTATGAGTTTGTCATCCGGCAGTTAGTGAGAACCCGAGTTATCAACGTGTCTGAGATTAGTGACTGCCCAAAATTTGATCTCATTCTGCTTGAACTGGGTACTGATGGACATGTTGCATCTTTATTTCCAAATCACCCAGCACTTGATGAAAGAGAAGAATGGGTAACTTTCATTATTGACTCTCCTATACCCCCACCTGAGAGAATCACATTCACTTTGCCTGTTATCAATTCTGCATCCAATGTAGCAGTGGTCGCAGCAGGTGAAAGCAAAGCAGATGCTGTACTGTTGGCAGTTGATGAGAGCGGACCCGATTGCCTGTCAATACCAGGAAGAATGGTCCAACCAGCTAACGGGAAGTTGGTGTGGTTTTTGGATAAGTTGGCTACCACAAAACTTGAAGACTCCGACTTGAACAATTGGTATATGAAGTCCCTAGCAGAAGTGTAAGTTTGTATGTAGTGTTAAGGGATTTGACACATGTTGATCTTGCACATTTATTTTGTTTTGGAGAGAAAGTCTGTTTTTTTTTTCTCCCCTTTTTATGCTCTCTACTAGGAGGTTGTTTGGAGAAGTATGGTATAATTTTTGTAAGCGGCCAATAAAAGCTGAGAGCATTATTCTAACTTCCTTCTTTCCTTCTAAATCCTCATTGGGTTATTAGTTATAATGATGGTGTCCTTTTTTTCCAATTATGGATACTTTTTCTTTTGGTGTTTGTGGCTATTGGTGCTAGTATTCACATGTCAAATCCTCTTGTATAGGAGTCTATTTACTTTGTTTGAATTTAAGTTTGTGTGAACACAACCGTGTACTAACAACGCAACATGTTCTAGGATTTTGATCCCAAGTTTTTCATGGAAGTGTGTCTTGAGTAAATGAGACGGTAAAAAAAAAATCAATTTGAAATCTGCACTGCCCAATTTCGATCCCAACGTCATCAATTTAGTGACTGCACGACGATATGGAATACAATTGTTATTCGAATCTCTTGAGGTTCACGAGTCAGAACATCTTTAGAAAAGAAAAATTTCTAGAGATTCATTATCACCATTAAAACTTCTAACAAAATTGTAACTATTCATGCCATCAACCATATTGAACTCTTCAACAGAATTTGAATGACATGTGTCTAACAAATTGGAACAGGCAAAAGTGAGATACAAAAACCTAAGAACTTAGTCTAAGGCAATATAATAACCTCTAGCAATAGAAACACATTTGAAGCAAATTAATAAATGAAACAGTTTTCTATACAAGAGAATTTCACTATGAGAAATGTAAGGTACAAAACTGGTGTTACTTGGTTATCACCTGGTTCAACGGCTCTAATATTGTTCGGTACTCTGTTTCTGTAATCGACTTTATGCCGTATGGATCAGGAGTAATGTCCTCTTCCATACCTTCAACTGGAGGATAGCCACGCACTCGACCAAGTATCCATTGATCTATAACCCCGCAATCAATTGCATACTTAATGCTATGCTCCAGGTATTCTTTATCAGTTATCAAATCCGGTTGAACAGTCAACATTCGCATGATAGCTGAAAAGATAATAAGAGAACTCATAAATAAGTGACTTACTTGTAGAGATGTTTCATCATGACAAAGACAGTTAAACTCAAGTGAATTGATGCTAGAAAGACGTCGCATTTCAAACGATTCTTCTCATAATGGTGGGAGACATGATTTCAACATTATTTCAGAGTGGTTTCTTTTATGTTTTTCAAATGGATTAATGAGAAAAAATCAAAAAAGTATTTTCAATATAATGTACCTGCAACAATGCCGTCTCCAGATGCCGACATGTCATGGGTGAAAGGGGTAATGGGGGCATCCTCCATCCCATGAACAGCACCATCAATCTCAGAAGTGTAGTAATGTATCTTGGAAGTTCCATTAGTCACAAACAAAACCTTAAGACTTTCGTGCCATAGTGGTGCAACCACTTCGGGTTCGTAATGGACAAACTTTGACCTGGCATTGTTTTTGGTGTCAAATTCTTCAGACGGTGTAATCCCGCATAAGAACTCTAGTTCTTGCTTAGTGACTTCAATGATGTCTGCAAGATTCCACACTTGCTGAATGAACGTCTTAGTTTCTTCCTGAGAGTGCCATAGTGGCATAGGAAGGTTTACATCATAGAAAACAACTGCTCCAAAATGCTTTGCGATCTTGATAGCTCGCAATGTCACGGATCTCATGTTACGATCAAGGAGGGAATGTGTGTTGAAGTAGAACATTTTTGCCTGCACGGGATGTTAATTAATACACTCTAGCATTGCGTAGTAAGCTAAACACTCAAGCCCCTAAAAGCAAAAAGACTAAGTAGAAGCATGAACTATGCAGAGAACCTAATATACAAGCAAACCAGTTGCGAGCTTTCACCAATCAGCATTACTTTTTCAAACAAATGGTTTATCGCATGGTACCAAAGCTTCTATGTCCAAGTTGTCCTAGGATTCAATCTTTGTTGTTGCTACGCGTTTAAATAAACGATAAATCTCAACAAAGAATAGGGTGCATCTAATAGTCTATGTTCTGTCAATGCTCAAACCTAGAGGACCATTGCATGAGAGGAATGATAAAAATTTAAGGCTAGAACCTATAAGCTACATAGAACAGTATTTACTTCTTTTAAATCCTTTTCGATAAAGAGTTTCAAGTTTCATACCTCTTTCAACACATCAATATTTATCTCTGACTTTGTCAAACAATCTTCAGCACAAGGTTTCACACAACTCAATTTAAGTTTCCTTTTACCAATCTTCATCACGGACACGCCTGTTGTTCTTTTACTATCAATACAAACCGATCGTGTTTGAACATTATTTACATTCATATGATACAGCATCGCTCGACCATAATCATCATCTGCAAGCTTTCCCATAAAAGCAACCTTGCCACCCAAACTTGCAAGAGCAATGGCAACACTACTGGCAGATCCCCCAGGAGCCCTAACAAATTTCTCAGGGCTCCATACAGCATCCTTCATTCTTTCATGGAGTTCATGATCTACAAGCCTATTGGCAGGCCTACCCGAAGGAACAAAAGCATACTGCGCAGCTCCAAAGCAACAAACAAGAGGAGGCCAGCCATACGTATAGCTAATGTCCTCTCCATCATCTTTAATCAGTTCCAAACCATCGTCGATCTCATCCTCCTTATTTTCAATAAAGAAGGGCTCATCTTGGTCATCAATTTCATCTTCAGCAACAACGTCTTTATCCTCTAATATCACATTCTCCTCCTTAGGTTTCCTTCGTTTCGAAACCTTTTTCTTTTCCTTAACTTCCTTCTCTTCTTCCAAACCAGCAGAACTAGATGCATCTATAAACCATATAAACATTTATAACTAACTAACACATAAGAAGCAAAAAGATAAAATCTCAGCATTGACGCAAAAGATAAAGAAATTCAACTACCTTTTTTCTTACTCTTTCGAGTTTTCTTCTTGGAACCATCACTAGACGAAGATAAACCTTCTTCAATAGAACCATTACCTTCATTTACCGACAAATCAATTCTCTCTTCAGGAGACTCAGCTATTGGTTTTTTCTTTGTCTTTGCCGTCACCTTCTTTGCAGTCACCTTCTTAGCTTTAGATGCTTTAGTTGCCTTCTTTTCAACCACAGGTTCATTTTCACTAGGTTCTTCTTCAACAGAGCCTAGTGAAGCTTTCTTCCTAGCCATTGCCACATAACCAGGTTTACACTGAACCCTAAGTTCCCCAAATTGCACTAGTTTTAAAGAAGCATAGCAATGAGACCAACTCAAATTGCACCTGCACAATTGCAAAAACAACACTTACAAATTACAATTCACTAGAAATTTACAGTAACATTCAAATTAAAATTCTTTCTTTTTAGAGCGAACCTGGGAAGTGGAAGAAACTGAGAAAAGGAAATACACGACATTGGAGAAGAGCTCGAATTACAAACAGAGGTTAGTTTTCTCTTTAGGCATCACACTCTAAAGGTTGACGCAGAAGAAGTGAAGGGTTTAACGATGACCAAAACGACAAGGGGTTTTAAAAGAGATAAGGGTCTTAGATAAAACGACATGTCGTTTTAGTATAGTTTTGGCATAACATGTGTTAAACTTCACATGCCTCTGTTAAAACCAACTATAAAGAAACACTGTCGTTTTTGGTCTAGTTTTATTTTTTTCTCAGGATTTTGCTCCTCTAACCCAATTATGAGAAAGGGTTGTTAATTAATCAGCTGATTGATATGGTAGCTTGAAAAAAAAGTGAATTACAAGGTGAATATGGTTTTACTTTGTGCTTCTAGTTATGCACCCCATGTGTTTGATAAAATGCCTCAATTGGTTCTAGATCTTGTTTCTTTTTCTTCTTTTTTTTTGCCTTTTTGGTGTTGTACCATGTTAGAAATAAGTTAAGCTTATGGAGTGCAATTTTATTAGCTATAATTTTCTTGGTTGCATTTAGTCATTCAATGGAATGGAATAGATTGACGCCTTATTGTTTTTAATTGCTTTTGCTTGAAGTTCCAATAGAAATTTGATTTCTGGAGAAATGTGAATTCTTTCTGATTTTTTTTTCTCTTGTGACTAATGGGTGATGTCTGTGAACCAACTGAAGAGGGTTAGGATATTGACTTCAATACACTTCTGTAAGCCTCTCTCAGATGAGTATACTTAAGTGCCTGGGCGTGCGCGGGAATCAGCTCTGTGCTGCCAGAAACTATCTTAAAGGTAATGTTAACTAAATGATCTTAAGGAGGCTGCTGTTTTGTGTATAACCCTGAAATTTCTATGATCTATTTAGGAATGTAAGTAAGATTGAACTGAAGTTTGTGGTCCACTTTCTGTGGTGATAGTTAACAGTTTTATGTTTGCGTCAGTGACGGGGCTTGCTTAAGGTATTTAGTTTTGATAAGGGAAAAATTAAGATGATGTATTTAGAGATTAAAATAACTGGTAGTTTTATTTGAAGATTATTTTTTGAACTTTTTGATATATAAAGTTACTTATTGAGTTATTGTTGTAACTAATCAGGTGAATATAATAGTATTTAAGATAGATTCATAATAAGATGATTAAACTATATTTTAATGTTTGTATTAACTACACATTTTTAAGGCCTTGTTTTATGGAGCTGGCTCTAGTTCAGTGAATTTACTTTCCCATTGTTTAAGGTTCTTAAACCCAAATATTCTCATCTATTGATACTCAGGGGTGAAGATATGGAGTGAAAGTAGTTTGTTTTCCTACAATGTCTTATATACCTATGCGATTATAAATAACTTCTTTCAGCTTTATAAGCCATAGACGTATATAAACTAGATTTTGTTTCGCCAAGGTTTCCAAATGAAAGATATAATCAATCTAGAAGAAAGTTTATTAGTGTTCATCAATTTTGGCATATTATCGACCAAAACATTTATAAACATGGTTTTTTATTTGCATTGCAGTGCTGGGTTTTTCCTCTTTTCACACAGCTCCAAACTCCTCTATTGAAATTCAAACTCAAGATGAAGAAGTAGTGATTGCTTTGGGAAGTAATGTAGGTGATAGACTACATAACTTCAAGGAAGCCTTGAAATTGATGAGGAAGTCAGGCATACACATCACAAGACATGCAAGTCTGTATGAGACAGCACCAGCGTATGTTACTGACCAACCTCGCTTCCTCAACTCTGCAGTAAGAGCGGATACGAAACTCGGGCCACATGAATTATTGGCTGCACTCAAACGAATCGAGAAGGATATGGGCCGTACTGATGGTATAAGGTATGGTCCAAGGCCAATTGACTTAGACATTTTGTTCTATGGTAAATTTAAAGTCAGATCTGATATTCTCACAGTACCTCACGAAAGAATTTGGGAACGACCGTTTGTCATGGCCCCTTTGATGGATTTGCTGGGAACAGCTATTGACAGTGATACAGTTGCTAGCTGGCATTCATTTTCAGGCCATTCTGGTGGACTAAATGCATTATGGGAAAAGTTAGGTGGAGAATCCCTTATTGGAGAGGAAGGTATGTATAGGGTAATGCCTGTTGCAAATGGCTTACTTGATTGGTCGCGAAGAACATTGGTCATGGGGATTCTTAATTTGACTCCAGATAGTTTCAGTGATGGAGGGAATTTTCAGTCTGTGAAGTCTGCTGTTTCGCAGGCACGGTTAATGATATCAGAGGGTGCTGATATAATTGATATTGGTGCTCAGTCTACTCGGCCAATGGCATCAAGGATCTCTGCCGAAGAAGAATTAGGTAGATTAATCCCTGTCCTGGAAGCTGTAATGTCAATACCTGAGGTAGAAGGAAAACTCATATCTGTGGATACTTTCTACTCTGAAGTTGCATTAGAAGCAGTACGTAAAGGGGCTCATATTATAAATGATGTATCTGCCGGAAAGTTAGATGCAAGTATGTTTAAGGTCATGGCAGAGCTTGATGTTCCTTATGTCGCAATGCACATGAGGGGTGACCCGAGTACAATGCAGGATAGTGAAAACCTGAAATATGATAATGTTTGCAAGGATATATCGTCGGAATTATACTCGCGGGTTAGAGAGGCAGAAATATCGGGAATCCCGGCATGGAGGATTATTATGGACCCTGGAATTGGATTCTCAAAGAAAACCGAAGACAATTTAGCGGCACTAACGGGAATACCTGATATTAGAGAAGAGATTTCAAAAAGAAGTTTGGCCATCTCTCATGCTCCTATACTAATTGGACCGTCAAGAAAGCGATTTTTAGGTGAAATTTGCTCTCGCCCTTCTGCGGTTGATAGAGATCCCGCTACCATTGCTTCTGTCACCGCAGGTGTGTTGTGTGGCGCAAATATTGTTCGAGTGCATAATGTTAAAGATAATCTAGATGCGGTGAAGCTTTGTGATGCAATTCTGAAACAAAAGAGTTCTCCCATAAAATTTAAACAGTGATTTCATCTTGCTATGGTTGAGTTGGCACTGTTTTTCTTCATATGCCTATGCTACCCTTCTAGTGGCTTCATTCAACAAATCTATTACTGTTCTTCTTTACCATGTCTCACTGCTACTCCAATGTCATATATAGAATTCTGTCATGCTGCCAGTGCAAGAGCAAAGAAGCGTGAAGTGCATTAAGATGATGGACACATGCAAAATGAGAATAAAGTTGACACTTCGTGTCATTCAATATTAAGCATACCATTTTTGATAAACTTTACGATCGTAGTTATTTCATTTCTTCCCATGTATTTGATTCACAAATAAGATTATATTCTAAGTTCCAACATTTCACTTGTAACTTATTGATTCACAGATTTTTGTCATATGCAAAATGCAACTACTGTTCAATCCTACTTATTATCGTTGAGTAGAATAAGGTCATTTTAATTTAAATACAAGGTAGCCCAATAATCAGATTCCCACTATATTAGGACTAAGGAGAATCAAATGCACGTTGTCTTTTTTTTCATTAGCACAAATTGTTTTTGGCATGTAGAGCAAACGATAACCACATATCAATGTTCATTGTTTTAATTTCTGAATTATCGACATTCAATGTTTTCTTCTTTTTTTTTTAGTTGTCAGCATTAAAACTATTACTAAGTGCCCATGATTAGGATGTATGTCTGTTTCTGCATTTGAAAAAAATTCAAATGGCTGTTGAAAGTTTTCAGCTTTCTGTCACCATGTGTTTGCAGTAATAAAATCATAAACAAGCTGATTATTTCCAAATCTTAATCTCTTTTAATACCATATCTTAATATTTGATTAGTGAAGATAGCTACCTCTGAACATATGGTTTATTCATTGGTCAGTTAAGAGCTGCTTAGCAGTTTGAGTGGTTTGGAGAAGTGAAAAGCCAAGGGCTTTTAAATGCTAATTGCTTCATCAAGAATGGCACTGCTAATTACCATCCGAAGCTGTTCATGGAATAATGCAAAGTCAGTTGATATTAAGATTATACTGAGTTCCGATCCAGAAATCTTCCCTTACATATAAAAGGGTCATTCACTCCAAAAGTTTGAAAATTATATTTAAGAAAAACTCTTCTGTAGCCTGAAATCTTATTGCTACCCATACCGCATAGGCAAAATTCTTCCTAAATGTAAAATATCACAAAACTATGACTATAGTAGTATTCTTCATATTTGCAATACAGCAGAATGGAGAGCTTTCGCAATACAAGGATGAAAATACATGATTTAATTTCACTCACAAGTACCCCTAGCTAGCCAGTTTCATAATCGGTAGGACTTAGTCTCGCCGCGCATCAGATTTATCCACATTACAGATGAGCTGAACAAATTAAAAAGTGCATCAGCTTCCATTACCAAATGCTCCTTCTGATTTATAAATAACAAGTTATTGGTCTCTGTTGAACAACCTTTTCTTTAGTCCTTGCCATAGAATCATCCTTGGTCTCAATTGCCAACAACCTCTGCTTCAGCCCTTGCCATAGGATCATCCTTAATCTCACTTTCCTCTTTCTCTCCTTCTCGCTCTTCGGCTACTTGCTTCCTGTGCAGTTCTTCAGCAGCCAGCATTGCAGCTTTGTTCTCTGCTTCCAGACGGCGCATGTCCTCCTCCTGTTGCTGCCGCTCAAACCAAGTATCCGCATCCGCCCAAACTGAAAATTGAAAAAATTCAGTCAAACACACAATAGAAATAATTGAACCAAGAAAGTTGAGACCATTTTACTTTCTATCTGCATATATAGCTTTAGAAATTAATCATCATCAAACTTGTATTTTCTTTTTAATCCTAAACAGTCCTACAACAACAGTGAAGAAGCAACCAAGACATCCCATACACAACGCACAAAACACATTTTTGTCTCTCCCCTCCGACCATCACGCCCTTTCATTACTTATATCACTTAATAACCAGGATTCATAAGCTGCATTGGTGTCAGTGTTGTCGATGGCAGAGGGCTAAATTCCCACCATACCAACCGCTCCGCTTTGAGGCGCTGTTATAGCTGACCATGGCGTCAAAACATGCAATATCGGCGAACCCAAAAACCGCCATGTATATCTGCCATAGCGGCTATTGCGCCACTATTTTATAACACTGATTGGTGTCCTCGCATAACTATTCAATTTTACCTAATAAATCTAATAGAAAATCAGCTTTATCAAACCCTGAATGAAAAACACAAAATACTCCATTCTAAGCAATTCTCCAATGCATCTATTCTAAAAAAAAAACTAATTTAATACTCAAAACCATACCTAAACACAAAATCAAAACACAGAATAACACAGATAAAAAGTAGAAGAGATTCGTTACTTGGTTGAGCAGCCCAGCCTTGTTCACCGCCCTTAATTTTTTCAGGAAGTGCGTAATTAACGGTGAGGACACGGCCGTAGAGTTCAGCACCGTCCATATTATCCATGGCGGAGGAAGCGTCTTCCCTTTCAAGAAAAGTGACGAAGCCGAAGGAGCGATGCTTCTGAGTGGCTTGGTCAAGAGGGGTCTTGACATCCTTAATATCTCCGAATGGTATGAACGCTGCGTGAAGGATGGATTCGTTGACCTCTTCGGCTAAACCTCCGACGTAGAGAGTGTTCTTTTGAACTCCTTGCATCATCGCCATGGTTGCTTTCGGTTACAGTTAGGGTTCTTCAACTCCAACCCAATATATCCAATGAACACCTCTTTGATCGAGCCTCTTTGTGTTTCGGAGTAGGGTTTAAGTTTGCGTTTCTTTTTAGTTTTTTTTTGTTTGGTTTAAAACAGTCTATTTTTCAAATTAAATTGCTCAAATATGCTAGTTTTAGGATAATGAAAGACAAAACAAAAACTCCTTCCTAAAAACGAGAGACTTTTTTTTCTCAATTTATATTTTATATTTTGAAAATTTTTAAAAACATTTATAATAAATAAATAAATAATTTATATTTAAATTAACTATTGATCAGATGTTTTGAAACGATGGAGAGACACTTATATGCAAAATAAACACTTTAAGAGATTTTGATATGATGGAGTGGTATTGACATGCAAAATTAATATTCCAACTTTCAAGTCAGTATTTAAGGGAGAATAATGAATTAAAATTGAAATTGAAATTGACGTGCACTCTATATATAGTGGAGAGGAAATAAAATATGTTATTTATTAGACCTGAATTGTAGAGAGTCGTTAGATATATCTGAAGTTTGGATCCTATGTACTTATCTACAGACTGCATGGTAGTTCTCGTGTGTTGGGAAAGTTCTTGAAGGATTGTATCTCATTTAGAATGGTCGGTTGGGGATCAATATTGTTGATCCAGAACAGTTGTCCTCCAAGCCCTTGTTTTTGCATAGTAAGGCGGGATTTGTCATATTAGTCTTGATGGTTGGTCGTTCTTTCATTTATCCTGGAAAAGCAAGAGTAAACATTTCAGTTTCTTGAAAATTCGCGTCTTTAATGTCCCGTACCTCAAACTTCTTTTTGGATGTATCCTTATTATGACCTTTGAGAATTGAAATACTTGAGTGTTACATGTGAGTGATTTGAAGCATTGATACAATCTATTTTCTTTTGCATGCTAGCATATGATTCTTTAAAAGGCAGTTCCATACTTTCTCTAAGTTATCTTGCTTAGTTTGTTGTTATATTTTTCTTTTGATATTTTGCTTCCCTGTTGATGGACTAAACTAGCAAATGTACCAGTAGTGACAAAGAAATAAAATAATTTGTCTCCATAGGGGTTGTAAGTTTAAAAAGGTGATAACAATGTGATTTAAAAGAAATAATTTGGGGAGTTCGATGGTGTTTTGGTAGGAAAACAAGAACGAGAAAATTAATGTACCAAAGTTCGATAATAAAAAGCAATTAGATCTTTATTTCGAATTCCCTAATTATACTTGTTGATGAATTGTGTATTAGATAAATTACAATTACGATATAATCTCACTGCGAATTAACAAGATCATTGTACTCAATTCCTTGGTGTACAACTCAATAATTTACACAATGATCCCTTAATTCCTTAGGTCAATTCGGAGTTAAATCATGCATTACTAAGTTCGTTAATTCACAAGTCACAACTTATAATTACTTATTCCTAGTTAATTACTAAGTTGAATAATTATCCTAGTTGAGATTGGTATTGATGAAGTTCATGTGCTTGCTGAATTTTCTTCTTCCCCATGCAAATTTTGTTGAGCCTAGCCTTTGAATCCACTATTTTACTCTTCACACCCTTGTTTTGCTAATGTTGCCATGTGTTGAACCCAACAACACCACCTTGTGTTTGAGCCTTTTCTATTAGGCCCAAAGCCTCATTTTCCAGGCTGCACACCCCATGTTTCGTGCACCCCTGCAGATTTAATTGTTTTTCTTTTATTTCTTGTTTTTATCATTCTTTTGCCAATTTTTGCTATGCACTTAATTCATGAACATGTATATTTTAATTCATGTTAAACTCATATATCATGGTTGAATTTTTTACTCAAATAACTCATTTTTTCAAAAAAAAAATCCCAAAATAACTCACATTTCAGATTAATTCCCAAACTACCATACTTTAAAAAAACATTAACACGTAGGTGCCAAATGAATTGGCGCCTACCTTTAAAGTTAAAGAGGAGGCGCTAATTGAACTGGCTACATCACATGGTGCTTCCAATCCAATTGGCGCCTGTGTGTAAAGAATGAGAGGAGACGCCAATTGGTTTGTCTCCTCTTTGTATTATGTAATTTTTTTTGTATAAATAGAGGTGTTGTGTGATTCATTTTTCCACATCTCTTTTCATTATATTGAAAACATGGTTCCTCTTCGTCGCCGTTATGGAAAAGAGATTTATTCGAGAGACAAGCCTCCGATGGAGATGCTCTTCTGGAACATCTGTTATTTTGAGCAACTATAGAGGGAGTTAGTTCGCTGGTTAGACAGAAACATACATGAAGGCGAAAAAATTAGAAGTATTAAGAGACTCGATGTCGTACGTGGATCGGTGTGAGTTAAAAATGATAAGGATGATAGGGAAGTGATGTTTGGACCGAATGATGTCAGTCTGATTGTTGTAATCAGTTAGAAGCACTACGTCAAATAAGGGAAAAGAGGGCGTTTATTTTGGCCTATAACAGCGCTTTTAAGCGCCCTCTAAAGTGGCGCTGGCATAGGTAAAGACATCGCTTTGTTTTCCTGGAGAAAGCGCTGTCTAAAGTGGCCACATTATAGTGCGCTTTCAGAAAAAAGAGCCCTCTGGAGTGGTCCATAAAGGGACACCTTAGAGGGCGCTTTCTGGAAAAAGCGCCCTCTAAAGTTGTCAATGTAAAGTGTTTAGAGGGCGCTTTCAGGAAAAAGCGCCCTCTAAAGTTGTCAATGTAAAGTGTTTAGAGGGCGCTTTCAGGAAAAAGCGCCCTCTAAAGTTGTCAATGTAAAGTGTTTAGAGGGCGCTTTCTGGACAAAGCGCCCTCTAAAGTGTTAGTTATTTTAAAAAAAATTGTTTGAAAAACAGTGGATATTTAATTGGTAACCTGTTCGAATGCTGCAAAAGTGTAAAATTCATATTGATTTCATCCTTTAATCCAATGTTATACACCATTAATCCATTGATATATACAACATGAATCCATTTATATACAACATTAATCCTCCATATATACAACATTAATATATGATTCTTTGATCAACAATATACAACAACATATTCATGATTTAGTAAAAGTACAACAACAATATACAACATATATACAACATATATACAACAACAGCATACAACAACAATATTCCATACATATATGTACAACAATATACAACCTAGCTATATGATTCTTTGATCAACAATGAATTGACACAATTCATCCTTCATTTCATCCAAATGAGCTCTTGAGTAAGATTTGTATTCCTCAAAGTACTACAATTAAGAGAATAAAACATATTCATGATTTAGTAACAAATTAGATGAAATATCTGACAGACATAATTAAATATACAAATACACACGAATATTTAGGGGAATTTCACTTACGCGTCAACCGTCTTCTTCATACTCGGATATTTACTCCAATCACCCGATAACGAATCGAGATAATACACTATTAGTCTCGAAAGATCCATAGCAACCAACACCCAGTGACCACTGTATCCAAAAGCTGTCTAGTAGTTCTAACCAATACTAAACAAAATAACGTCCATCCATCCATGGTGAATAATAGCAAGTGTGCATAATAGGCAGGAGGAACTGCATACAAGATAACATTTTTGTTAAACTAAAGTTTTGTTAAGCCTAAAACAAAAACAAGCAAAGGGAATCGAGTAACAAACCTATTGAGACAGATCGAGTACACCTCGTATAACTGAATGGAAAAAAATAGTATCAGAAGGCTTCTAAAATTAAATGAAAACAGTACAAGTTTAGAAAACATTAATTAAGATTAAAAAAGCAAATCATATCATTACGTGTAGCACAAGTTATTGGTCAAACTCTGTAGCTGGTCTGCAGTGAATTTATTTTCATCATACAGCACATGATAATGCGTTGGTCGACTAGTCCCCTGCAAAAAGAACACGTCCAAATGCAAATAACACAGAACTGTCAAAAGGCGATTGAGCAACAAATAGTAAACAATGGCATAAAGTTAAATGACATAGCTAATATTACCTGAATTCCTGCATGGCTGTTAAGGTAAAAATCAAATTCCCTAGGGTGACAAATGCTGGTGTCTACCACGGTTCCTTTGACAATTTAGAACAACAAAATCAGCAAAAAGTGATAAATTCAAATGATAATATATACCAGCTGCGTTGAGAAATATATTGAAAAAACCTGGCATAATATTTCCACTTCTATCGGTCTCTTTGGGGTTGACAGGAAAGAGACGGGTGTGACGTCTCTTTTGGACCACTACAAAAGTAACTTTAGGTAGATACCCATCCTCTATTGAGACACAAGCCTGATGAAAAAAAATTAGTTGGTCTTCAGCACTCCAATGTACTTCAAATTTTACACCCTTGTCTCTTGCACGAATGATTGACTTCATAATAGCCATTTTACCTGTAATAAAGAAAACAATTAAAATCAGATGACAAATGTAAAAACAATTAAAATCATAAAAGTCATTTTACCTGTAATAAAGAAAACAATTAAAATCATTTGACCTGTACCTTTTTCACTAAGTTCTCTTTCTTTTCTTGGTTGGAATATGTTCTACATGTCTCTTAACAACACGGACGGTTGGATTGATCCAAATACCCTCATTATGATCATTTCTAATATATGAATCATTTGATATAATATTCTCATCTTGATCATTTATGGTAAACGATTCAATCTCAACATCAATATCACCTTGATCTCCAGTGTTTTCATCAATTACTTTGTTGGAAAAAAGAACTATAGACCATTTCGTACTTTTCGGATCATTGACATAGAACACTTGTCTAGCTTGAGAGGCTAGAATAAAAGACTCATCTTTGTGTCCCACCCTATTAAGATCCACTTGCAAAAATCCTGACTTATCCATTCGAATGCCGTTATTATTTTCAACCCACTTGCAACCAAATATAGGAATCTGAAACTTCTCATAATCAAACACCCAAATGCGCTCGATAACACCAAAATACGACAGATTTGCAAATTTGGGGTTTAAGTCCTTCACACTTGATATGTGCATTGCTTCAGCTACCACGGTGACACCACTATTCTGCATAGTACTTTTATCATCTTGTTCTTTGGTATAAAATGTGTATCCATTAATCGCGTATGCGCTATAAGAAAAAACATGGAAACTTGGACCATATGCTAAGCATCTCAACCTTTCTGTTATTGAAGCGGGATCTGAATAATACTTTGAATAAATATGATCCTTAAACCAAGGTATAAAACATCGATTGTGCTCTCGTACTATCCAATTTTCATTTCTATTGGGATTTAAACCTCGGAGAACATCCTTGTGAATTTCAACATACGGCTCAACCTCATTCTCATTGTGCAGAACATACAAATGCACTTGATCCCGTTCGACCCTTGATACTGCCACGATTTTATTTCCAATTAGATTTTTTCCTTCTTTCTTTTCGACAAGCTGAGACTTGGGGAGTCCGATTGACTGAACATTAGACAAATATTCAGTACAAAACTCAATCGCTTCTTCAACAATGTATCTTTCAACCATACAACCTTCTGGTCGACTTCGGTTCTTCACGTACCCTTTTAATATTTTCATATAACGTTCAACAGGGTACATCCATCTCATATAAGCTGGTCCACACAATTGTGTCTCTTTCACAAGATGAACAACTAGATGTACCATTATGTCAAAAAATGATGGAGGAAAAAACATTTCAAGCTCACACAAAGTAATAACGATTTCTTTTTGCAACATTGGTAAGATCGCAGGATTGATCACCTTACTGCAAATTGACTTGAAGAAAGAACACAACTTAGTTATAGAGCTTCTTACTTTTTCTGGAAGAATAGAACGTATACCTATTGGGAGAAAATGTTCCATTATAACATGGCAATCATGGGTCTTTAAACTCTTTAACTTGAGGTCTTTCATAGACACAAGTCTTCTAATATCTGAAGAGTACCCTTCTGGAACTTTAACTTCACTTAGAAACTTACACAATGTTTTTTTCTCCTTTCTAGATAGAGTATAAGCAGTAGGAGGTAGATATGTTCGTTTTCCTTTCTTCAAGGGTCCTAATTCAGTTCTTATTCCCATCGCTATCAAGTCCTTTCTTGCCTTAAGGCCATCCTTAGACTTTCCTTGTATATTGAGTAACGTGCCAATAACACTTTCAAATACATTTTTTTCAATATGCATAACATCAAGAAAATGTCTCACATACAAGGACTTCCAATACGGCAATTCAAAAAAACTGACCTCTTCTTCCACCCACTTTTGACAAGTGTGTGGGCAAAAGGCTTGCCAAACTGAGTATCCAAATCTTTCACCTTTTCAAAAATTTGATCACCCGTCAATACAGGTGGAGCTCTGCCTTGTTCTGTCTCTCCATTGAACGCCTTTCTCCATCCACGGTAGTGATGATTTGAATTTAAGAATCTCCGATGATCGAGAAAGACATTCTTCTGACCAAACTCCAAGCGCTTCCAATCTGTTTTATCTTCACAAATAGGACACGCACATTGACCTTTTATGCTATACCCTGATAGATTTCCGTATGCTGGAAAATCATTAACTGTGCCAAACAACATCGCCCTCAAGTTGAAACTTTCTTTCCTATATCCATCATAAACCTCCACACCGGTCTCCCACAAAATCTTTAAATCTTCGATTAAGGGCTTCAAGTACACGTCTATGTCATCCCTGGTTGTTTAGGTCCAGAAATCAACATAGACAACATCATGTACTTACGCTTCATACATAGCCATGGAGGTAGGTTATAAATCATAATAATCACAGGCCATGTACTGTGTGAGATACTCTGGATACCGTGTGGGTTCATTCCATCAGTAGATAATGCCAAGCGAAGGTTTCTTGATTCTTCTCCAAATTCAGGATAATCATTATCAATTTTCAACCACTGTGGTGAATCTGCCGGATGTCGATACTTTCCATCTATAATTCTTTCATCTGCATGCCAGGTCAAGTGTCTTGAATCGGTTTCACTACGAAACATGCGTCTAAATCTCGGAATAACAGGAAAATACCACAAGACTTTTGCTGGAGACAACTTGTTCTTATATCGCGAGACACCGCATTTAGGACACTTATTTAACGATGCATACTCATTTCGAAACAAAACGCAATCATTTGGACATGCATGTATCTTATCATAGCTCATGCCAATAGAGCACAACATCTTTTTGGTCTCATATGTTCGATTGGGAAGAACATTATCCTCAGGAAGCATATCTTTCAAAAGGGCTAATAACTCTGTGAAACTTTTATCCGACCACCCATTGCCCGCCTTTAAGTTGTACAACTTTAATACCGCAGACAATCTTGTGAATTTAGTGCAACCATCATACAAAGGTTTCTCTGCATCACTTACCAACCTCTCAAACATTTCGGGACAATCCTTAAGATCTCCTTCAAGTGCTTCTGCAATCTCTTCAACTCGATCACAATCGTATGTATCTGCGCCACTATAGTTTGAGGTATAGGTCGTACTATCCCCCGGTTCAACATTCTCGTTACTTTTCTCACCATGCAAATTCCAACATGTATAACTTCGATCAATTCCATGCCTCATTAGATGCGATGTCAACTGAACTGCGTCAACCCGTTTCCCATAACAACAACCCAAGCAAGGACATATCATTCTACTGGGGTCTTCGGCGTGCGCAACGGAAAACTTAACGAATTCTGATACCCCATTCTCGTACTCTCTCGACAATCGATTGGAAGACATCCATGTATTATCCATTACTAATTAGAATAAACAAAAAACAATTTCAGAAGAGTTCAAACACATTCGGACCTAGGTTTCTAATGATACTGGTATTGACACAAAATCATATGTTCATAGGTCGTATAACCCTAACTACTGGGTAATGTAGTCCCATTGCATGCGCTATCATGGTCACTAAAAACCAACCGTCAATTTCCTATTGCATGCGCTATCATGGTCGAAACAAACGTAGAAGGAGGAAACGCGCAGTAATAATGTAAAACAGAAATTGGGCAAAGCTAAAACAAAGCAATAACATAAAACAGAAATTGGGAAAAGCGTGTACCTTTGATTGGTAGAAGGAGGAAACGCGCAGTAATAATGTAGATCTAACAGAGGTGGAAGGAAAACGCCTTAGAACCCTAACGTGAAAAAGAACGAAAATAACAAAACGCGCAGTATGTTATAATTTTAATGTTTACTAAAGGGGACATTAGAGGGCGCTTGTGGAAAAAAAGCGCCCTCTAAAGGGGGCCTAAGAGGGCGCTTATGAAAGCGCTCTCTAAGGCTTTCCAGAAGCGCTTTATAAGCTGGAAATGCACATGGACTTATAACAGCGCTTTATAAAAAGCGCCCTCTAAGGGTAACCTTAGAGGGCGCTTTCTAAAAAGCGCCATGTATTGTTGTCCCTCTATCTCCTCCTTATTTTTTCGTTTCACCTTAGAAGGCGCTTGTGGAAACAAAGCGCCCTCTAAAGGGGGCCTAAGAGGGCGCTTATGAAAGCGCTCTCTAAGGCTTTCCAGAAGCGCTTTATAAGCTGGAAATGCACATGGACTTATAACAGCGCTTTATTAAAAGCGCCCTCTAAGGGTAACCTTAGAGGGCGCTTTCTAAAAAGCGCCATGTATTGTTGTCCCTCTATCTCCTCCTTATTTTTTCGCTTCACCTTAGAGGGCGCTTTGTTACAAAAGCGCCCTCTAAAGTGCGCTGTCTATTGCTCCTTATTTTTCGCTTCACTTTAGAGAGCGCTTTTGTAATAAAGCGCCCTCTAAGGTGCGCTGTCTATTCCAGTTTTTGGCGTAGTGAAGTATTGTTTTTAAATGTTATGGTTAAGTATTTTTATCTATTTTGATATTTGTTATTTGTGTTGTTTATTTAGATCTGTTTGGTTTTAAGTGTGTTTAAGTTAGAGTGATGTTTGTTGTTAACCTTGTTGTAACAAAAAGTTATTAATATATCAAAATCAAAGGTTACAAAAATTGAAAGGAGGTACTAAATTATGATGTAGAGGTTGCTCCGATATTTTCGACATATACTACATAATCTTATCATTTTATCAGTTGTATCCATTTTTGTTCTAATACGCATGTTGTTTGAACGTCCTTTTTTCTTTCTTCACATCTCATCGTTGTGCCAAACTATGTCACCTTGGCAAAGCTTCGCTAGATCTAAGTGTCGAAAATGGATGCACCGACAAGAAAATGTCTTAACTGGCGTTGTGATGCCAACCGAAGAAAAACCAACTCGTAATTATATGGCTTGGTACATATCGGTTGGATTTGAGTTTCTCGCCGAGGATATGTATCTATACAACCCACGCCAGGTAACTTACACACAAAAAGGTTCAACATCAAACCCCTAACAACATTGTTAGATTTGTTACTCACAACCCCCTATCCATCAAAAAATTTGGCCCACTAACAGACAAACCTACGACCTTAACATGTCAAACACCCAACCACAATACCAAGAGCATACCTCGTATAACCACTAACAAGTAGATCATCATCAAGACACCAACATCGATATGCATCCAACATATCACCCTACCATAGCCGCCTTAGCCAAAACACACAACGATCATTTAACACCAACCGTCCCTCCTCCTCCTATAGCCAAGAAGCCCAAACATCATAAAACCAAAACATGCAACAATCATATGGTTATTAAACACCACAACAATCATTTCAACCTTTCCTCGATGCATCATTCACACTAATGTCGCACTTCAATCGTCTTGTTTGCCCTCTAATAACTCAAACACAACCCAACTACCCTGACATGGGTCACAAACTCAGTTATGGCGATAATGCTCCATTGCATACACAAGACTACACAGATTTGTCTGAATATCTTAGGGACTCTACAATAGGTGGTGGTGATGTTCCTGGGCCCTCAAATCCTCAAACATTTGGGGTGAATCATCAACGTGGATTAGGGCCACGCGTTCGGGTAGATAGGGGATGTGGTACCGGAGGTCGGGTAGGTCATCCCAATCAATGACATTAGTCTTTTTGGTATTCGTATGTAAACACATATTAATATTAATACCAATTGGTCCGATTTCGACTTTTATATAAAATGCACATTATTTTTCAAAAAAAAACATAACACACATAGGTGTCAGTCCAATTGGCGCCTTCTCTTAAACCTAACACATAGGCGTCAATTGGATTGGTAGCACTAGGTGCATAACCCAATCCAATTGACGCCACCTCTTTAACTTAGAGAGCATGTGCCAATTCATCTGGCATCAGTTCTTCAAAGTAGGTTATTTTGGGAAATTATCTGAAATATGGGTTATTTTGGGATTTTTTTTTAAAACGGGGTTATTTGAGTAAAAAATTCATCATGGTTAATTAGAATATTTTCTCTTGTAGAATTTAATTGGATTTAATCGTAGAAATTTCTTTAATTCTTCATTAATTTCATGTTAATGCCATGTTAACTCATAAAAATCACATAAAAATGGTTAGTTTAATTAGGATAGATTTCTACTTTAGATTTTAATTGAATTTAGTTTAGAATTTGCCTCTTTAATTTTCAATTAGAACTCATTAGAAATTAAATCCTTCACTCTTGATTGCATGCATGCTTGAATGGTTTATTTTAGGCACTTGAATGATTCTTATGTGTGTGGTTTAAATTTTTGCATGGTATATGATTATCCCCCATTTGGGAAAAATGTACCACACTCCCATGAATATGTAACACTTTTATCGCTTTCCATTTTATCACTTTCCTCACTCATTAACCAAGAAATAATCAAAAGCGGTCAAAAAATAATCTTTTCCAAAAAAACAAAAATAAACTTGATCTAACGTCAAATGTTTTTCCAAATCAAACTTAATTGAATGCGACACATGTGCTTGATCCAACGTCAAGTGCCTCTTCCATTTAATTCACACAACTTTCATATTCACATCAAATACTTGATCTAACATCAAGTCATTTTCAAAATGTTTTTACAATAAACCGGATGAAAAGGATGGGGTATACGTACTTGTATACACCATTTCTCGAGTACTTGGGTTGTCGGTCGCACTTAGCTTGTGGCCCGATGCTTGTCTTTCGTTCAAAAACACTTAATAATAAACGAGTTTAATTCGGTCCTCTTAGGGCGAGAAAGAAAGGTTGGGATGGATTGTCCTTTCAGCTCCCGAGTATTCTGATTTCCGATCATACTTAGCATGTGGTTAGATGCTTGTCTCCCTCTAAGTACCAACTATTAAACCCGTCTCACAAATTTCATAAATAAGCACTCTTTGTATGAAAAAGAGAGGTCAGGATACAATTGTCCTTTCAACCTCCAAGTACTCAAATTGTCGACCGTACTTAGCTTGTGGTTTGATACTTGTCTCCGACTCTAAAATCAATCACAACCCATCAAATTCAATTTTTTTGCCTTGGGGCATTCCAAAAACTTTTCACAAAGGACATGTTATTTCGATTCTACCGCAATACGAATGACGCTTAAAGTCTCTCATGCGCGAGCCTACAAATAACGCTTAACTGCTAGAATGTGATCCAAGTGCATCCATTCTACCGCAAACAAACAAATTCTTAAGTATTTTATGCGTGAACATGCAAGCAACATTTAACTTCTAGAACGCAAATGTTAAACATTGTTCAATAAAAATAACCAAAAAATCTGTATTTTCTACCATGAACTACGAAACTCTGATTTTCTCATTGCATTATGAGGGTACGTAGGCACGATGGTCTGAATTCTTGGTGAGCACATTAATTAATGAGATTATTTTCCCCTTAAAGCAATAGCAAGTAACCTTCAAAAAATAACACTCGCGCATGCAAAGGACAAGCAAAACGGTTCTCGTTGAGTACAATGGATGTGAGGGGTACTAATACCTTCTCTTTACATAATCGACTCCCAAATCCGCTCTTGGTTGTGACGACCATATTTTAGGGGTTTTATCGATATTTTCCCTTTTCTTTGAAATAAATAAAGTTCGGGGGTGACTATGTATTTTTCGCGGCACGACAACTACTACAAAATAGACATTTCGTAATACCAATTTTACAACGGTCATAGTGTTAATTGGGGTAATAGTTTATTTCTTGGCGTATTTTGTTGGTATTTACTAAAGGAAATGTCACAATGGTCAAATGAAGCAACCATAGTGAAAGATACACATAATGAAATGGTTCGAATCCCAGTACCAACAATTAGCCATTTATCGTAATAAAAATGTGATTGGCAATGTATATCACCATGGTTTTTATTACCGACTGTGATGAAAGGTGATACTTATTTATATATAAGTAAAACCATATCTCGCTTCAGTACATAACAATTGTCTCTCTCAAAACAAAACCGAAACAATTATTCCACTCGTCTCTCTCCAAACGAAACCCTAACAACTATGTCACTCGTCTCTCTCATATGGAAACCCCAAAATGAAACCATAACATCAAATCTTAACCAATGGATATTTACATGTTTATTTTCTCTATAGTTTTTTTCTTCAAAATCTATTTCAATAGCTTGGTTCATGATTTATGAACTTTCTTCTTGTTTTGACTTGTAGGTAGGGATGCTTGTTTCAATAAATAGGACGAAGCTAAAGTTAACGGTTCAAACTTGTAGGTAGGGATGTTAAGTTTGCTGCTTTAACTTTAGCTTCACCTTTATTTCATTGTTGACACGCCACTATGGGACATGTATGGTACATTTCTGAAGCATTCCATGACTTAATATGTTGTATTTGTTGTTTATAGTTTATTGTTGATGAATTTTGTTATTAATGTCTGTTTAAAAGATAAATTTATTATATATTATGTGGTTTGAGTGTTTTTCCAATCCCTTACCGAATATATAACTTTCCAAACAGAATTAAAAAATTATGATATGATAAATAAAGTTGTATTAGAAAACAAGTACACGTTCAATTCTTGACAAGAATTCTTCACACGGTTAACTGCATGTTGTTCTTTGATAGTTAGAACTTGGTTTAATGATTGTAGGTCTTCAACCACCCATCTCTCTACCTCTAATATTTTTTTAAAGTAGATAATATTTTGCAAAAAGAACTAGAGGTGAAGGCAGAGGAGATTGAAGAACTACGATCATTAAACCAAGTTCTTACTGTTAAAGAGAAAAATACGGATAAAGTGTTGAAGAACTCTTGTCAAGCATTGAACATGAACTTGTTCTTATAACATAACTTAATTTGTCAGATTATAATGTTCTAGTGAAAATTGAAAGGTTATATGTTTAGTGAGCATTGATGAAATAAGCATTCCACGTAATTTATAATAAACTCGGGTCTATATATCACAATGACTGTTTAGCATAATTGTTGTTTAGCACAACCGTTGTTAAATATGTTGCATTAAACAATATGACAACGGTTGTTTAAAGTAACCATTATGGTAGGTAGTGGGATATATAGATATAATCACGGACGCACGAACGTGGTGGAAAGCATCATACATACAACCACACCTTACCTCACAATGGTTGGTTCAACATGGCAATATGTGTTTTCCGTAGTAGTGTGAATCGAGCCACCAAGTCGGACAGATGACTCGTATCCATGCAAGCCAAAAGATGTCTTAATGGAGTGTGCAAGGTCTGAAGTGCTATAAAAATACATCGTGCGTAACCAATGAGGGCATCCCCGGGAGACAACCTCATTTGAGAATGGCATAAATTAACAAGGTAAGGATACATGTCTCTCAGGAAGTAAGGTTAAGGGTGAGTATAACCTGGACATTGAGTCATGTAATGATGAATGTTGCGAAGATAACCCCAAGTTGATTTAGTGGTTGTTGGTGGAGAACCGAATACACTTTTGGTAGGTGCGATGCAAATATCAATCAAAGAGGAAGACAATATCTAACAAAGGAGAAATCAAAGGTCTATTCTTGGTTGTCATCAATTAATATAAGTGGACTAATTAAGTTCAAAAGAGCTTGAAGTTTAAGTGAAATAGGCATAAAGGAATTATTTAGGGCATAAGTAGGACTAATCAAAAGGTATTTCAACAAAAGTTGAGGTATTCCATAAGTCGGATTATAAAGAAGTATCATAATATTCGATGCGAGGTATTTCACATAAGAAAACCACCTAGCACTCGATGCGGAACCGATAGCAGTGGCATTAGAGTAAGGTTATTAAGGCATTAATCCATGATATGCAAGTAAATATGAACTCAAAGAAGTAAATTAAGATGTGCTAGATATTCAAGTTGGGTTTGTGATATAGAAGGTGAATTGGAAGGGGTAATAATCGTCAAAGTGAGAGCATGGAAACCAAGTTGCCCCAAAATTTTCATATAGTCGACGAGGGTTCATGTGTTGACAAAATCTAAAGTGAGACAAGAAGAATATTGAGATCGTGCAGGCATAGGGCTACATGGTTGACGAAAAATTTAAGAACTGACTCATATAGCTCACATCAATAAATGTACCTTATTCTCGATAGCCACACCAAGAGAACTACACAGTTAAAAGCACTATTCAAATAACACTATAGGAATAAGTGACCTAGGATCGAGATTTTTGTGTAATTCACCGATCTAGAAGGAAGAGTCACACTGGATTAATTAGATCTCATTGAGAAATGAAGAAGTCGATTGGACAAGGCCTATAAATCAGTGTTACATGACAAGTTAGAGAAAATGGATGTAGATTTACCATGTGTTGAAATTGACTTTGGGAAATAACTTATTGGTTGTTATAGTAATGACCGCACCTATGTCATAGTATGTATAAAAATGTTTTGTGAGATAGAAGAAGTAATTTATTGTCAAGATTAGAATTAAGCATAACAAGGATCATGAGACTAAGTGGATCAGCAAATATATGGAGATGGAACACCAAAAACTGAGGAATCATACAATTAGGGGGAGATATCAAAGTGGTGGAGTGGAAGCATAAGGATTACTCTATACTCAAGGGAATTAAGTTCAAGGATGTAAAACCCTCAATAGCTAGTGAAGGTTGAACCATGTAAGCATTGAAATTGTTTGAATCATCAGACCACTCTATACCAGATGACGAATCAACATGGCAAGCAAGCGGTAGGTAATCGACAAGGAAGTAAGTTCTCTCAGATAATGTAGAGAAATACTTCAAGCAAAGGAGGCTAAGAAACTTGTGTCTTAACCACTATTTATTTACATGTATACACATGGGACTGCTTATTTATTAGTGATTAGACCGAGCGATTGTATTAGAGGAAAAGTTATATATAAGGAATGATAAGAATTACTTTAAGAAAATAAGGCTTAAGAAATTTGTGTTTAAACCATTATTTATTAATAAGCAAACATAAGGGACTGTAAGACCCCAATTTTGACCCTAAGATCCCTCATGCTTTTCTCATCATATGCATTAGCATTGGCATCACACTTTGGCATCCTCCTTACCCCTCTTTCATTGGGTTTGCATTGGGAGAGATCACCAAGCACATTTGATTGTATCATACTTTGTTTTTTATCATTTACTAACCAAAATACCAAAAATATGTCATTGTATAGTTTAACTCTTTTGTAGGTAGTGCACATGCCTACCTAAGCTCTATCAAGCTCATATCTAGGGTTTAAGACCCTCATTGCAAGGAGCTCAATTAAGAAGTGGTTTACCATGGCTCTAAGTATCATTGATGGATCCACATGATATTCACATGTTATTTTGATCAAGAAATCATCAAGAGTTTGGAGTTGGTTTGCCTTGGAAACCCTAATTCATCTAGGTATCTTATGTGACTTATTCAACAAGTTTCTTCACCAATTTGTCAAATATTTCAAAGTGTACTTCACATTTCATCATATTATACATATATGATCATCCATGAGTCCAAAAAGTCAAGAGAATATCAAGCTAGCAAGTTGGTTCATGGTGGTTGACCAGAGGAATTCAACTGGTCAAAACTGGGGTTCCCTAGACCCTATCTCCTACAATTTTTGTCATATGAAAATGATTCCAAGAGAAATGTTACTCTAAACTACATTCCAAATAACCTTCATGTTAAGGTCAAGAGCTAGTTTTGCTTTTAAAGTCATTTTTTATGGTGAAAGATTATAGGTCATTTTGTCTGAACCCTAATTTGGATGTCAACTTCCCAAGACTATAACTTGCTCAATTTTTATGAGATGAAATCAATTCAAGTTGCATGATCAAATTAAATATGTCTAATTCAACTTTTATTTTTGGATTAAGTGAAAATTCAACTTTTAAATGCATGTGATATGAGGAAACATTATAGGTCATTTTGGGCCAATACCATTGAACAAGTGATTTTCCTCAACTTCTAAAATGAATAACTCATTCATGTTAAATCCAAATAAGGTCAAATTTGTGACTAATTTGAAGGAATTTGAGAGATCTAAAACTTTTATGAAGGAACCTTTCTCATTTGAAGTCCATAGAAAAAGTTACTCAAGGTGGAAGAAGTGAACATATGGCTTGGTACTTAGAATTTTTTTTGATATGTTTGATTTTCCAAACTTCCACCTCAAAATTCATCATGATCCAAGCTTCAAATGAAAAAGTGTTTAACATGAAAGTTGTCCCTCTTGATTTAACATTTCCAAAAAATCCAAATTCATCCCATTTGGACAAAAAATGAATGACTTGCGCATGGCTTAAAGTTGAAGGACCATTTGGAAGATTTGAAGTTACATTTCTCACACATGAATGCATGGCCTTTCCACATGACTTCAGCATTGCTTACACTCATTTTTGGACCTAAATGCA
Source organism: Lathyrus oleraceus (assembly GCF_024323335.1). Classification (NCBI taxonomy): domain Eukaryota; kingdom Viridiplantae; phylum Streptophyta; class Magnoliopsida; order Fabales; family Fabaceae; genus Lathyrus; species Lathyrus oleraceus. The sequence continues at coordinate 391,207,801 of NC_066580.1, forward strand.
TCATTACATAGGCCTATCACATGCCCATGCATCCATGCAAAGGATATTGCTATTTTTGGAATTTTGAAAGAAGTGTGCAATTATCAATCATTTGGCCTAATAGAACCCCTCATGCTCAGAATTATGGACGCTGGCGCGCAAGCTTTGAATCAATAACCCTAAACCCTCACATTCAAAGGATAAGCTTGGTAATTTTCATTGAAAATCGAGTTTGAATCTCTCAACTGTTTTGAGATTGAAACTCCAAGAGTCCATCACTTTTCTTGATCCATTTCCATTCCATCAAGCATTTGAAGCAATGCCAAGCACAACTGAGAGCAAGATCGTGCCAATCTGAACCTACAGTGAAGGTGAATTTCTGAATTTTTCATCTCTTCGATTCTCACTCAATTCTCCAGTATTCTTGTTTATTTTTGGTTGTCTTAAGTCCTACCAATGTAGGAAACAAGATTGAGTTGCTTAGAGGTCAAATCGAAGCAACTCAGATCATGATCCTCAAAATTCAACTCCCTGTATCTTTCTGTATACTTGGAGTTAGGTGAAATTGAGGCCAGATTCAAGCTCCTGAGCATTTTTACTTTAAATTCACGTCCTTCTTTTTTATTTTGGTGATGGTTGAAGGTGGACCAGTCCGGTGAGGTCCACCGGAGAAGAAGACCAGAGCTTTGCTCCGGCGATGTGTTGGCGTGTCTCTGAACCACATGATCCATTCATTTTATTTTAATCTTAGGTGTTGGTTTTGATTATCACGTGTGCAACGTTGTTGACTCTAGAACACATGGAACGCGCGCTTGGAGCCACTTGATCTGCCACCTCAATTAATGAGGGAGATCAAGTGGTCCACGTTTTTTTGTAATTTTTGATTTTCATTTTAATTGACTTATTTTCATTAATTCATATTAATTTTAATATTGATCCAAAAAATATGGGACTTTCACCAAAAATTCTCAAATATTTTTCTCTTTCATTTTCTGAATTAAAATTATTTTTTGGATCGATATTAATATTTTTCATGATTTAATTGTTTTTGTGCATATTTTTAATTGTTTAAAAATATTTTTAAGTTTCCAAAAATAATGAAAATTTTCTCCAAGGTCATTTGACCTTGTTTGACCTATGATAAATCTCTTAGCTATTTATTTGGTGTTTTGAAGAGGTTTTAGGATTTTGATCAACCATAATTTAATTTAATGCATTTTAATTGATTTTTAATTATTTAAATGTGAATAAATTGTGTTGAGCTATTTGTGTTGACTTGTTGAGTTTGACTTTTGTTGTTGGGCCTTGGTCAAGGTTGATTTGACTTTGTTGGGTTAAAATCATTGGATTTAGGGGATTGATGAAATGTCCATTTCATCTCCCAAAATGAATGAATGACTTTTATTTGATAAAAGTCCTCCCATGACCAATTTGAGTTTATTTCATTTCCCCCTTCTTCATCTTCAATCCCTTTCTACCTCATCCATCCCATTGACCTATGATATCTCTATATCCTAAGGCTAATTGGTTCATAAACCAATATAAGTATGGATGAGATTAGGTCCACTCTTTTGCCATTTTCTTTTAAGTGTGGTATGTTTTAGGAGTATGGTTCATAATACCATATCTCTAACATGCATTAACACTAAAATTTCTATTGCCCGACCTCAAATAGTTGTGACTTCTACATAAGTCCAATTGCGATTGCTTAACATAGCGCTAAATTTTGACCCAAAAGCATAACATTATAGTAAGTGAGATTGTAAGTCTCCCCCCTGTCATGGTATTGTATGAAAACTTGGCCTTTTTTCCTTCCTTTGGAAGATGTCTTGGTTCAAGGATCTATGCTTGTGAATAGAGGGTTGAGTGTTCTCCAAAGAATGACTTAAACAATTGAAAAGCAAAAGCAAATACTAACTTCTAATCAACAAACGTTTGACTAACTTTTAATTTCAAGTCATTTACTTTGTGCACTTTAAATTCAAGTCATTTATCATTTGCCATGATTCATACCATTTAACTTGTTTACTTTAATGTCATTTTCACTTTGCTCACTTGAGCCATATCTTGTGATTATATTGTGATTGTATATACTTGTTTGTGTATTTTGTTTGTGTTTGTGTTTGTGACCTTTTGACCTTAATGTACATAATAACAACAAAAACCCTAAAAAAAATTGTGTGGACTGTTGGATTTGATCTGAGGCTTTGGACTTAGAATTAGGCAACATTCCCTATGCAAAAAGTACTTGGCCAATGTCAACTTTTCTGAAGCCAGCCATTGTGAATTGAACTTTCATCTGAAGCAAGTATTGAGATTCCACTTGAGTTCATCTGCTACAAGATCTTGATGCAAATGTTATTTTAAACCTGTGACTAATGCCTTATTCCGAGCCATTCAAAGGATTATTTCATCTGATACATGGGGAAGATTATGAAGAAGATCATGAAGTTGCTAACTTGGATGTGGCTATCTTTATTTGATGCTTTGCTCTTCTTGATATTTGTGTAGTGATATTGCTTGATTCTATAAGTCCAAGGGGAAATTGAGTTTCTATATGACATTCTTGTCTATTGGATTGCATCCCATTGGTCAGATCTTTTCAAATCTTAACTTTTAAATTCTAGCTTAGGATTAGTCTCTTCATCTCCTCCCACTTCTTAAATTTAAAATCTCTCTTCCCTTTTAAAATCTTATTTGCTTGTGATTTCTAAACTTAGACTTTATTGTAAATTAGAAACTTTGGCCTTATGTCATTGCATTTTTCAAACTCTTTTCTTAGATCAAACTTGTAAATGAACTTAACCATACTTGACTTAAAATTTCAAAAAAAAGATAAAAAGAACTAACACTCGTTCAAACTCTTTTTGGCCCCTTGTGCCTCTTTTAAGTTTAAATTTTTGTTAAAAATAATCCACTCACTTTGAAATTGATACCACGAACTACGAGGTTTTGATCCCTCATTTTAATGTGATACGTAGGCACAAGTCCGGAGGTCTTGTCAAACACAAAAAATATAATTAATAAATTATTTTCTCATCCCCACACTCTATTTTATTGCAAACATATTTTATACTTAAAACACATGTACACACAACAAAAGGCTCCCTAGGACACTTTGGGTGCTAACACCTTCCCTCTGTGTAACCAACCCCCTTACCTTTAATCTCTGACATTTTATTAGTTTTGATTTGAAAACTTCTTATCTTTGGGTTTTGTTCGTACTTTTCCCTTTTCCCTTGGATATAATAAAAGCGTGGTGGCGACTCTGGTTTTGTTGACGTTAAGTTTATCCATAACTTAATGGTCATGAATTTACCGCTACAGAAATTAAGTGGCGACACTGTTGGGGAGTAGTCTTCAGTGGGTTTAGCCTACTTTTTTGTGTGTATATAATTGTATATTTGATGTATGTATATTTGTTTGTATGATATAATCTGCTTGTTATGCTTGGTGATCTCTGAGTAGTGAGATAAGTTCTAACCCGAACTTGAGTGCAATTAAGATAGGAGGATGGTATAGTCATGTTCGACTTGTGTGGAGTAGTCCTTAACAAGTTGGCTTGAGACTCATCTACTCAGTGGAGACTCTTTTGGAGTTATTAACGTCACACGAGTTATTTGTGGTTAGGCATTACTTTCTCTGATTTGAGGCCCGAGAAACTGAGGATCATAGAACATTTAACCCATCTTGGCCTATTTAGGACGTAGTGCGGAGATTATTCAGGTGTAGACTTGATAACAGTTGTTACGCGATACTACACTCAGACGAGTTTCTCTTGAGAATATTATGGGTTGATGAGTCAGTCATCCTAACCTGTAATATCCGACAGATGAAATTAAGACTCTGGGAACTTTTTAGAACATGATCTACAAGTTTTTATCCTTAGTACACTCCTTTGGGATGATTCTTAACCTGACTCCATGCTCGTGACTCACAACAAACCCTTGATTCTTGGTTGATCCAATCAAGTCTTGTCAATATCAATGGAACTTGGGTGTTGATAAGGTGAAAACCATAATCCACCAAAATGGATGATTGGTCTTGACAATGACCTGATTCATCCATTGACCTTTGTTTGTTTGCCTTATGTGTGATCCCTTATTTGTGATTGTTGCATTCATGCGCATCATGACATTCATCACCCGAAAAATAACTTCAAGGAACTGAGGTTTTATTTGCAAATATTTTTAGACCATGGATTATGGACGAAGGAACACTAAGAAATACAGTTTCAGATGTCCGGACTTGAAAGAGTTAAGGAAGCTATCATCTTTTGTACTAGATCCCTTGGACTTCAAACAACGCCATGAGAAGCTTCTATCTGTGTTGTCTGCTGATGTAGTGGAAGAACTTTTGAGTGTGTTGGTTCAGTTTTATGACCCTCTCTACCATTGCTTCACTTTTCCTGATTATTAGCTCGTGCCTACGTTGGAGGAGTATGCCCATCTCTTGGGAATACCCATTTTTGACAAAGTGCCCTTTAGTGGATTAGAGGAGATTCCCATATCTCATATTATAGTTGAAGCTCTTCATCTGAAGAAGTCTGAGATTGAGGCTCATTGGGTGAAGAACGGAGGAATATTTGGGTTGACTTCTGAATTTATTATAGGGAAAGCTACTGCCTTTGCTCAAGTCAGTAGTGTGGATGCTTTTGAAGCTATCTTTGTGTTTCTCATCTATGGTTTAGCTTTGTTCCCTAACATTGACGGTTTTGTTGATGTTAACGCTATTAGAATCTTCTTGATTGGGAATCTTGTGCCTACTTTGTTGGGTGATGTGTATTTCTCGTTGCATCTAAGGAATTCTAAAGGTGGTGGAACTATTGTATGTTATGTTCCTCTTCTCTACAAGTGGTTTATTTCGCACTTGCCTCAGACGCCTGCTTTTGTGGAGAACAAATAATGTCTAAGGTGGTCTCAGAGACTTATGTCTCTCATTAATGATGATATAGTTTGGTATGATTCTTCATTGAGTAGCTTGGAGATTATTGATAGTTGTGGTGAATTCTCTAATGTGCCTCTCATTGGTACACAAGGAGGAATCAACTACAACCCTGCTTTGGCTCATCGTCAACTTGGGTTCCCCTTGAGAGACAAACCTAATAACACTCAGTTAGAAGGTCTTTTCTATCAAGAGGGTAAAGATCCCCAACATTTGAAGCAAAAGATGGTGCATGCTTGGCATAACGTGCATAGGAAAGGAAGATCCGAGCTTGGTCCGCGCAACTGTGTAGCTTTGGAGGCTTACACTACTTGGGTGAAGAAGAGAGCTTTGGAGTTGAAGATGCCTTATGCTTGTGAGAGACCTATGTCTATGGTTGTGGATTAGCCATTAACTCTCTCTAACCAAGATGTAAAGGAGTTGGAAGACGCACTCGCCAAGATGAAGCAAGAGAATGATATATGGGAAGAGCAGTTCCATGCTTTGAGTAGAAAGCATGAGGAGTTATAGCTTGAGTCTAAGGATAAAGATGCACTTATTGAGCTTCTGGAAGACCGAGTAGTGAAGAGACAGGGAGAGCCATAGGTTTCATATTCCTCTAGGACACCTCATCCTTTTGGTGCTTGGAAGAAGATTGTAGATCAGCTTGTCCTTGAGAAGGCTCAGATGAAGACATCTTTTGAGTCCGAGATACGACGCATCCGAAGGAAGTACGCGCCTGCAGCCAGATCATCTGACATTGTTGTTAGGGGATCCTTAGGATGATTTGTTTCCTTTCCTCTTGTATTTTGTATTTTGGTTTCTGAAATTGTACTCAGTGTAATCCTTCCAAATTATATAAATAAAAGAGATTTTCATGGTCAATCAAATTGTTACAATTGTTATTATATATTTGCAAATAAAATGGTATGCTCCTTGAAAATAAAAACAATCAAAACATTGCATTTCATGCATCATTTGCATGGCAGGTTTTTTCTTCCACCATGTGTCTTATTCGTTATTCTTATGTGCTTCAGCCAAGTTGACTCATCGATACAATACTTGCGCCAATCATCCGAGAATCATGGAACACTTGGAACAAGAGAACCGAGATCTGAAGGACGAGATTGCTCGCTTGACTGCCATGATGGAGTCTGTTTTAGCTGCTCAAAGTCAATCTTCTCCAACGCCTGCAACTCCTCCTCCTCAGAGGACTGCCATTTCAGAGGTTGTTACTTCAACTGTGTCTGCCACTCAGTTTGCTCCTGCCATGCCTGCCGGATTCCCGTGTGGAATGGCGCCCAACTTTGTGCCTAAAGGTTTTGCGCCTACATTTGCTTCCATATCGGCATCTAGCCCGGTCATGTCTGTTCCTCCTCCAGTTGTTCACACCCTACCTCGTTTTGAGGACACCGTCTACCATTCCGAGCCATCTGAGGGTCCGGATGTTTATGAGAAGATGGATGAGATGAGAGACCAATTCCTTGAGCTGCAAAAGGAATTGAAGACCTTGAGGGGAAAAGATTTTTTCGGTAAGAGTGTTGCTGAACTCTGCTTGGTTCCCAATGTCAAGATCCCAATGAAGTTCAAAGTCCCTGACTTTGAAAAGTATAAGGGGAACACCTGTCCACTCAGCCATCTTGTCATGTATGTCAGGAAAATGTCAACACAAACTGATAATGATCAGTTACTGATTCATTACTTTTAAGATAGTCTGACTGGTGCCGCTTTGAGATGGTACATGGGCCTGGATAGTGCGATTGTTCGCACATTCAATGATTTGGGTGAAGCATTTGTGAAACAGTACAAGTACAATGTGGATATGGCGCCAGATAGGGACCAACTTTGGTCGATGTCTCAGAAGGACAAGGAGACGTTTAAAGAGTACGCCCAGAGATGAAGATAGCTAGTTGCTCAGATCAACCCTCCATTGGAAGAAAAGGAGATGACCAAGATCTTCCTCAAAACCCTAAGCTCGTTTTACTATGAGCGAATGATTGCTAGTGCCCCCAGTGACTTTACCGAAATGGTAAATATGGGGATGAGGTTAGAAGAAGGTGTATGTGAGGGACGATTGTCTAAGGAAGAGGTATCTTCAAGCAAGAGGTATGGTAACAGTTTCTCTAAGAAGAAGGAAGCTGAGACCAATGCAGTGTCAGTTGGAAGGCAAAAGAGGCCTTATATCAGAAGAAGTCCACAACCCCGTCAACACCATCACCAAGTATCATCTGTTATTCCAGTATTTTCCAATACAATCAGTACCAGTTCAACAACAATGTCAGCAACAACCACAACAAAGAACGAACAACTACAACAACAACACCAACAATAATCAATAATAACAAAACTTTGAGAGGAAGAAGGTCTCTTTCGACCCGATTCCTATGTATTATGCTGAATTGTACCCATCTTTGATTCTCAAGAACCTTCTCCAACCAAGGAATCTGCCACAAATCCCAGAACCACTTCCATGGTAGTATAAGCCAGAGCTTCATTGTGCCTTTCACCAAGGAGCTCCCGACCATGATATAGAGAATTGCTACCCACTGAAGTATGAGGTCCAGAAGCTCGTGAAGAGTGGGATGGTGTCCTTTAAGGACCGTGCGCCAAATGTTAAAGCAAACATGTTGCCTGCTCATGGTAATTACTCTGTCAATATGGTAGATGGTTGCCCAGGGAATTTCCGAGTGTTTGATGTGCGGCGCTGTTTACTGTGGAAATTTGTAAACAACCGTTGGTCCTCCCTAGGCCTTAAAACTAAGGGTTACTTTCAGGATCGACCAGTTGATCCTAAAACATGTGCTAGTGCAAGTGTGACTTATTCAATTTGACAGAACAACTTTGTGAGGAACGGCTCATGACAAAGTATTAAACAAGCGCAGGTTTTTTCCACACGAAAGGTTTAAATGATGTTATAGCCTATGGGTGACTCGTGACCGACAGTACTATAACATTCAAAAGATGTACACGACGAACACGTTTTTGGTGAACTCTATTATCGTAATAGAATCAGTGTCAACAACATAGACGACAACGTAAAATGATGACTCAAAAGTAAATGAAATTAAAATAAAATGTTCAACGGGAACAAGTGAAAAGTAAGGAAGTTGCATTGAAATAAATGTGGTGATTCACGTACATAGCACTTTTAAAAACTCTTGCTTCCTCGTGCTGGGAATGAGAAGTTTTTTTTTACAAGTGATTTTGGTACAAAGTGAACACCCCGAGCCCCTCGTGGGATATCCTATTTATACTAAACTAAAGAAACTGCCTACAGGCAAAAAACTCCTAAAAAATAGCAGGCGTCGTGCCACACGATCTGCAACTGCTCTACACGTTCTGCAAACTGCTCCATATTCTGGCGCCTATTCTTCTTGTAACTGCTGGTCATTTTCAATTTCAAACTTCTCTCGCCCAGGTATTTAGGTCGACCCTGTCTTCTATGCGTTTGACACAACCCAAAATTCCTTGAGTCCCAATCTTCATTTCAGTCGACATAATGGGTTTTTGACCAAACATAATTCTTCTGTCGGCTTCATCCTCTGATGACTTATGTTTTTCTCAACTCTTGCTTATCTTAGGCACATCTCCACCCCTTGATGGGGTATAAACCTTAAATTCATAAGGCACTTTCATTAATTACGCCTTCAACATGTCTTATAGATTTCTTGTGGTAACAAAATGCCCCCCAGAGATGCCATTTTCGAATGTCGACTTTTGTGAGATAATGGCATCTTTGAGATGTCGACTTGCTCCTTACCGCTTCCACTTCTACTTAGTGGCACACCTGTTTGCCCCACGCTGATGACGTCATCTAATCATGACGAACGTTTCCCTTTTTCCTCGAGACACACAAAATCACGTCTCCATCACTTCACGTCTTTATGACTGAAACGTGCTTACCGTCATAACTACCTTCTCTCATCCACGTGTCTGCAGACGTGGGAACATGGGTATACGTGTCGAAACAGAAGATCAAACGTTCACTCTTCCTTTTCTCATGGTTTAACCCTTATAAAACCCTTGTTTCTTCTTCTTCTTTCCTTTTTTCGCCATTTGCTTCAGTAAATGATAACCACCTGCATTCTGTTTCAGTAAAAAGAACAACCCTTCTTCTCCAAAACTTCAACTTCTTCCATGGCTAGCTCAAGTAAAAGCAAAACATTTCCCTCCGCTGCGAAGCTCGCACAACCTCTCACCATTGATGGTAAGGAGTACGTTTATGAACCTTCATTTGTAGAAGAGAAGGCAAAAATCTGGCGTTCCCAGGTATTGATCCCTTTCTCCTTGGCTGACGAACCTTTAGCATTTTTAGGTCCACTTCCAGAAAATCGTCGTCCTGGGATAACCAAAATAGATTCTTTTTTCCCCACCAGTCATCTCTCTGAACCTTTGGTTTCTTCCCAAAAACCTTTTTCCCTTTGTTATGTCGACAGGAACTTTAGGACTGCTCCTCCTAAGAACTGCCCTAAGTTTTGCGCCTGGATGGATCGATTGGAAACAGAGAAAATCGACCATTGGAAAAGGACAGGTATCTATACCCTTCTACAGATTGCCCGTTGTGGCCCTCCCCGTTCTTGTGGCATGTTACTGGCTGCCCTCCAATTTTGGGATAGTTCGACAAATTCTTTCCATACCAAGTGTGGCATGATTACGCCGACACTCTTGGATATTGCTGCCATCACTGGCTTAAAACCGACTGGCGAAGTCTTCGACTGTGAAGTCGTAGCACCAATCTCTCTGCGGTTTAACATTGATGACTCTCGCAAGCCGACATACAACAATTTCATTGATCACCATGCTACCTCTTCAGGCCCTATGACCAATGAAGAACACGTGGCTTTCCTGACTCTTTGGCTGTCTCATTTTGTTTTCTGCTCCAGATCTATGCAGATAGCCAAACATTTTGCTCTCCTGGCAACCCAACTATACCAAGAGCACGACATCGCTCTAGGACAATTAATTTTGGCCTCTCTTTATGAATCTCTGTCTAAAGTTGTCTGTCAAAACAAACTCTTTGACCCTGAGAAATCAAAGAAGAAAAATGTTTTGGTCCATGGACCTTTTTGGTTCTTACAACTGTGGCTCAACGCCACTTTCTCTAAAGACATAGCACCCTGTGGGATGAAAAGGGTTGCGTGTCCCTCAGAAGAACGACACCTCATTTGGAAGCAATTGATCCCTCTGACGCCCCTCGACAAGACTTTTCCTGACCTCAAGGTGTTTCGCCTCTTGTTCACCATCCTGCTGACCCGCGCCGACTTTCATCCTTCTATGGCCCCTTTCAGCCGTCGAACTGAAGGTCCTGAATGGCTCACCATGGCTTTTCCTCCGACTGAAGATGAACATAAAAATGAAACCTTCCTTATCTGGAGACGTCTTCTGGTCCCTCTATTTCTGTCGGTTGTAACCTCCGGCAGTAACCCTGGCTTAGTTGCTTACCAACCTAACTTGGTTGCTAGACAATTTGGCCTTTGTCAATTTATTCCCAAATCCCTGTATTCTTCTCCTGACTTACTCACCAACATCCTTTGTGATCAACCCTGGAGTATGATCCAAGAAGATCTCGAGACCCTTTGGGAAAACCGACCAAAGCTCCATTCCACTCCATTTCGACCAGCCTTCTTCTACACCAAAGAGTTTGATGATTGGTGGTAGTCGTATCTTGCTGTTTACATTGGCGCTCCTGAGGCCAAATTATCTGAACTAACTCAGGCTTTTGTTTATTTGCAAGCGAAACCGACCAAGTGTAAGGCTCTCCATGCCAAACAAATTCGCGCTTTTCAGAACTATTTCCAAGTTGTGTATCGACCTGATAATCTTCGTCGGACCATCTTTGAGGCCGCGTCCGAATTAAAGGAGAAGGTAACCGACAGGCTCCCAAAACTTAAAATCCCTGATTACGCGAAAGACAAGTATCTTTATGCCATTCATTTTGGAAACATCAAGTTCTCTCCTTTTCCATCTAGCCCATTGGCCTTGGCCTTTGGCAATTCGGTTCCAGAGTGGTTTTATTGTCCCGTTTCACACGTACAAAATGCTTATAAGAAAAAGGCCGACATAGTGGTACCGACGAAGCATTATCTGCCCTACTACTCAGGGCCACTTCATATTGATCCTCAATATGTTAGCGTGTTTGAATCCACACAACTTGTTAACACTTTTCTGGAAAGCTAACACCTCCTTTTAGTTGGACTTCGCCGCTTACTTGCTTTTTTACGTTTCTTTACAGCGATCCCTCTAGACCTTGTGGATCACGTTCCTGCCAATGAACCCACCCTTTCGACACAAGAGACTTAGGTTCGACTCTGGCTGAATTATCGTTTTCTTTTACCTCAGTTTTTATTGTTAACCGTCATTTCCCTTCTTGCAGGCTGCTCTTGAGAAATCCTTTGATGATGATGAGCGACCTATTGCCCAAGTTTTAAAAAAACCCAGTTCTTCGGTATGCACCTATATGAAGCAATCTCACTCAACCTTGTGATTTCTCTAAGGAAAACACTACATGGTCTCTAACTTCTTATTTATGTGCAGGGTCAACCATGTTCGACAGACCCAACTGTCTCCTCTCACTCCAAGAAATCCAAAAAACACAAACGCTCTGCTGCCACAGGATCTGAGGTATTTCTTATCGGCTTGTCTGATCTTTTGACTAGAATATCTGCGTATAACCTCTCTTCATGTCTTTAGCCGACTCCCCAGCCGACTCAGCCATCTTCTCAGCACTCTCACAAATCCAAAGGCCATCAGGGCCACAAAAGGAAGAAGCACGATTCTCCCTCTAGGAGTGGTGAAGCCAAGAAAAAGATACACCACAAAGTGCTCACTCCAGAGGATCCTGCTTTAGATGCCGACACTATTGTGGTCGACACTTCCATCCTTAATAAAGCCCCTGGTCCAGCTGTGGGGGCTTCGCAGTCGACCAGCACCCCCGCTGCTGCTGTCTTGGGGAAAGAAAATCCAGATGCCGTTTCCCCTGCACCGACACAGGTAACCACTTGTTTTACTATATTTTCCCTTGAATTACTAGACTTTTCTCACAAACATCTTTTTTCTTACTACAGGTTAATGCTTCTGATGAGCCATCTCACCCTGTCGCCGACTATACTCCCTCGTCGCCGACTTCTTCTCCAACTCACCAAGTACACTCTGTCGACACTACTAGTGAGTTCATTGGCTTCCCTATCCAGATTAATGATAGTGACTCTGACTCAGTCACTAGTCCTGCAACGCACACAGATTCCAGTTCGACTAGTTCTGACTCTAGTCTTTCTTCAGCTTCCTTGCCTTTGCAGGATTCAAGGGGACCAATGGATGTTGGCACCACCAAAAACCAACCTTCTCAAACTACTCCTCTATCAGCTACTTCTCCTTCATCTTCCCAGGGGCTGGCAATAAAGCCTTCTGCCCTAGAAGCAATTGCTAGGCTTCGTAGCCTGGTAAGATCATGTGATGCTTCTTCTGATTTTGAGCAGCTTCACCATTCTGGCAAGATGAGTTCTGAGGCGACAAAAACCAAAGCTCTAATGGACAAGGTTCATTTTCACGCCTTGAATCCAGACCTCCCTCATGTGCTTATGCATGAACCTACTGTCGGCCCATAGATCTTGCATGTGCTTGCCCAACTCAAAGATCTTCAGCTTTCAGAATATGCTAAGTGTGCAACGACCGCTTTAGAAAAACTTCTGGTTCCCATGCTGCGCCATCTCGACAATGTTAGGGAAAATGAACGCCAGATTGTATCTACTGATGCCTTTGTGAAGGAGAAATGGGAGTTGGTGATGAATGCCGACGCAGAGGTCACCAAATTGCTGGGGACGATTGAGGAGAAGAAAAAAGAATTGACCTCCAAACAAACAAGGGCTGTTGAGACACGCTAGCAAATTGATGAACTTCGGCGTCAAATTGCTGTGTTGGACATTGAATTGGAGTCAGTTGCTGAGGAGGAGTCGAGTATTGTCGACCAGGTTATAAAACCTGCCCAAGCCACTGTGGAGCAGACCACCAGCGATGCCTTGGCGGTAGCTGAAGAACTTTCCACTGTTGAAAAGAAGCTAGCACAACTTAAAGTCCAGGCCGACACCTTGGAACCTACGTCTCTCCACTACAACTTTGAGCTTCAGTCCTTTCAATCCAAATTCGGCCAACTTTGACCGATTTTATTTTTTGTGTAATATTTGAACAATGGCTTTTCTTGCCAATTTTTTATGTCATCATTTTATTTCAGCACTGTGTATATTTATTTTATGTGCCTTTTATAGCTGGTTTCAAACATAGTTTTCTCCAACCTGGTTTATTCGATAGTCGTTTAGTCTGTCAAAATCTTGACCTCTTGAAGGAGAGGCCTATACTTTTTCAAGTATTTTCCATTTACCCTAAAGATTCGCCTATTTGGTGCCAACTCTTCGACCTCGTAGGCGTTATTAGAGAAAACCTGCAGAACCTTAAACGGTCCTTCCCAATTTGGGGACCATTTACCCAAAACTCTATCATTTCTATCCATAGGCAAGATCACTCTCCAAACTAAATCGTCGACAGTGAACTTTTTGCCTTTCACCTTCTTATTGTAGGCTCTGGCGACCTTTTCTTTCTGCCTTTGTAGTGAATCCAAGGCTAACATCCTCTCATCTAAATCGACCAGTTCATCTGTCATCATGCTCCAATAACCTTTAGAAGGTATTTCATATTGCCTTTGGGTTCTGACTGCCTGAACTTGAATCTCTACTGGTAACACTGCAACGTGCCCATATACCAGTCGAAATGGAGTTGTTCCAGTTGCTTCTTTTGGCGACGTTTGACATGCCCACAAAGCTTGATCTAACGTCTTATGCCAATTTCTTGGCTTCTTGCCTATATGTTTCTTTATTAGGCTAATGATCACTTTATTGGCCGCTTCGACTTGGCCATTTGCCTGTGCGTAATAGGGGGTAGAAGTCAATAATTTGATTCCCACTTCTTTTGCAAAATCTTGCACTTTTCGACCAGTAAAGACTGACCCCTGGTCGGTTGTAATTGTTTCTGAGATACCAAATCTGCAGATGATATGACTTTGGACAAAGTCTATCACAACCTCTTGGTCTACATTTGTCAATGCTACGGCTTCAACCCATTTTGTGAAATAGTCGATACCGACCAAAACATACCTTTGTTGTTTCGACGAAGCTGGTTTTATTTCTCCAATAACATCCAATGCCCATCCTCGGAAAGGCCAGGGCTTCACAATTGTATGCAACTCGCTTGCAGGCACATGTTGTATGCCCCCATGCAATTGGCATTCCTGACAGCTTTTAGCAAATTCAATGCAATCTTTCAACATTGAAGGCCAATAAACTCCTAAGCGCATCAAGAGCCATTTCATCTTCAATCCCGCTTGATGCGCCCCACACGCTCCACTATGTACAGTAGACACAGCCACATATGCCTCACTTTTTCCTAGGCATTTTAGTAAAACTCCTTCAGCTGTCTTTTTGAACAATTCATCATTCACCAAGACGTAGTTAAGGGCCCTATATTTTACCTTTCGATCCGTCGACCCTATAGGATTACGTAAATAATCAACTAGCGGTTTACGCCAATCACTTTCTCCCTCGTCATCGACGGTCAGAATTTCAAAATGATATTTATCTACAGCTCCCAACTTTATAATCGACAAATCTGATGGTGATAACAATTTCGCTCGTACCTTCTCTCTTACTTGGACCTCTTCTTCATCCTGGCCTTTCGACGTTTTGTACCCTGAAGCCTCTTGCGCCAAATCGTTTGCTCTCTGGTTCTCTTTCCGTGGTATATGCTGGAGGTTGACTTGCTCAAACCTCTTGAGTAATCTGATGGTAACCACAAAATACATGATTAAATTTTCTTTAACACACTTGTATTCTTTTGATACCTGCTTAATTACTAACTCAGGGTCTCCCATAATTTCGACATTCCTTGCCCCCAATTCTAGCAATAGTTCAAGTCCTATAATCAACGACTTATATTCTGCTTCATTATTTGTGCATACTCCTTCAATTATGTACTTGAACTCTGCTGGAATTCCATCTGGAGAAATTATGACTCCTCCTATCCCAGATCCATGCTTATGCCTTGAGCCGTCGAAGTATAATCTCCATGGCACTATGTTTACGTAATTTTGCGCCATTTCGACCATTGAATGGTCGACAAGGAAATCTGCCACTACTTGCCTTTTCATTGCTTTCAAAGGCACGTATGTCAGAGAGTACTCAGTTAACGCTAAAACCCATTTACCAATCCAACTATGCAAAATTGGTTTAGATAACATGTGCTTAATAATATCAAAGTGAGAAGATACGTACACATCAACAGGCTTAATATATTGCTTTAGTTTCCTACAAGAGAAATACAGGCATAGACATAGTTTTTCTATTTCACTATACCTAGTTTCAGGATCATTAAGTATTCGACTAAGGTAATACACAGGTCTTTCGACACATTTTTCATCCTCTTGGACTAACATACTTCCTATAGTCGATTCTGAGGCTGCAATATACAACCTCATTGGCCTATTCCTAACAGGGGGGGCCAATACTGGAGGTTGAGTCAAATACTCTTTGATTTTGTCGAAAGCCTCTTGGTGCTCTTCTTGCCACTTAAAGTCCTCATTCTTCAGTCGAAGCAGTGGTGAAAAGGCTTTAGTTTTGCCACTTAAATTTGATATAAATCTTCTAAGAAAATTTATTTTGCCCAACAAAGATTGCATTTCCTTTTTGGTCGACGGAGGTTTGACGTCCATAATGGCTTTTGTTTTGCTTTGGTTTACTTCAATACCTTTTTTATGCACCACAAAGCCAAGGAAGTCACCCGCCTGCACACAAAAAGCACACTTTAATGGATTCATTTTCAATCCACATTTCCTCATCCTTAAAAAGGCCTTTTGGAGATGTTCGATGTGAGTAAGTCGACCATTTGATTTTATCACAATATCATCAATGTATACTTGCATGAAATCTTCAATAAAATCATGGAACATTGAGTTCATTACCCTCTGATATGTTGCTCCGGCATTTTTCAAGCCGAATGGCATGACAACCCACTCATAGGTTCCCAAGGCTCCTGGGCATCGAAACGCCGTCTTCGGCACATCTTCTTCTGCAATAAAAATTTGGTTATATCCAGCATAACCATCTAACATACTTAAATATTCAAAACCAGTGGACGAATCGACCAACATTTCCGATATGGGCATGGCCTACTCATCTTTGGGGGTAGCATCATTTAGATCTCTAAAGTCAATACATACTCTTAAAGACCCATTTTTCTTAATTACTGGCACAATATTGGCCAACCATTCGACATACCTTGCAGTTTGTATAAACTTGCTTTTTAGGAGCCTTTCTACTTCCGCTTTTATCTTTGCCATGATCTCTGGTGCGAAACACCTAGGTGTCTGCTTTACTGGCTTTCTTCCAGTTTTTATTGGCAGTTTTAGTTCGACCAAATCCCTACTTAAACCAGGTATTTTGTTATAATCCCAAGCAAAACAATCTCTAAATTCTTTAAGTAAAGATATTACCTCAAATTTTAACTCTTTGTTGATGTTAGCGCTAATGTATGTTGGCCTTTTGTCGCCATTTTCACCAAGGCCGACTTCTTCTAAGGGGTCTTTTGGTCGCATTTTCTCTGGTGCCTTTGGGTCTTTTTCAAACCCTAAAGGTTCATCGTCATAAATACAGTCCAAACGTTGCATATTGACGTTTTCCTTAGCCAAAACTGGCTTATTTGGAGGCTCTGGCTCCATAGCCAAATTACTTTATTTTTTTAACACATAGGCTTTGACAACCATGTTTTCTTCAGCCTCTAGAGCCGATTTTATTTTGTTCTCGGCAACGTATGCCGAAATCCTTTTTAGAGCTTCTAGCTCAGTCATCATCAGTGACATCCCCCAGCCTGTCGGTCGGATACCTGTATAGGGTGGATCATCTAAACGTTCCACATCCCAAATGAAGCCATGAGTCTCGTGCAGAGTCAGAGAAACAAAAGCTTCACTCAGATTAGCGTACACATCCTCAGCTGGAAAACAAGGAGAAATGTTGGCCAGCTTTCTCTCGAATTCCTTCTTGCCGACATTGTTCACGTCAGCCATGAAGTATCCTTGGTCAGCTTCGATATTTTCGACCACTCCATCTTCTCTCCAAATCACCAATCTTTGAAGCGATGAGGATGGTACGGATCCGACACCATGGAGTCATTCTCTGCCAAATAGCAAGTTGTAGCTTGGCTTGGCATCTATCACCATAAACAGTGTCGGTCTAGTTATTGAACCGACGGTGATATTCACCATGATCACACCCATGGTTCTTTTTGTCTTGCCCCCATAGTCAGACAAGACCACGTTGTTGGATCTGACGTCAGTATCATACTTGCCAATCTTCCTCAGAATATGGTGTGGCATGATGTTGACAGTGGCGCCACAATCTACCAACACTTTGTTGATAGTTACGCCTTCCACTTTGGCCCTAATCAGCAACGGTTTCAAATGATTTTTCATAGTCATCATGGGCCTTTCGAAAACTGCTTCTTGGCTATCAGCAGAACCATCGTTTAACACAAAATAGCATCTTGGCTGGTGTAAAGCCATTTCTTCAGCGTCGGCATCATCTACCGACTCCTCCACCTCAGTCACACAATTATATTCTTGTGGTAGAATTGACACCATGTTGACTAAGATGTCCAGACTTGCTCCAGATTCTGAATTGAAGTCATCAGTAACTTCATCAGAACATTTCTCAATTGGTCAACGGACATACTCCCTGATCCGTTCTTTTGCTGCCGTGTCGACCTTCACAACAACATTCTTTCCAGCATTCGCCCCACTGGCCATGCTTTTTCCAGCTATTCCTCTAGCAGCCTCTCTTTCGACCTGCTTACGCCTCTGAAAGCGTCGCCATTGAGTCCTTGACATGGGGTTCTTCCCCAAATAATTTTCAGAGACATGGGTCCTTTTCTCAGATTTGAACTCACGCCTGTAGTTAATTGCTAGATCTCCTCTAGCAGCAGCAACCCCTTGTGGGGTTTCTTGTTTTTCCTAAGGCTTGACCCAAGTGCCTATAGGAACATTTGCCGACGGTACGAAGCTCCTAGGCCTCGCTTGAGCACTTTCCACAACCTTCTTTGAGCCTCTCTCATTCTGGCGCCCTCTGTTTAACCCATTTCTTTTGCTTTTGCCCAACTGTAGCTTCTGGAAATTTTCAGCAGCTATTTTGTCGGTGACAACACCACATCTGGGGCACAAGCAGATTATTCTTGCAGCGATAGAGGAAATCTACCAAATCTTCGTCAGCCCTTGGGTAGACTTCAGTTATGTCGATATCTGGGCTTTCACCAGTTTGCTCCAGCATGTCGGCCTCATCATATTCGGTGATCTCGACTGGCTCCACGAATAGAGCTTCCTCCTGGTAGAGAGGGTCAGCGTCGATCTTCATTCTGCGGCCAGCAAATTTCAGCCTGCCTTCTTGAATCGCTTTCTAAACCAGATCCCTGAAAAGGTAACAATTAGAGGTATTATGACCAAGATAATTATGATACTTACAAAGTCCTCTTTTATGTCTTTGTTCTAATGGTGGTATTTTAGTACCAGGTGGCACCACCATTTGGCCATCTTTAACTAACAAATCAAAAATTTCCTCACACTTTGTCACATCAAAAGTATAAGTTTTCGAGGGGAAATTTGGATTGTTTTCGACAGGATTTTTTCCTTGCGCAGGAAGTAATGATCGACACTCATAGGCAGATCCTGGCTTTAACTTAGCTACGTCTATTTCTAATTCGGTCGATGAGGCATAATCAACCTCGTATATTGGGTCCGTCGCGTCATAGTCGACAAATGCCACTTTTTCTTTCTTAGCCTTATTGTGTCTAACCTTTTCTAATCTTAGTCGTTCAAGGTGTCGAACTCTATCAGCCAATTGTGAGATACTCTTCACAAAAGTAGGGTCTATTTTCTTCCTAATGGAATAATCTAACCCTCAACAGCCATCTGAACAAGTTCATGTTCTGGTACTTGCGTAAACCACCTGGCTTTTAATGATCCGAATCTATTTAGATAATCGTCGATGCTCTCAGCAAACCTTCTCTTAATACTAGACAATTCTGCCAAACTAATTTTGGAGTGTCCTTCGTAAAACTGTTCATGGAACTTCTTTTCTAACTTGGCCCATGAATCAATCGAACTTGGGGCCAAAGAAGTGAACCATGTGAAGGCAACCTTAGTCAGAGAGGAAGGAAAGTTTTTACCCTCAAACACTCATTATGAGCTAAATCTCCTGACTCTGTTTGATATCTGACAATATGCTCTATTGTCGACTCACCAGATTCTCCCCCAAACTTAGTGTACTTAGGCACTTTCATTCCTCTCGGTGCCTCAGTTTGAAGAATAAACTCAGCCAACGGGGAAGTATATAGTGGCCTTTGCAATGTGACACTCATACCATTCCTAGCCATAATCCTTTCGATAATAGTTGTCAAATTATTTTCTACTACTAAGTCTTCTTGTCGATGTTGATCGACAATTTGATCAGCGTCTTGGTGTCGGTTAACCAACACCATCTGGTTACGTCCTGCTACTCCTGATTCAACGCCTTGATTTTGCTGGGGTCTAAGGACTTGTCCCTCGTGGACTGTCTCATCTTCTGCTGCCCCTATCTCCATCTGAACAGGAATGGTTTGCCTAGCCACTTGTGCCATCTGTCGAGCCGGTGCCCCCAAAAAATTACACAAGCGCGTCAATTGATTCGCCACCTGCCTATTTGTTTTAGTAGATTCCTGTATCACAAGATTAAAAACTGTACCCATTTGATTGGTTAACATATTAACCAACTCGTGGTTACTATCATCCATTTGCTACCTCAACACCGCTATTGAAGTGTTCGACAGTAGCATGGTTCTATTCTGAGTATTATTCCTAACATTGCCCCCTTGCGCTGATCCTTGCAGGGAGGGATTAGTATTTTGAGCGTTGTCCGAAAATAATCTTGCACTTGATGTCGACTGGTATCCTGGCATTAAGGAATACAACATTCCATAAAGAGGATTTGTGGTGCCAAAGCGAGGCACATAAGGTTTGAACGTCGGTATTATTGATCCTGAACCTCCCGGTGGAGGTAAAGGAATTGAGGTTCCAACCGCACCCGTAGTCAACATCGTTGAGGTTGCACTTGTCAACGGCGGCAAAGTGGCAACCTGTGAGATTACAGTTTCCGTAGTGGATAAAGTCCCTTGTGGCACTTCATCTGTATTGGAGTTTGACATTTTCAAAGTTTCTCGTGGCTTACTATATAGTTTTCCACTTCTAAGTTTCATGCAATTTTGTAACTGCACTAGCAAGGTCCCACCGGGTGTGCCATTTTGTTTACTGTGGAAATTGGTAAACAACCGCTGGTCCTCCCTAGGCCTTAAAACTAAGGGTTACTTGCAGGATCGACCAGTTGATCCTAAGACATGTGGTTGTGCAAGTGTGACTTATTCAATTCGACAAAACAGTTTTGTGAGGAACGGCTCCTGACAAAGTATTGAACAAGCGCGGGTTTTTTCCACACGAAAGGTTTAAATGATGTTATAGCCTATGGGTGACTCGTGACCGACAGTACTATAACATTCAAAAGACGTACACGAAGAACACGCTTTTGGTGAACTCTATTATCGTAATAGAATCAGTGTCGACAGCATAGACGATAATGTAAAATGATGACTCAAAAGTAAATGAAATTAAAATAAAATGTTCAACGGGAACAAGTGAAAAGTAAGGAAGTTGCATTGAAATAAATGTGGTGATTCACGTACATAGAACTCTTAAAAACTCTTGCTTCCTCGCGCTGGGAATGAGAAGTTTTTTTTACAAGTGATTTTGGTACAAAGTGAACACCCCGAGCCCCTCGTGGGATATCCTATTTATACTAAACTAAAGAAACTGCCTACAGGCAAAAAACTCCTAAAAAATAGTAGGCGTCGTACCACACGATCTACAACTGCTCTACACGTTCTGCAAACTGCTCCATATTCTGGCGCCTATTCTTCTTGTAACTGCTGGTCATTTTCAATTTCAAACTTCTCCCGCCCAGGTATTTAGGTCGACCCTGTCTTCTATGCGTTTGACACAACCCAAAATTCCTTGAGTCCCAATCTTCATTTCAGTCGACAGAATGGGTTTTCGACCAAACATAATTCTTCTGTCGGCTTCATCCTCTAATGACTTATGTTTTTCTCAACTCTTGCTTATCTTAGGCACATCTCCACCCCTTGATGGGTATAAACCTTAAATTCATAAGGCACTTTCATTAATTACGCCTTCAACATGCCTTATAGATTTCTTGTGGTAACAGACGCATTCGTAGATCTTTGGTTGAGATGCATAAGACCCTATGTACTATTAGCGATTGTGAACATAACCACGACAATTATATGATATGCAGTGGGAACCCCCGGGGGTGTTCGGTTGTCAAGAGAGATATCCAGAAGTTGATGGATGAGAATGTAATCCATATTCAACAGTCAAGGGATATAGATGATGTCAACGTAATAGTACCAGTATTCAAGACTCCTGAGAGGGTGGTAATTCAATTTAACAGTAGCAGCAGTAATAACAACAGTAGATCGATATCGCCGCTGGTAATACGGTTAGCGGGTCCAGTCCCGTATGCATCCGATAGAGCTGTTCTGTATCAGTATAATGCAACTATGTTGGAGAATGGTCAAGAGGTTTCATTGCCTACGACCAGTTCTGTTGTGAGCATTGCTGATGTAACGAAGGTGACCCGTAGTGGTAGTGTTTTTGGGCCTGTTTTCCCAAAGGATGTAGAAGATGTCAGTAAGGAGGTTGATGTACCTGCAGCAAATCCGGTTAGTGCTCCAAAGTGTCAGTCTGGTGAATCCAGCAGTTTGAAGCCTAGTGATGACGATGAGGTACTCCATTTGATCAAGAAAAGCGAATTTAATATGGTGGAGCAGTTGCTCCAAACTCCTTCCAAGATTTCAGTGTTGTCTCTGCTCAAGAATTCTGAAGCGCACATAGAAGCATTGCAAAAAGTATTGGAGCAAGCGTATGTAAAACATGATGTAACAGTAGACCAGTTTGATCATATTGTGGCTAACATCACTTCCTGCAACAACTTGAGCTTTTGTGATGAAGAGCTTTCTGAGGAAGGCAGAAATCACAACCTAGCATTGCATATATCGATGAATTTTAAGGAGGACGCGTTGTCTAATGTGTTGGTTGATATCGGTTCTTCATTTAATGTACTCCCGAAGTCAACTCTTTCTAGATTGTCGTATCAAGGAGCTCCGATGAGATACAGTGGCGTGATCGTCAAAGCTTTTGATGGTTCTCGCAAAACTGTTATAGGAGAAGTGGACCTTCCAGTAAAGATAGGTCCGAGTGATTTCCAAATTACTTTTCAAGTAATGGATATCCACCCGCCATATAGTTGCTTGTTAGGAAGGCCATGGATACATGAGGCGGGAGCTGTGATGTCAACTTTGCATAAGAAGTTGAAATTTGTGAAGAATAGTAAGCTCGTTATTGTTGGAGGAGAGAAAGCTTTGTTGGTAAGCCACCCGTCGTCTTTCTCATATGTTGAAGCTGGGGATGAGATTGGAACTCCATTCCAAGCTCTATCTATTGCTGAAGAAAAGAGAGTTGGGGCACCCATGTCCTCTTTTAAAGACGCGCAGAAGTTTGTTGAAGACGGTCATTCTGATCAGTGGGGCCGGATGGTAGAGGTTGCCGAGAACAAGAGCAGAGCTGGTTTAGGATTCCAACAAGGGTCATCGGTAGAAGATGTGCAACCCATTTTCCGTAGCGGAGGGTTCATTCATGGTAATGAGCAACACTCAGTTGCTGTGATCGAGGGTGATGAAGATGAAGACTGCACCAATTTTGTGATGCATGGAAAAGCTTGCAACAATTGGACCACTGTCAATGTTCCTGTTATTGTTCATCGCTCTAAGTAATTGCTTTATTGTTTTTGAAAATCCTTCTCCTATGCCTATGGGAGAAGTGAACATTGTTTGGCATCTTTCAATTTGATCATTAATAAAATGCAATTTTATTCATCCACATCTATGATGTTTTATTTTTACTTTTTGCTTTTCTGAAAAATGGTAATCACAAAAAACATAAATAAATAAATAATGATTGTCCATCTGCATAATATTTGGTCACAATTTACTTCTCTAAAATCAAAATATCAAATCATTATGCAAGTTGGTTTCTAAACCCATTGAATACAATGATCCTACTCCTTCTCCAAACTTTGAATTCCCTGTGTTTGAGGCTGAGGAAGAAAGTGATGAAGAAGTGTCTGATGAATTGTCTCGTCTACTTAAGCACGAGGAAAAAGCCATTCAGCCATTCGAAGAGCAGATTGAGTTAGTCAACTTGGGTTCCGAAGATGATGTGAAGGAAGTCAAGATTGGATCTTGACTGTGTCCTGAAGTTAAGAAGGGGTTGGTTGATCTTCTCCGAGAGTATTCACATGTGTTTGCTTGGTCCTATCAAGACATGCCTGGTTTGGATTATGAGATTGTGGAGCATAGATTGTCGTTGAAGCCAGAATGCCTGCCAGTCAAGCAGAAGTTGAGGAGGACTCATCCTGATATGGTAGTGAAGATCAAAGAAGAAGTGCATAAGCAGATTGACGCTGGTTTCCTTGTTACTGCTGAGTATCCGCAGTGGGTGGCCAATATTGTGCCTGTTTCTAAGAAGGATGGAAAAGTCCGCATGTGTGTCGATTATATAGATTTGAACAAAGCTAGTCCGAAAGATGATTTCCCTCTGCCACACATTGATATGTTGGTAGACAATACATCTAAATTCAAAGTCTTTTCGTTTATGGACAGATTTTCCGGTTATAATCAGATCAAAATGGCACACGAAGATATGGAGAAGACCACATTCATTACGCCCTGGGGAACATTTTGTTATAGAGTGATGCCTTTCGGTTTAAAGAATGTTGGTGCAACGTACCAGAGAGCAATGACCACTCTTTTTCATGATATGATGCATAAAGAGATCGAAGTCTATGTTGATGATATGATTGCTAAATCCAATGATGAAGAAGAACACGTTGAGCATTTGTTGAAGTTATTCCAGCGTTTGAGGAAGTACAAACTCCACTTGAATCTCAATAAGTGTACGTTTGGTGTTCGATCTGGTAAGTTGTCGGGCTTTATTGTCAGCAAGAAAGGTATTGAAGATGATCCTATCAAGGTCAAAGCAAT
Organism: Lathyrus oleraceus; assembly: GCF_024323335.1. NCBI lineage: Eukaryota > Viridiplantae > Streptophyta > Magnoliopsida > Fabales > Fabaceae > Lathyrus > Lathyrus oleraceus. The sequence continues at coordinate 391,231,936 of NC_066580.1, forward strand.
ACAAGAGATGCATGCGCCCAAAACTGAGAAGCAAGTAAGAGGTTTTCTCGGCCGCTTGAATTATATCTCAAGATTCATTTCACACATGATTGCTACGTGTGCGCCTATATTCAAGCTTCTTTAGAAAGATCAGTCTTGTGATTAGACCAAAGACTGCCAGAAAGCTTTTGACAGTATCAAAGAGTATTTGCTTGAGCCTCCGATCTTGTCTCCGCCTGTTGAAGGAAGACCATTGATCATTTATTTGACTGTGCTTGAAGAGAGTATGGGTTGTGTTCTTGGTCAGCAAGATGGAACTAGAAAGAAAGAATATGCTATTTACTACCTCAGTAAGAAATTCACCGACTGTGAGACTCAGTATTCTACGTTAGAGAAGACTTGTTGCGCATTGGCTTGGGCTGCTAAGCGTCTGCGTCAATATATGTTGAATCATATCACTTGGTTGATATCCAAAATGGATCCAATCAATTATATTTTTGAGAAGCCTGCTTTAACTGGGAGGATTTCCCGTTGGTAGATGTTGTTATCAGAGTATGATATTGAATACCGATCTCAGAAAGCGATCAAAGGTAGTGTCTTGGTTGACCATTTGGCTCACCAACCGATTGAAGATTACCAGTCAGTGCATTATGATTTTCTTGACGAAGAGATTTTGTACTTGAAGATGAAAGATTGTGATGAACCATTGCTTGAAGAAGGGCCAGAGCCTGGTTCTCGTTGGGGCATGGTATTTGATGGAGCTATTAATCAGTATGGTAATGGAATTGGGGCAATGATTATTACTCCTCAAGGCACTCATTTTCCATTTACAGCTAGATTGACTTTCAAGTGTACAAATAATATGGCTGAGTATGAAGCTTGCACTATGGGGCTTGAAGAGGCCATTGATCTCAGGATCAAGTATTTAGACGTCTATGGAGATTCAACTTTGGTTGTGAATCAAATCAAAGGTGAATGGGAGACAAATCAACCCGGTTTGATACCATATAGAGATTATGCGAGGAGGATTTCGACTTTCTTTACAAAGATTGAATTTCATCATATCCCTCGAGATGAAAACCGGATGGCAGATGCTCTTGCAACGTTGGCATCAATGATTGTGGTGAAGTATTGGAATGAAGTTCCTAATTTGACTGTGATGCGTCTTGATAGGCCAGCTCATGTGTTTGCTATTGAAGAGATCAGAGATGAAAAGCCATGGTATTTTGATATTAAATATTTTCTCCAAAGTCAGATTTACCCGCTTGGGGCATCTTTGAAGGATAAGAAGAATTTGAGGAGATTAGCTGGAAACTTCTACCTGAATGGTGATGTATTGTACAAGAGAAACTTCGATATGGTTATGCTCAGATGCGTGGATAGACACGAAGCAGACCTGTTGATGACTGAAGTCCATGAAGGTTCCTTTGGTACTCATTCCAATAGACATGCTATGGGTAAGAAGATGTTGAAAGCAGGTTACTATTGGCTGACAATGGAATCTGACTGTTGCAAGTTTGTGAAGAAATTCCACAAGTGTCAAATATATGCAGATAAGATTCATGTTCCTCCGACACTATTGAATGTCATTTCCTCTCCATGGCCCTTCTCCATGTGGGGAATTGATATGATTGGCATGATTGAGCCCAAAGCGTCGAATGGACATCGTTTCATTTTGGTGGCTATTGACTACTTCATGAAGTGGGTTGAAGCGGCATCGTATGCAAATATAACCAAGCAAGTTGTTGTGAGGTTTATCAAGAATCAGATTATATGTCGGTATGGTGTGCCAAGCAAGACCATTACTGACAATGGATCGAATTTGAACAATAATATGGTGGAAGCTCTTTGCAAAGACTTCAAGATTGCACATCATAATTCTTCTCCCTACAGACCGAAGATGAATGGGGCTGTTGAAGCTGCAAACAAGAACATCAAGAAGATCATTCAGAAAATGGTTGTGATGTACAAGGATTGGCATGAGATGCTCACATTTGCTTTTCATGGGTATCGTACATCCATCCGCACTTCAACAGGGGTAACCCCTTTCTCACTTGTTTATGATATGGAAGTTATGCTCCCCGTATAGGTTGAGATCCCATCATTGTGTGTCTTGATGGAAGCCAAGTTGACTGAATCTGAATGGTGTCAGACCAGGTATGACCAGCTGAATTTGATTGAAGAGAAGAGGTTGACTGCCATGTGTCATGGTCAGTTATACCAGCAGAGAATGAAGAAAGCTTCCGATAAGAAGGTCAGGCCTCGTGTATTTAGAGAAGGTGACCTTGTGCTCAAGAAAATCTTATCTTTCAAACCAGATTCTATGGGCAAATGGACTCCTAATTATGAAGGCCCATATGTTGTTAAGAGAGCCTTTTCAGGCGGCGCTTTGATTCTTACAACTATGGATGGTGAAGAGTTCACGCGTTCTGTGAATGTCGATGCAGTCAAGAAATACTTCGCCCAAAAAAAGAAAAGAACAACTCGCTAAGTTGAAAACCCGAAAGGGCAGCTTAGGCAAAAATGAGCGTCTCGGTGGATTGAAAACCCGAAAGGGCGATCCAGGCAAAAGTTAGAGACATAAAACATAAGAATTATCTCGATAAATTGAGTACCCCTACTTGGGGCAATTTATGCAAAAATGATGGATTATGGCAAGTAACTGCAAGCTGATTGATCTTCAGTCTTGAAGACTTTCTTGAGCACAATGTCTGGTCCTGATTCATCTTCAGCCAAAGCCAAGAACACAGTGGATATTGAAGGCGGTAGAAGGATTAGTGATTATTGTATTCAATGTAGCCCTTTTCCATGTAAATTACCATTTTCCAACTTTTGTAAAGATCTATGGAGTCTTGTCATTTACAGACTACCATTCTATTAAATAAAGTTGAGCTTTTTATCCAATTGTTTCCACTCTTATTTATTCAGCTAAATAGAATTAAATTTTATTATGATCATTTTGAAATTAAAGTTTTAAAATAAAAATCATGTTTTCTTAAATAATAAATGCAATTACTTTTTTTAAGAGAAATCGATTTCATGAAAGGATGTTTACAGCGGTCCGAGAACAGGTAAGCCCTAAAAAGCGAAGCATTGTTGGTTTTTATCTCCAAGCATTTGTTGTGATTTATGCACTTTCGCCAGCAGATTTTCAGCATCTCCAGCCGAGTTTTGTTGGTTTCCCCAACTGAGGTTGTAATTGCCTCCCTCGAGTTATAGGCACGTTATTGCAGCAGGTTGCATAGATTCAACAAATCTTGTTTCCCCTCAAGTCGCCAGCAGCGTTGTCCATGACCCCTATTAGCCCAATTCTTAAGCAGTATTTTTGATCCTCTGCAAGGTTGTCTCCCATTTGATATGGTGTTGACCTAAAATTCCCCGTAGAGTTGATGATGCGTATTTCCGGCAAATCTTTTCCTTCTCCCCAGCCAGGGTTGAGCCTTTGAGATGGGCGATTCCTGAGTATTCCTTTGTAACTTTTTCTCTCCAGCAGTTGTTTCCCTCCTGTGAGGATTGGCGGGGTGTTGTATTGCTGATGCGGTCCAGTAACATTTGTATCCTTTGTGATCGTTTTGTCAGCATAATCATCATATATACATATACATATACATGTACATTCGTTTCATTAATAATACACTTTGAGATTCATTGTTTCTCTGATCCTTTGCTACGGTGGTATACTTTTCCCCCCGTGCAGATTTGGTTTGTCTGTCCTCTTTCAATTGTAGAGTGTCAGCCCACTAAGCAGAAAGGTTTTAACCTTTCTCATTCCCCACTGAGTTACTTCCTCGTGGATGATTATTATTTCAGTTTCCTCCCCAGTTGACTATCTGTATGGAATCACTCCCCCTGAGTTATATCCTCATTGGGTTGAGTCTCTGTTTGACTGTTTCTTTCTAGATCTTACCTAGATGGATGCTTTTGGTCCCCTGAGAGTCTATTACCCAGTAACTGGTAATATTCTTCTCAATTTGCAAGTATTTCACTTTTTGCCCAATACCCGACAAAAGTAACCCTTTTTCTCCCCAGCGGATTCATTTTCACGTCTCCCAGAAAGTGTATCCTTGATATATTCATCTTAATCGATGACGAATGTAACACCCCGATAAAAATATGATAATTATTTAAATTAAGTTAATAGTATATTTATTAATTTAATTAAATAATTAGATTATTATTGGAATATTATTTGGAATTATTATTATTGGAATAATAAGTTGGAATATATATAAAGAGTTCCATTTGGTAAAAAGGGTTTTTCACGTGAAAAGAAGGAAGCGACTCAAAAGTGGAAAAGGGGCAGAAGAGAAGAAACTGAGAAAGGGAGAAGAAGAGGCTAGGGCTCAAGAAGAGAGTTCGCGATTGCTGAAGGTCAAAGAATCAATTGCCGGATTAACTCAGGTAAGGGGGGTTTATCGTCGTTTAATGGGTATTATGGGTTAACATGTAATGGGTAGTGATAAGCCATTGATTTGACCCTAATTGGGATGTTGAATGCTGAAAAATTGAGATGAATAAGTTATGTTAAAGCTGTAATTGAATCTGTAATTGGATGAGTGTGATTTTCTGGACGTGTAGCCGTTTACGGAATTGAAATCGGAGGTCCAGAAGTCCCCCGACGGCGAAAAATGCGGGTAATTCTGCATTCTGTTCGTGTTAGCGCAGGAACAACTTTCTGTCTTGCGTTAACCGGTTAACCTAGGGTGTTAACCGGTTAACACTGTTATGAATTGTGAAATATTGTTGTCTGTCTTGCGTTAACCGGTTAACCCAGGGTGTTAACCGGTTAACACTGTTGTGAATTGCCAGGAAGCGTGTTCTATGTTGCGTTAACCGGTTAACCCAGGGCGTTAACCGGTTAACACTGTGTGAAAAGTGAAAAATTTATATTTAAATGTGGTGTGCATGTTTGATGTTTGGCCTATATTGGCGTATGATATAATAGGGATCATTTCCCGTTGTTTTGAGCGGTAGGGGTATTAGTAGAGCGTGCTAATACTGTGATTGATTATGTGGCATGATATGATTATGTGATAAATATGGGGATGATGTATGATTGTATGCATAATGCTGTGGATGTATCTATTATGTATGCAATTGTGAATGGACTGTTTATGGCTTAGAGTGTGAGCATATGTCCATTGTGGATGATTGTTGATGTTTGCATGACTAAGTGATTTAGCTTGCATATTGTGGCCTTTATGGTGGTAGCTAATTCCCATGGTGAGGAATTAGTGAGTGAGTTATTGTGGATTGTTGTTGATGTTTGCATGCTAGGTGATTAGCGTGCATAGCATAGCCCTTGGGGTGGTAGCTAATTCCCATGGTGAGGAATTAGTGAGCGAGTCACTAGGTCTCAAATGAGTGGGACTAGTGAGCTTGGTAGCCGTATCTGGATTTGATCGGTGAGGTTGAACTACATGTTCACGAATAGTCGGTACCGCATGCATGGAGTCTCATTGCATAATGTATGTATTGTGTATAATATGAATGGATGTGTTCCAATATTATACGTGTGTTTTGATGTTTATGTTGAGCATGATTGTGAGTATGAGTTGATGTTGTCGTTACTGAATGTGTAATATGATTAGGGTGATGAGATGTGTTCATTTACTTAGCATTACATGATATTTTATAATGCTTATTATATCGATTGAGGAACTCACCCTTACAACTATGTTTCAGGTAACGTGCAGTGATTGAGTAGAAGCTAGTCCTTGGAGTCTAGTGTAGTTCCTTAGTGAATCATGCTCTGGTAGATGTAACATCGGGACGGGATGTTTTACCTTGTTTTCATATTGTTGTTGGACAATTTTACATGTAATGTGTTACATGTTTTGCATGTTGTTGTTAATTTCTATCCGCTGCGAATTATGCAAATGTTTATTTTGATGAATAAATGAGCATGACGAGTTAAATTGGAACATGGTGTGAAGTGTCAAGTGTGACACCCTTAAACTGCATATATACTCTGATTTATGTTTGGTTGTTTTAATTATTTATTGGGGTATTTTAGAAGGGTGTTACAACGAATACTCTTTCCCTTCTGAGTCTATCCTTGATATGTTCATCTTAACCGATGACGGATATTCTCGTTTTAATATTCTACCCAGTAAAAAGGTATTTGTAATCCCTATTTTCTTTCCCCAAAGAGTTAATCCTTGATATGATCATCCTAATCGATGACAGGTTTCCTTCTCTTTGCGGTCTTCTACCCAGTAACCGGTAGTTGTAAATACTGCTTCCCCTCGGAGTCTATCCTTGATATGTTCACCCTAACCGGTGACAGATATTCTCTTTTTGGTATTTTATCTAGTATCCGATACATATAATTCCTACTTTTTCAGGCAGTTTATCCTTGATATGTTCATCTTAACCGGTGACGGATATCCTTCCTAATATCCCCAGGTGAGTCTATCCTTGATATGTTCATCTTAACCAATGACGGATATTCTTCCCATTTGAGTCTATCCTTGATATGTTCACCTTAATCAGTGACGAATATTCTCTTTCTTTGAGGTCTTCTGCCCAGTAACCGGTAGTTGTAAATCCTATTTGGCTTTTCTCTAGCAGGTTATTCTTACCCAGTAATTGGTAGTGAATACACCTCCTGGTTGCCCTCGGCGAGTCATCCTTAATATGTTTACCCTAATCGGTAACGGATGTCCTCTCTGTCAGAATTTGTTATTCCCTTACCCGGTAACCTAGTAATGGATAATATACTTCTGTTACTCCTGTGTTGAAAATCATTTCTTCCCCAATTGAGTTTGAGTGCGTATTTTCTCAGTGAAATCGCCATTTCCTGCTTGGGTCGAGTATTTCAGTTTTATTCTGATATACCCGTTTCCCCTGCAGAGGTTCCTTTTACCCTCCTGCTGAGTCTTTCCATTGATTTATTTTCATGGAATCCCTCGAGTCCCCCAACAGTTTTCAAAGTCGTAGCCTGGCCTATGCACACCCCTTTTTATCCCTCAGAGTCTCTGTCTCCCCAGTGAGTTTTCCTTATGGAATGCATTATACTTCTGCGGACTTTCGGTCCCTCCGGATTCTTTTCCTTTGTGGCAACATTTTCCCCACAAAGATTATTTTAACATTCATATCATATGCATCATGAGATCTCTTAGGGAACAAAATTTGTTTCTATATGTTGTTATTTAAGTCCATTCTACTGAGTCGATACGAAGATTTTAACCTTCATCTCCATAGCTAGAATGTCCTTAAATAGGGGAAGCAGTAAGACCCCAATTTTGACCCTAAGATCCCTCATGCTTTTCTCATCATATGCATTAGCATTGGGATCACACCTTGGCATCCTCCTTACCCCTCTTTCATTTGGTTTGCATTGGGAGAGATCACCAAGCACATTTGATTGTATCATACTTTGTTTTTTTTATCATTTACTAACCAAAATACCAAAAATATGTCATTGTATAGTTTAACTCTTTTGTAGGCAGTGCATATGCCCACCTATGCTCTATCAAGCTCATATCTAGGGTTTAAGACCCTCATTGCAAGGAGATCAATTAATAAGTGGTTTACCATGCCTTTAAGTATCATATATGGATCCCCATTATATTCACATTTTATTTTGATCAAGAAATTATCAAGAGTTTGGAGTTGGTTTACCTTGGAAACCTTAATTCATCTGGGTATCTTATGTGACTTCTTCAACAAGTTTCTTCACCAATTGGTCAAATATTTCAAGGGGTACTTTACATTTAATCATCTTATGCATATATGATCCTCCATGACTCCCAAAAGTCAAGAGAATATCAATCTAGCAAGTTGGTTCATGGTGGTTGACCAGAGGAATTCAACTGGTCAAAACTGGGGTTCCCTAGACCCTATCTCCTACAATTTTTGTCATATGAAAATGATTCCAAGAGAAAAGTTACTCTAAATGACATTCTAAACAACCTTCATGTTGAGGTCAAGAGCTAGTTTTTCTTGGAAAGTCATTTTTTATGGTGAAAGATTATAGGTCATTTTGTCTGAACCCTAATTTGGAGGTCAACTTCCCAAGACCATAACTTGCTCATTATTTATGAGATAAAAGCCATTCAAGTTGCATGATCATATTCAAGATATCTATTTCAACTTTTAAATGCATGTGATATGAGGAAACATTATAGGTCATTTTGGGCCAATACCATTGAACAAGTGATTTTCCTCAACTTCTAAAATGCATAACTCCTTCATGTTAAATCCAAATGAGGGCAAATTTGTTACCAATTTGAATTACTTTGAGAGAGATAAAACTTTTATGAAAGAACCTTTCTCATTTGAAGTCCATAGAAAAAGTTACTCAAGGTGGAAGAAGTGAACATATGGCTTGGTACTTAGATTTTTTTTTGATATGTTTGATTTTCCAAACTTCCACTTCAAAATTCATCATGATCCAAGCTTCAAATGAAAAAGTGTTCAACATGGAAATTGTTCCTCTTGATCTAACCTTTCCAAAAAGTCCAAATTCATCCCATTTGGACATAGAATGAATAACTTGCGCATGGCTTAAATTTGAAGGGCCATTTGGAAGATTTGAAGTTCCATTTCTCACACATGAATGCATGGCCTTTCAGCATTGCTTACACTCATTTTTGGACCTAAATGCATCATTACATGGGACTATCACACGCCCATGCATCCATGCAAAAGATATTGCTATTTTTGGAATTTTGAAAGAAGTGTGCAATTATCAATCACTTGGCCTATAAATAGAACCCCTCATGCTCAAAATTATGGACCCTGACGCGCAAGCTTTGAATCAATAACCTTAAACCCTCACATTCAAAGGATAAGCTTGGTGACTTTCATTGAAAATCGAGTTTGAATCTCTCAACTGTTTTGAGATTGAAACTCCAAGAGTCCATCACTTTTCTTGATCCATTTCCACTCCATCAAGCATTTAAAGCAAGGCCAGACACAATTGAGAGCAAGATCGTGTCAATCTGAACCTGCAGTGAAGGTGAATTTCTGAATTTTTCATCTCTTAGATTCTCACTCAATTCTCCATTATTCTTGTTGATTTTTGGTTGTTTGAAGTCCTACCAATGTAGGCAACAAGATTGAGTTGCTTAGAGGTCAAATCGAAGCAACTTAGATCATGATCCTCAAAATTCAACTCCCTGTATCTTTCTGTATACTTGGAGTTAGGTGAAATTGAGGCCAGATTCGAGCTCCTGGGCATTTTTACTATAAATTCATGTCCTCCTTTTTTATTTTGGTGATGGTTGAAGGTGGACCAGTCAGGTGAGGTCCACCGGAGAAGAAGACTGAAGCTCTGACTCCGGCAATGTGTTGGCGTGTCTCTAAATCGCATGATCCATTCATTTTGTTTTAATCTTAGGCGTTGGTTTTGATTACCACATGTGCAACGCTGTTGACTCTAGAACACATGGAATGCGCGCTTGGAGCCACTTGATCTGCCACCTCAATTAATGAGGGAGATCAAGTGGTCCACGTTTTTTTTGTAATTTCTGATTTTAATTTTAATTGACTTATTTTCATTAATTCATATTAATTTTAATATTGATCCAAAAAATATGTGACTTTCACCAAAAATTCTCAAATATTTTTCTCTTTCATTTTCTGAATTAAAATTATTTTTTGGATCAATATTAATATTTTTCATGATTTAATTGTTTTTGTGCATATTTTTAATTGTTTAAAAATACTTTCAAGTTTCCAAAAATAATGAATTTTTTTGTCCAAGGTCCTTTGACCTTGTTTGACCTATGATAAATATCTTGGCCATTTATTTGGTGTTTTGAAGAGGTTTTAGAATTTTGATCAACCATAATTTAATTTAATGCATTTTAATTGATTTTTAATTGTTTAAATGTGAATAAATTGTGTTGAGCTATTTGTGTTGACTTGTTAAGTTTGACTTTTGTTGTTGGGCCTTGGTCAAGGTTGATTTGACTTTGTTGGGTTAAAATCATTGGATTTAGGGGATTGATGAAATGTACATTTCATCTCCCAAAATGAATGAATGATTTTAATTTGATAAAAGTCCTCTCATGACCAATTTGAGTTTATTTCATTTCCCCCCCTCTTCATCTTCAATCCCTTTCTACCTCATCCATTCCATTGACCTATGATATCTCTATATCCTAAGGCTAATTGGTTCATAAAAAATATAAGTATGAATGAGATTAGGTCCATTCTTTTTCCATTTTCTTTTAAGTGTGGTATGTTTTAGGAGTATGGTTCATAATACCATATCTCTAACATGCATTAACACTAAAATTTCTATTACCTGACCTCAAATAGTTGTGACTTTTACATAAGTCCAATTACGATTGCTTAACATAACGCTAAATTTTGACCAAAAAGCATAACATTATAGTAAGTGAGATTGTAAGTCTCCCCCCTGTCATGGTATTATGTGGAAACTTGGCCTTTTTTCCTTCCTTTGAAAGATGTCTTGGTTCAAGGATCCATGCTTGTGAATAGAGGGTTGAGTGTCTCCAAAGAATGACTTAAACAATTGAAAAGCAAAAGCAAATACTAACTTCTAATCAACAAACATTTGACTAACTTTTAATTTCAAGTCATTTACTTTGTGCACTTTAAATTCAAGTCATTTATCATTTGCCATTATTCATACCATTTAACTTGTTTACTTTAATGCCATTTTCACTTTGCTCACTTGAGCCATATCTTGTGATTATATTGTGATTGTATATACTTGTTTGTGTATTTTGTTTGTGTTTGTGACCTTTTGACCTTAATGTACATAATAACAACAAAAACCCTAAAAAAATGTGTGGACTGTTGGATTTGATCTGAGGCTTTGGACTTAGAATTAGGCAACATTCCCTATGCAAAAAGGACTTGGCCAATGTCAACTTTTCTGAAGTCAGTCATTATGAATTGAACTTTCATCTGAAGCAAGTATTGAGATCCCACTTGAGTTCATCTGCTACATGATCTTGATGCAAATGTTATTTTGAACATGTGACTAATGCCTTATTATGAGCCATTCAAAGGATTATTTCATCTGATACATGGGGAAGATTATGAAGAAGATCATGAAGTTGCTAACTTGGATGTGGCTATCTTTATTTGATGCCTTGCTCTTCTTGCTATTTGTGTAGTGATATTGCTTGATTCTAAAAGTCCAAGGGGAAATTGGGTTTCTATATGACATTCCTGTCTATTGAATTGCATCCCATTGGTCAGATCTTTTTAATTCTTAACTTTTAAATTCTTGCTTAGGATTAGTCTCTTCATCTCCTCCCACTTCTTAAATTTCAAATTCCTCCCCCATTTTAAAATCTTCTTTGATTGTGATTTCTAAACTTAAACTTTATTGCAAATTAGAAACTTTGGCCTTATGCCATTGCATTTTTCAAACTCTTATCTTAGATCAAACTTGTAAATGAGCTTAACCATACTTGACTTAAAATTTCAAAAAAAAAAGATAAAAAGAACTAACACTCAATCAAACTCTTTTAGGCCCATTATGCCTCTTTTAAGTTTAAATTTTTGTTAAAAGTAATCCACTCACTTTGAAATTGATACCACGAACTACGAGGTTTTGATCCCTCATTTTATGTTGGTACGTAGGCACAAGTCCGAAGGTCTTGTCAAACACAAAAAATATAATTAATGAATTCTTTTCTCATCCCCACACTCTATTTTATTGCAAGCATCTTTTATATCCAAAACACATGTACATACAACAAAGGGCTCCCTAGGAGTACCTAGGACACTTTGGGTGCTAACACCTTCCCTTTGTGTAACCAACCCCCTTACCTGTAATATATGGCATTTTATTAGTTTTGATTTAAAAACTTCTTATCTTTGGGTTTTGTTCGTACTTTTCCCTTTTCCCTTGGAAACAATAAAAGTGCGGTGACGACTCTGGTTTTATTAACGTTAAGTTTATCCATAGCTTAATGGTCATGAATTTACCGCTACAGGGACTACTTATTTATTAGTGATTAGACCGAAAATTGTATTAGAGGCGAAGTTATCTAGACATAATGAATGGAATTCCAAGATAGGGATGAGTTTGACACCTCAATGCCTGTAGTGGATAACATGCAGAGAATCATCGTAAAGATGGATGCAATGTACTTAAGACTCATTCAATTAAAAGCAGGGATTAGAATGTGTCAGGGAACCCTGTACACCTTATGTGAAAGAAACCAATTGAGTAAATTAATTAGTGGTGAAATTGAGATACTGTGATGATCATTAAAGGATAACTTATAATGAAGGATTCCTAAGGCAAGTTTCAAGAGATAAAATATAGGAATTGAAGAATTTTTAGTCAAGTAGATCTAAGGCAAGTCATGTCGATGATATGGAAGTACTCCAATCGGAAGGACAAGAAACACTGTATAGGAGAAGGTTTTACAAGTTTAAGGAGTCCTAGTGTGAAAGTTCTAGAGGTCTACAATTAAGTTAAGCCATAAATAATGGGAGAAACATAGTGCTTCATCATAGAATGATGATGGACATTAAATTTTCACGTCGAGACAAAGGGAAAAGTATTATTATCGGTGGAAGACACAATAAAGGCAAGTGTAAACTTTGGAATTCAAGTTGAGGGGTTCGAAGTTGGTGAAGCATGTGAAATGGAGTTAGCACCCAAGTCAAGCAGGTTTTGTGGGAACTGTGAATGACGTATCAATTCAAGGAGGAAATTATTTTAAGGAGGGAGATTGTGATATCCCAGCCTAAGTTGTTGCTTAAAAGGCCAATCATTCATATACTAATATAATCTGAAGGAAGAATATTAAATAATCATTTTTACCACAAAAGGCATTTTAGTCATTTCACAACAATTTAATAAAATTATACGCTTAATTAAGACTAATGGATGTCAGGGCCGTTTACAGACATTTTGGGGCTTTAGGCGAAAATGTTAAAGGGACCTTTTTTTATAAGAATTTTAAAGAGACTTAGTATATTATATAAAATATCAATATTAATCTTCTAGCTTTTTTAGCTGCAAAATCATTTATCAGAGTTTTATAATCAAACAATTCTAACACTTCACTTTCAATTCTAACTTACAGCAAAAATAATACACTTTGTCTAAATATTTAGAATAAACTAGCCATCTTCTATTATGTTTTTCTCCATTTTACAGTGATCGTTGATAACCCGATGAATAGAAATATCTTTTATTTCCATCTTTTGGATATTGAAAATTATCATGTCTGATATGACCCTTTTTTATCATTAAATCTCTAAATTTTCCATCAATATTTTTCCGTAGTCTTGGGTCATAAATGTTTGTAGGTACTTCATTAGAAGTGTTATTATGCTCAACATTCTCTTCTATTCCTATTTCTAAAATATTATCTTCTAGCTCTTGATTAAAATTATGACTATTTGTGTTGTCAGTATTATTTATATGTGATTGTTCTATCACATTTTCACCATTATCAGTATCATCTCTAGGTGGTTGTTATACACCATTGTCAGTATTATCTAACGGTCGTTGTTCTATCATATTTTCACCTATTAAACTTGCTTCTGCGTCCTTTTTATGAACAATAACAAATTTATCAAGACCACCACGTTGAGATTCAATTAGTTTTTAAACTTTTCATTTTTTTTTCAATTTTTCATAACCAGATTCATACTTTCTATTTGACATTTTCTTTCGTATATAATCAAAATAAAAAATTAACTAAATATTAAAGAAATAAAAATAAACTAAACTCTAAAATAAATATAGAAAAGTATAATCGATGAACAGAACGATAGAACCTGAAATTGAAAACAAACATAGATGAAAGACTTTGACGCTCCGTACGCGGGACGTCGAGATATATGCAATTTATAGGTGTTCAGAATCCATACGATGTCAAATTCAGAGAGGTTGAGCCGCAAAGACAAAGTTTGATCAATATACAATAGATTTCAAGGGAAGGAGAAGAAGAATTTTCTTTATGAACAGAAGATGAGCATATAAAAAAAACATGAAGAATGGAGTCTGGAGAGTGAGAGACGTTACTTAGGGAATTGAGATGGGTTAATAGGGAATTTTTTTTTGGATAAATAAAATACTTTAAATAACTTTAATTATGATATTGATTAACTTTTAAAAAGATGATATTTATCGACTAATTTTTAAGGAAGAGAGAGATTTCAAATTATTTTATTTTAATCAGTTAAAATTTGTTAATAATTAGTATTAATAAATATTTTGTTTGGGACTTAAAAATATAATTTTATGGGCCTTAGGCTAAATGCCGAATTTGCCTTGTGGCTTGCACGACCCGAATAGATGTTTAAGGATATATTTAAATATTAAACTAAGGAATTATGAACAAAATGGATAATATGAAATTTTAATTGATGTAAGGATATTTAGGGTATTTCATATTAGTAAGGGAAAAATGGTCTTTTAGAGCTTTTGGAAAAGCATATATGTTTGTTCCTTAGAAAAAAAATCACATTTTATCTTCCACGGGAGTGAAGGATAAATCTATTTTAATGTTTTACTTTGCCGCGTATGTTTGTTGAAAGTGCTATTTGAATTTTTCCATTACGAACATTAAACTAATGTAATAATATGAGAAGTTTTGTTACACTAAATTAATTTAAAAATATTATTCATAAACTATTTGATAAATAAACCTTCTATATATCAACAAAAATAAATAAATATTTCTGTACTACACTTAAGAATTAAAAAATAGTTAAAACTAATATTATTTTAACTTCTTTTTAAGAATTAAAATTTACTAAAAGTTATTTTGTATACTTAAATATTTTAACTTATATTTTATTTATTTTTACCACCATTTCCTTCTGATCGCAGTTGCAGAGAATCAATCTTCTAGCGTAATATATAAGTCATTTAATTTCAATTATATCAATTAAAATTTATTTTGTATTTAATTAATAAAATATGTTATACATGTTATATATATTAAAACATCTTCTCACAAAATATAAATTAGGTTCCTTATAAATTCATATTTTACTAATTCATAATCATCATTCAATGTGACACTAACTAAATCATACATCATAAAACATATTAATTAATCCAAGCATGTAGAATTTCAAGCCAAATGAATATAAAAAACAAATATTTATCATAAACTAATATATTAGAAAATACAAAATATTGATTTTAATCAATCTTTTATAAGTCATTTAATTTCAACTATATCAAATTAAAATTTATTTTATTAATTAAATAAATTATACATTTTATATATTAAAAATACTAAAAAATAACACAAGAAAAATTAAGTTTTATGTATTAAAATAAAAAATGTTTAAAAGGAATTTTCTTTATTAAAATATTTTTTGTTTTGTTTAAAATAAAATTGGAAGAGAAAAATGTTATTATTAGGAGTATAAAGGGATTGTATAAATATTGAATAATGGCCCAAGAAAAGGGATTGAAGTATGTTTGGAGTGAAACATAGGTTATATGTAGGTATGTATAACTATGTCTGAATTAATGTTGTCACCGAAGCATGTGTGTTGGTTTGAGTCTTCAATACGAGTTGAATGTATATAAATACCGACATCAGAGCACACCACACAACGAAGCTGGAATAGCTCAGTTGGTTAGAGCGTGTGGCTGTTAACCACAAGGTCGGAGGTTCAACCCCTCCTTCTAGCGTTTTTTTTTTACCTTTTCTCAATTCATTTTTTACTTCTATAACCCACGCCTCTGCATTATTCATATCTACCCACTCTTCCAACCACATTGAATTTAATACATTTCATAATCACCATTTATTTCTATACATTGCTTCATACACAAATCATTATTACTGCAATACTCTCTATAATATATTTTTATTTCACCAATATTTATGTTTTAACAATTTATAAATATTTTCAAAAATTTTAATTTTGAAATCTGATAAACCAAAACTAAATTATTTAATTTATTCAAAACTAAAAATATACAAAACATTTTAAATGAGTTTTAAATTTTGTAAAAATATCAATAATATTTTTATATAAACTTGCAAATCTAGTATCCTATATAGAAATTATATAAAATATTAATAATTTTATCTCATTATTAAAAAAAAATCCCGATAAATCATGAAGAAATGAACAACCTAATCTATCATACATTTCTAAATATTATTTAAAAAGAAATACTAAGTTTGGGAATCAAACTAAAATCCAATCGAAGAAATCACTAACATGTTCAAAGGAGGATTGTTTTGACTTTTTAAATCTTTGATCCCATCATGATTAACTGCTAATTTAGGACAGTCCAGAGTTAGTTTAACATAACATTTTGTTTTTAGAAAGTCTTTAGTTATTAGTTAATTAGGTGGTTATTATTAAATTAATTAGACATTGATTAATTTATATTAATAATAAAATTAATTGGAATTTTATTAATTTAAATTAAATTAATAAAATATTTATTAATTTATGTTGTTAATTAAATTAATTAGATTTTGATTAATTTATAATTTATTTATTTAGATTAGATTAATGACTTAATTATTATTAAGTTAATTAAATTATTATTTTAATTAGTCATAATTATTAAAAGTGAGGATGATATTGTTTGTTTAAGCCTGGTCAAAGTATTCAAGCCCAATTCAATTGGGTCAAACGATTGACCCAAGTCCATAACCCAACTAGATCAAGCACGACCCAAGTCTATCCTCCAAATCGGGTCAAACTCATGACTCGAGTTATCCATAACATCCCCAAACCTCAAAAACCCTAATTTTGTGTGCAATGGAAAGCAAAAATGGATCAAAAGTTGGCAAATTAAATTAATCAAAACTTTCTATTTTCATTCACAAATACATTACATAATACAAATTACAAGTAAAATTGGACCAAGTACATCCATCAAGTCTGAAAATCCTAATTCCTAAAACAATCAATTTACAACCTAACCAAATCAGATATCAATCAGATACAAAATTTCTTAAACAATCCATCTAATGAAATTACAGAAACCCTAATGGTCACTATAAAAACCTAAGGCTAAAACAAAATTGAGGACGGGAAAAAAATCCTAAAGCACTAAGTGATAGTTGCTGCAAACCGAACAAAATCCACCAAAGTTCTGCATCCAAAGACTTAGGGTTCTTCACCTTGAAGCCCTAAGGCAGATGAGAAAAGAGATGTTTTTATAATTTTTTATGTTTGCCAAGACTTCCTGAGTCTCATGCCTACGTACCAACAAAGTGCAATGGAGGATCAAAACCTCGTAGTTCGTGGTAAAAATAACAAAGATGTTTGTTTTGATTCAATTTTAATGAAAAGACATTTTGTCATTTTAAGGAGTATACTCAACTAGACACTCACAAGTATGAGAACTTTACATCGCCACAGAGAAGAGATTCAACTTTGATAAAGATCAACAAGTATGCCACTAACTCTCTTAGGTGGAAAAGAATTATCATCAATACTATGGAGATAGGAGAATTACATCTCAACTATGAAAATGACTCATGTCTAATACTTTGAGGAAAAAATTTAAAAGAAAAAGTGCACAAAGGGAACAAAATAGTTTGAATGAGTTTATGCATTTTTTAAGTCTTTTGAAATTTATTTGAATATGCTTAAGATGTATTAGCATTTATCTAAGAAAAGATTTTGAAAATTACTTGACAAAAGTCAAGGTTTATTGAGAAAGTGGTTCAAGTTTAAAAACAAGAAGGTTTTGGAAAAGAGAGAAAATTTTGAAAATTAAAGAAGGAGAGGAAAAGAAGAGACTATCCTAGAGCATAAAGTAAAAGTTAGGGAGGAAATATATAACAAGGAGATAACAGGCTTTATTACATAAGTCAAGCAAGAATTCCCTCCTTTGGATTAAGCCTCAGGCAAGTCAAATAAGCAGAGAATAATCCATGTATCACATGAAACCAAAGTAATCAAGCCAAGTCTTCAAAAGAAACCCAAAGTCAAAGGTATCATATGAATCCCAAGGTCTCAAATCACAAACTCCCAAAGCAAGGATCAAGCTCTTGGTTCTAAGTCCATAACTCCACAACAATGCTAAGGATAGTAACCACAAGTCCATGAATCAAGAGAACCAATTTTTTAGGGGTTTTTCCTTTATTAATATCTTTAAAAGAAAAATAAGTCCAAATGGACAAAGGAAAAAGAGCATAAGCATAAACAAAGGTCCAAGTGGACAAAGAGCAAACATGATATGAGATGCTAAAATAAAAGCATAAAGTAAATAACAAGAAATAAAGAGCATAAGATAAATGATATTAAAGTATAGTTAATACAATAAAATGTTTGTAAGTGATGTTAATAATCAAAAATAGAAAGATGATTTGTCAGTTTTTAGAGAACACTCAACTATTCACTCACAAGTATGAAAATATGGACCTTTACATCATCATGAGAAGGGCTCCAACTTGGATAAAATCAACAAGTATACCACTAGCTCTCATAGGTGAGAAAGAAACAATATTTTTTCCCACAATACCATGAGGAGTAGGAGACTTAAAATCTCATTTATGAAAATGACTTACTTTCCGGACAAATTTAGCGCTATGTTTAGAAATCGTAATTAGACTTATGTAGAAGTCACAACCATCTGAGGTCAGTTAATAATAATGTTTGTGTTAATACATGCTAGAGAAATGATATATAAATCATTATCCTAAAGTTATGCCACACAAAAATGAAAATAGAATGGATCAAGCACAAAAGCTATGAGAGTGGTCCATTCCATCAATCAATATTTCATGATACTTAGGACCAACTTATGCATCAATCCAAGTACCTTAAATGATCCATGATCAACTAGGAGGTAGATTTGAAATGACGAAAGTTCTTCAAGCGCCAATCCACACATCATGAACAAGATGGACACAAGCCATCCAATTGATCAAGAGGAAAAGAAAGAGATGCAGAAGAAGGGGACAAGAGACATCATACGCAAATTGGATGAGGGACCTGATCAAGTCATCATCAAAATCAATCATTTGTTTTACTGGATTAGGGTTTTCACCCCATCAACACCCATGATCCATTGAGATTGATGAGACCTATGACCAAAACAACCATGATCCAAGGCCAACAGAAGTCAACAAGGGTAAAACAAATACAAAATGCAAGAAAATAAAATAAAATGCATTAAAAATGTTTTTTAAAGTGAATTTTAAAAGGGAAATAAAAGAGAAAATCTATAAAGCCCTTTAAAACACCAAATAAATGGTCAAGAAAATTATGGAAGGTTGAAAATAAAATAAGAAGCATAAAATAAATTTTCAAGAATTTTAAAATGCCTAAAAGTATATGATAATAGCTTTCAATCTAACGGTATATTTTGTTATACAGACATAGGGTGAAGAGTTATCAGAGGTGTCATGTTACAAAGTTTGACACCATGGCATCATTTGATCCTGACATATATATATAATCCAAGTTGAGTTGTGTGGTGCAAGCCCAAAGTTAATTAGAGTTTAGTGTTTGTTATGTTACTTAGTAGTCAAGTCAGTTAGATGTGTATAAATAGACATTTTGTAATTCAGTTTCATCAATCATTCAATTCAATAATACAAGCCGTATTTCCTTATTTTCTCTCTTTCTCTCCTCACCAAAAGTCCCTCACACACTAACAAATTGGTATCTAGAGCTCCAGTTAGATTCTTGATCGTGTTTTCAAGAATCACACGTCAAATATCGTGTGTTATTGTTGATCAATCACTGCAAAGATGAATGGTAACATAAATTTACCAAACTCCCTTCCAACTCTTGATGGAAAGAATTGACTTCGATAAAAAAATAGATGCAATCTCCATTTGGGTTTCATGAAACCTTATAAGTGGTTACTAATTATGTTCCTGTGGTTGGTGAAGATGCAACTGTCGCACAAAGAACCGCTCACAAGGATGTCAAGAAGAAGGATTGCAAGGCGGCATTTTACATCCAATTGGAGGTTGATGTGGCTAATTTTAACAGAATCGCTCATGCTGAATCAGCGAAGGAGGCATGAGATATTATTGTCAATCACTATGAAGGAGGCGAGAAATTCAAGGTTTTAAAGTTGCAAACTTTGCGACGACAATATGAATTATTGTCGATGGGAGAAGGCGAAAAGATTACAGGCTATGTGTCGAAGATGCAGCAACTCGTCCATCTCATAAAGGGTTGTAGTGAAACCCTAACTGATAAGATGATATTTGAGAAGGTAATGCATACGTTGACCTCTCACTTTGATCACGTTACCGTGGCTATTCAAGAATTTAACAATCTTGAAACCCTAAAACTGGAAGATTTGGTTGGTTCGTTGGAGGTGCATGAGATTAGGATCGTCGAAAGGAAAGGAGTTCAAGACTTGATACAAGCACCACAGGCTCAATCATGGACAAAAAATGGTGGTTCCAACAAGTTCGGAGGCAAAATCGACAAGACTCAAGGCAAGAAGTCTTGGTCGAATTCTCATAAGAATAAGGTCGATGGTGGTGAAGGAGAATAGCGATCCAAAATGCATCGGAATTAAAAAAAATTCTCCTTTAGTGATCCTTACGAATGGGCATGATCAGTGATATAATCGTTACCTCTTGTGGCAATTGAAACCTTTGATGCAGATCTAGGGAGTGATCACGAACGTTGAATGGTGACAACGCCTCTACTCAGTCCACACGAACGGATTCCTCCAGTCTCAGTGCTAGCTGCTACGAATGAAGGCTTTGAGTGAGTGAGAGTGAGAGAGAGAGAGAGAGAGAGAAACAAAATTTTCATCTGAACAAATGCTTCTGCATAAGGGTTCTATTTATAGAACCACTTGTGTGGGTTGTAAGCTAAAAAGCCCACTTAAGTGTATGTGGCCCATATCTTATGATATACCAAAATCACTTAAGCGCGTGGTACCTTACCATATTTCGTATTCTACTCAAGTGCATCGTACCTTACGATGTTCTACAGTTCACTTAAGTGCATCGTACCTTACGGTGTTCCTTATTTACTCTATCTCTCATCAATCCGTCTTTTTGTGTGTGACCCTGTAGGTTTTCACGGTATTGACAATTATATTAAATCACGTATTTAACATAATAAACCGTGAGCGATATCTAGCAACACATCACTGCTACCCAAGACACGAAAATGTCATGTGATCTGACAAATCCTTTTGTGATAATACTTATATGTATAATTACCCTTTTGCACTTATGTCTATATTGAACACAAGGCATAGACCGTGTCATCCTTGTCCAGTTCAATATTGGGCCCTTAGACATCCATCATGTTACGCAGGATTGGAAAATTCCATATGGGTCACTTATGTCCCTCAACATGCTTCGTTGAGTACCCATCAACTATCTTTATGGTCATCTAGTTATGGGCAATGTTTGATCAGCAATAAAGCACTCGACTCTACATCTAGGGTCCATAGTGGTTTCAGGTCGAAGGGTGGTATACACCACTATCACCATGAGAATAACTTATGACACTTTGCATAAAATTCTATATAGTATTCTCATAGCGGATCAATACAGTATAAATATTACTCCTAATATTCATACATATGTTTAAGACTTGATAAGTCTTTATCCATGATCCATGAGATATGATCATCAGTCTATATACATAATAGTCTTAATGCTTTAATGTTATCCCACTTCTTAACAAAGTTCGACTACAAATACTTTAAGAATAGTGTCCTTATGTTTAATGGGATCTCATGATTAAGTCACACTTGATACATTAAACAGACTAGCTATTCTAGAGACTTTATTAAACAAACATAATAAAGAAAAATCCTTTTATTATTAATAAATAATTCGATACAAGTACCAAAAGTATTGGCCTATAGGGCTTACACCAACAATCTCCCACTAGCACTAGAGCCAATCATGCATACCCCCAATGCCCATAGATCTAGTATGGTCATCATGCTTCTGCTGCGCAAGAGGCTTTGTCAATGGGTCAACAATATTGTCAAGTGTAGGTACTATGCATATTTTCACATCTCCTTTATCTATTATCTCTTGAATGAGATGATAACGTCTAAGTATGTGTTTGGATCGTTGGTGAGATCTAGGCTCCTTAGCTTGTGCGATAGCACCATTGCTATCACAATAAAGACCAATGGGATCCATAATGCTAGGAACTATGTTGTCGCATCTCGAAAAATACGATCCCTCGCGATGGTCGCGGAAAAAATTAGTTCGAACAGAGTCGCCACCAAACTTTACTTATCCCAATGAAGGAATAGGAAAGTATCGATAAAACTTTTAAAAATAGAATAATGGTTGTCGCAACCATATTCGGGTTCGGGAGTCGATTACACAAGGGGAAGGTATTAGCACCCCTCACGTCCGTTGTACTCAACGGGAACCTTTTTGTTAAAATTTAGGATTTGAATGTTAGCTTATGTTGTTTGTTTTCTTCGAGTGAATAAAATATTGAAAAGAGAGATGGAGGGAAACCTCAGAAGGGGGAAAAGGGAGGTTTTTTTATTAGTGTGCCCACGAAGATCTAGCAATCTCCTGCCTACGTATCCTTATAGTGCAATAAGGAAATCAGAGCATTCGTAGTTTGGGGAACTACGGTTGGTTGGTGTCTTTTAATGAACGACTATTTAGATCACGTTCTAAAGGCTAAACGTTGGCTTATCTACTCTCGGTGGAGGCTTAAGCACTAGTTTGTTGTGCGCATTAGAAATGATTAAACGGTGTTCTTTTTTAAAAGAGTTTCGATCGCACGAGGGAGATGAAAGAGGTTTGATAAGTTGAGTGTGTTTTAATGAACAAGTGCTTAGATCGCATCCTAGCGGTTAAACGTTGGCTTGCATGCTCACGGTGGAGACTTAAGCGCTAGTTTGTGTACGCACTAGAAAGGATTAAGCAATGTTCTTGCTGAAAAGAGTTAAGTTGTTGATCACACGGGGGCGAGAAATTTAGTTTAATGTATTTGGTATTTTTGAATAAGAACGACAAAATATTGAGCAATATGGTGCACACCAATCATTCAATTATTCGAGGAATAATAAGGCGACCGCCTCTTATTCCCTTTTCGTTCAAATTTTTATTGAAAGCTGTTTGCCGAAATCGAATATGCGCGGTAGTGAGGCGAGCGCCTTCCACTTGCTTATTCAAGGAGTAGTGAGGTGTGCGCCACCTATTCCTTTATCCAAGTTTACTTAGAGTGTTTTAATCGGATGATGAAAATTGGATTAATATGGCAAGCGCCAATCGTTCAAATATTCGAGAGATAGTGAAGCGAACGCCTCCCATTCTCTTTTTCATCCAAAGTTTAAATTATAAAAGAAAGTCCTTAGAAGTTATATTGATTTGAAAAATGATTTGAATTTGCACCGTTAACCTTAATTTGAATTAACTTGTTTTAAATTAAATTTTGTTAACAAAAATAAGGAAAGTTGAGACACAAACTCCCTTTAATTCCTTGCTTCGATTTCGTGACATGTCAGAATTTCAACGGCAAGAGAAATAAGATGTTTCAGAGGACTCTCATCAAATCACTGCCAATTTTCATTAATCATGTAAACAAAAGTGAAAGAAGACAAACCGACGGGGGTACGAGACGATCTTTGGGGATGAAAACAAAACTCCACGGTGACCACCGGCACAGAACGATGACGGTTGTAGCGTCTGGAGAATTAACTTGTGGTGATCAGAAAATGACGGTCGGAATCGTGTCGTCCTGGATTGTCTAATTCACTTTTGATTTGTTGCTCCGCTTCAATCCCTTATGTTCTTCTCCCGCTTTTGTTTTTTGCTATATGGGATGCAAATTGTTGAACTTGGTTAAACATGAGCTGCACCCAAGGTATTTGTGTTTATGTTAATGGAGTTGTTAGGTTAGTTTATGGTATTGTAGCGGTGTATTCGTCGCTATATGATTTATTGATTAAACCATAAGCAAAGTATACAAAGAATCGAGTCGCCACCACACTTTTATTTATCCAAAGGACTGGCTAAAAAGCGAACAAAAGCCTAAGAAGTTTTACACATAGAAAACTAATGAAAAGATCAGAGAGTCTGGGTAAGGGGTAAATTACGCAATGGGAAGGTGTTAGGCACCCAAAACGTCCTAGGTACTCCTAGGGAGCCCTTTTCACACTTGTTGTATAAAAATGTTTATTTATTTATGACATATTGTGCAAACATGAATGGGAAGATGAGAAAAGAATATACAATTTTTATCATTTTTGTGTTTGAACGGATGAACCCGTTGCCTACGTACCTTTCCATAAAAAGGTAAAGGATCAAAACGCCGTAGTTCGGCTAAAAGATTTCCAAAAATTAGTGAATTCATTTTAAAACACAAGCACTAAGGCTTTTCATTACCAATGGGAGAAAACTCAACCTGAATCAACAATCCACCAGGCGAGGACGGCTTCAACATACTAGTGAGGGGTTAACCCTATAATAAGTATGGAAGGCTTACAATCAACTCACTAAGGATAAGGTAAGATTTACATCAACCACTATGGTAATTGAAACCTATGGCTAATGTATGAAAACATATCAACAATGGACGAAGCCACAAAACAATTGAATGGGTGAAGTTAATTGATTATGAGTATTCACAAAATATGGTCAAAGTATGATTAAGATTCAATTCAAAGAAGTGTTATGAAATGGAGTTTGAAAAGTCAAGGACTTAGGGTCCAGGTTTCTAATTTGAAAAGAGATGAGAATGTTTGCACAACATGTATTTACAAGTTTTAAAATCAACAAGTGAAAAGGGGTTTTGAAACAAAAAGGGTGTGGATGAAGGAGTGTAAAACTTCCTAGAAGTTCACCTCTTGAAATCATATAGAAGATGATTCAAGTGTGTCCTTTGGAATAAGGCAACAAAGCAAGTAAGCAGATAAAGGCAAGGTGATACCGGATGCCATCAATGGACTTATACCAATCTCACAAACAAAAGCGGATACCGGATACCAATAAATGGATTTACACCAATCTCCTTAAACAAAACAATGATACCAGATGCCAATAAATGGACTTACTCCAATCTCACAAAGCAAAACAAAACATGGGGATCAGATGCCAATCTATCTGGACTTATTCCAATCTCCAACAGGATGATCATAGGAATACAAATGCCAACAACATGGACTTACACTTGTATCCTCACATACAATAAACAAACAGAAGCACTAAGCAAAAAGGACATAAGTGGCCAATGAAATGGTTTTACACTCAATCCCTTCCAAATCATAGGATCAATGGCCAATGACTGGACTTATAGTTGATTCCTCAATGGGCAAACTCAAACAAACCACAAAGGTATGAAATGATGATCATGCAATAATGAACAATTAATGATGATAAATGCACAAAGGTATGCAAGCAAACATGTACATATGAATCAAGCAATCAATCAAACAAAGTCATTTAACACACTCTATAACCAAGCAATTAGGCTCAAGCAAGGGTTAGACTTTAAAGTCAACTGGAATGGGGTAAGTGGTGCTCTTAACCTTAACATTGAGAGTTAAGGTGAAGCAGATGAAAGGATATGAGGGGTGTGCCTCATTGCTCTTATCCCTGGTCAGGGAGAGCATTGGATATCAGAAGGTGTGGGAGTTCAGAAAGTTGGAACTCTCTCCACAAGTTAATGACTCGATAGATCTTGGGTTAAGATCCACAATGCTACAACATGTAATGTGAGCAAAGGGAAGACACACAGAATAGTAGGAGATGGACTATACATCTCTTCTATCTACGAATTGCCTTATCAAAAGGACTTTTCCTGCTTGGGGACAAAGATAAACAATCACAAACATTGCCTCTTAAGGAGGACTTCAGACAGGTGCCTGGCCAAGTAACAAGCCAGGTCTTCCAGACTACATGAAGAAGAGATGTTATACCTCAATTCTAATGCTATTAAGCAAAGCAAAATCAAGTTCACAATGGAACTATAGCAACTAAGGTACCTGAAATCAATCCAATTCAATCAGTACTCAATCACAAAGTCAAAACAGACAAGATAAGAACCAACAGTCAACACAATCAATCACATGTGCAAAGCTCAAACTCAAATCAAATGAGCTAGCATCCTACAAAACAAACCAAGTTAGTCCATAACAATCAAATAAACCAAACTCAATCAACTTGAATTAAACTCCTTAAAGCAATTGCTTCTTCAACCTGAAAATCAAACTCAAACATGAGAAGTAAGACCACTAGGACAAAGCCTAGGGTCAAAGGAGGAGGAATAAACCAAAACAGAACATGAAAGTTGGTAAGAATCAAGATTTATCAATTAAAAACAAGATCCAATTGGTCTCATGTCAAAACTATGCACCAAATCCATTTCATAAGCAAATCATGTCAAACTAGGCAAGTTGGAAACTCCATGAGGTAAACAGAATGAACACAAGCATATCAACACCAAAATGGTTCAATAAATTCCAAGAAAAATCATGTCTAAACAGAACATATTGAATGAGCAACACACCAAAAATCATGGCAATTGGATAAGTGGAAGCATGTCAATTAAAATCCCTAAGTCAAAGCATGTTCAAACAAGCTCATACAAGGCACTAAATCATGCATCAACTTCAAGCAAACATAAAACAGAAACCAAACATGATAAATGAATGAAACCAAATCCATGGCAACCTTCAAGATGTCTATAATGCACATGCAAAATTTCAAGTCCATCCAATAAACACCAAGAATTTCACAAATCATATGATATCATGACTCACAAAAGGTTCACAATTGGTCAAACAGAAAAGAAATTCTCAAACAAATTGAAAATGCACTCAAAAAATCCACAAATATTCATGAGAAAGATTAACATCCATAAGTATCATCATGCAAAAATCCAGAACAATTGGCAATCAAATGGCATGGTAAAGAATTTTCACAAATTGGACAAGAAATGGTGTGACATACATTGTCACACCTAGATTGATCACATCATATCTCAACATCCAGAAAGGCAAAAATCACAAACTATATACCAAAATGTTCATTAGGATCTCTAGTTTATGCATGTAAAATTTAAGCTCTATAGGATCAAGCATCATGATTTCATAAAAGAAATGGTAAGCAATATGCAAGGAATGGCATGTATGAACAAACCCTAGGCCATTATTTAATCCAACCGTGCACAAATCTTGAAAAAATAACCATAAAAAAGTAGACATGATGATGAACATTCCACAAAAAATTGCATGTGATTTGGATTATTATTTCATGAGTTATGATTTTTTCAATGTGATAAAAAATTAAAAAATAATGAATGGAAGCATATAAACATGTAAGCACAATTGAAAAAAAATGCAAAAGAGCCATATGTGGAAATGCTGTAGAGCGGAATCGAACCGCGTGCAAATTCAAATGGAGCGTGCTACTAATGAAACGCTCCGTTTCATTAACATACGTGGCATGGCATAATAGGTGCATGGGAGAAAAACAAAGGAAAGCATGCAGAAACGCGGGCAAATGGATCAAAGCCTATGCTGGAAACAAAAACCTAACACATTCATCGTGTTCTTCCTGTTCATCAAGATCAAAATCCAAACTCCACAGAAATGCATAAAAATTATATCACTCGAATCATCTTGCATCACACATCACTAATCTAGCTTCAATCTCATCTAAATCTAACTGTATCCAAAGCATCGAGCAAAATAAGTTTTGACAATCAACATTCAAATCCAGATATCTTCCTCAATTTTGCATGAAATTGCTAGATCTAAAGTGCAGTGTGATCTACATGCTAAGATCTAAAAGAACCACATGATAATTGCAAGAATTGGAGCAATCGAGTTCTAACCTTAATGATGATGCAGATCTTGATTCGTGCTCCTCAAGGCTTCAATTGTGAAAACAGATGCTCAATGATGCTAAGGGAGATGAATGAGTGCAAGATGTTAGCTCAGCAATGCTTGAACACGAGGAAATCGCCAACTTCCATGTGAATGCTCAAGTTTCAATAGCTGCAATTCTTCAAGAATCCTCCAATATTTTCTTCAACAGATCTTCAATACTTCCTGCAGATGATGATTAGCACAAGAACAAGCCAAAGAAATGATGAAATTCGATGAAAAAAGTTGAAGAACTTTGAGAGAATTTGAGAGAAATTGAGATGAAAAAGTTTCAGATCCGAAATTGTGAAGTGTTGATGCAGAATTCTGTTATGATTAGGGTTTTATACTTCCTGTTAATCAAGCTAGCTAAACATGATTAAGCCAAATGCAATGGATTAGTGAAAATGAGGGTTTATGCCAAAATGCCAAAATCACCCTTATGCACATGTAACCAATGGAACAGTGCGAAATTCAATTGAAGCAAGTCCAAAATTCTGTTTTAAGGCAAATGCAATTGGTTTGGAGTGAAAATTATGCATACTTTTCAAAATCACCTTTTCCCTCCAAAATTTAAAATGAAGTCAATTGAAAAATGCACTTTTTGTGTGATGATTTTTGATGAAATGTAATGAATGATTATGATAGAGCATGTCAAATGGAGATTTCTCCAAAAAGAACCACATGAATTGGCCTTTTGGTTCAAAAGTTATGCTAGCTTGAAGTTCAAAGTCCATGGACAATGATTTGATCATAACTTGCCAACCACACATGAGAAATGGATGTTCTTGGACTTTTTGGAAAGGTGAGAGCAAGATCTTCAACTTTCATGTTGGACAAAATTTGATTTGAAGCATTCTTGGACATGTAAATTTGAGGAGAAGACCTTTCCATTTTTGGCAGTTTGAAATTACAGGTCACTTACTATTTTTGGAAACGTTTTGTCTGACCTCAAATCCTTCAATGATGATGTTTGACATGTTATATGAGGATTGTATGGACATAAATGAGGTCTTTGTAACCATCTCCCACCTTCCAATCCCTGATTAAATGCACAGTTGACCACAGTTGACTTTGCTAGGGTTTTGGTTGACTGAGCCATGCTTTGATGAATTTCAAGCCTCTACCACTTGAGATCTTGATTCCAAATGATATCACAACTCATATGAACTCTTGATGAATGATCATGGTGCCCAAATTCTTCAGAATGGCCACCATCTATGGCTCAAGGAATGCCTTTGACTGGCTTGACCTAATGTTGCTTCATCTGCAAGTAACAAGGTTAGATGACAATATTTTTGTACTTTTGGGTTAGTAACCAAATGAAAAGCAATGATATACAAATGCTAAACATGCTTGGTGATCAAGAATCACACTCACAAGATAACCCACCCACAAAGAGGGAGACAAGGTGCACAATGATCCTTGAGGCAATGATATGATATGATATGATGCCATGAGGGATCTTAGGGACAAAATTGGGGTCTTACAGGTATGATTTTCAAAGGTTTGTTTGTGAGTCACATGGTTGTGGTGTGATTTTTTTAGTGCTTGTGATGAAGATTGTGTAGATCTAATTTTATTGAGTATGAGGTTTATGCGGGTGATTTCCGAAAATGAACCACGGTGGTTGGTTGAGTTCTAGTGATATAGAACAATTATCAAGACAGTGTTTTTTGTGTTAAAAATCACAGGTGAATGGTTATTTGTTCGACGGATTCACAACGTTGAGGTTGTTTCAATGGTAACAGAGAAATGGTTGTGAGGTTGGAATTCGACGGTGGATGGCAAAGGTTTAGAGATGTGACATGATTTACGATGCATTGAAGTAAGGTGATGGTCAAAAACACCTCACCGGTGTTGATTATATGGTGGCAAGTTGGGTTTTCTGCGGATGAGGGATGGGAGAAGATATCCAAGGAGGTGAGTTGAGGATGTCGTGGGAAGCTTCGTTCTTGCTGGAAATGGTGTTGTTTCGGATGTGAGGTTAATGAAGGAAGATAAGAGATGATAATGGTGAGATGTTGTCGTTCAGGTGAAGGGAGCAGATTGTGAGGAGAGGGACGATGATGGCGGCTGTTATATGGTGAGCTATTTTAGTGGAGATAGTGGGCGTGTAAATCGCGGCGGAGAGATTGGTTTTTTCGTGATAGAGGATACCGGACGGAGGTTGTCGTCGAAAAAAAGTTTGCAGGTTATAATGTTGTTTTTATTTTTGTAGAAGGGAAGAGTGGATGATGAAGGTTGAATAGGTAGAGTGGGGTTTATGGTAGTGTTGGAGAAGAAAGGTTGGCTTCGACGAAAAAATGGAGAAGAAGGTTGTGGAGTTGTGAGAGAAAGGGAAAGGGTGGTTCTCATGTGAGTGAGTTTTTGTGTTGTCTGTGAAGAAGAGTGTTCAAAACAGCTAGCATCAGTTTAAGCAAAACACATAACCAGATTGCGATCTAAACTCATCCTTATCAGTCTGAAAGCTAGCATCAGTGTATCCAATTACATCAAACTCTTCCTGACCTCCATATATTAAGAATGAGTCCTTAGTCCTTCTCAATTACTTAAGGATATTCTTGACAGCTACCCAATGAGCATCACCAGGATCAGATTGGTACCTACTCGTTGCACTTAAAGCATACGAGACATCTGGTTGAGTACATAACATGGCATACATGATAGATCCTATTGCAGATGCATATGGAATCTTATTCATGTGATCCTTTTCTTCCTTAGTTGAAAGGGATTTTGTTTTTGATAGACACAAGCCATGTTGCATAGGTATGAATCCTTTCTTGGAATCATGCATATTAAAGCGTTTTAGCACTTTGTCTATGTATGTACTCTAACTTAGGCCAAGCAGTTTTTATGATCTATCTCTATAGATCCTGATTCCTAATATATAGGCTGCTTCACCTAGGTCCTTTATAGAAAAGCATTTCCCCAACCAAAACTTTACTTGTTGTAGGGTAGGGACATCGTTTCCAATGAGTAATATGTCATCTACATATAATACCAGGAAGACGATCATGCTCCTACTAACCTTCTTATAGACACAAGGCTCATCTTCATTCTTGATGAATCCATATTGTTTTACCGTTTCATCAAAATAAATATTCCAACTTCTGGAAGCTTGCTTAAATCCATATATTGATCTTTGTAACTTACATATCTTTTGGGCTTCTTCTGGTATGTCAAATCCTTCAGGCTGTGTCATGTACACATCCTCAAGAAGATTCCCATTAAGGAAAGCAGTTTTGACATCCATCTGCCATATTTCATAATCATGATATGCAGCGATAGCAAGTAAAATTCAAACAGATTTAAGCATTGCAACTGGTGAAAAGGTTTCATCATAGTCAACCCCATGAATTTGTTTATATACTTTTGCAACCAGTCTTGCCTTATAAGTATGTACCTTACCATCCATGTCAGTCTTCTTTTTGAAGACCCACTTGCATCCTATAGGGTTAACTCCTACAAAAGGATCTACCAAGGTCCAAACTTGGTTTGTGTACATGGAATCCATTTCAGATTTCATGGCTTCTAGCCACTTCTCAAACTCGGGACCAGTTATAGCCTCTTGGTAGGTCACAGGCTCATCTTGATCCATGAGTAATACATCACCTTGATCAGTTATGAGATATCCATATCTCTCAGGTAGGTGACGTATGCTGCTTGACCTATGTTGGTCTTGTTCTACTTGAGCAGGTTTCTCTTCCACAACTACTTGTGTTTCCTGCTCTAATTCCTCCATAGGTGTATTGATGCTTTGTGATTCTTGAATTTCTTCAAGCTCTACTTTCCTCCCACTGATTCCTTTGGAAATAAAATCCTTTTCTAGGAAAACTCCAGTTCGAGCAGCAAACACTTTGCCCTCATAAGGATTGTAGAAGTAATTCCCTCTTGTTTCTTTAGGATACCCCAAAAATAAGCATTTGTCAAATTTGGGCTCAAGCTTAGTTGAAATTTGTCGTTTCACATAAAATTTGCAACCCCAAATCTTCATGTAAGACATATGTGGTTTCTTACCACTCCATATCTCATATGGTGTCTTCTCAACCTTTTTGGATGGAACACGGTTAAGTTTCTAAGTTGTTGTCAATAGTGCATCTCCCCAAAAGGAGTTTGGAAGATCGGCGTGACTCATCATGGATCAGACCATGTCTAACAAGGTTCGATTTCTTCTCTCAGATACATCATTCCATTGGGGTGTTCCAGGAGGAGTAAGTTGGGATAAAATCCCACACTCTTTCAGATGGTCATCAAACTCTAGGCTTAAATATTCACCACCTCGATCTGATCGAAGAGTTTTAATATTCTTACCTATTTGGTTTTGTACTTCATTCTTGAATTCCTTGAACTTTTCAAAGGACTCTGATTTGTGTTTCATTAAATACACATAACCATATCTACTAAAATTATCAGTAAATATGATGAAGTACTGAAAACCTCCTTTGGCTAGTATGTTCAAGGGTCCACATACATCAGTATGTATGGGGGCCAAAAGATCATGAGCTCTTTCACCTTTTTCTATGAATGAAGACATTTTCATCTTTCCAATTAAACAAGATCTCCATGTATCATATGATTCATAATCAAAAGAGTCCAAGAGTCCATCTTTATGGAGTTTGGAAATGTGTTTCTCATTTATGTGGCCTAATCGACAATCCCAAAGGTAAGTTGGATTTAACTCATTAGGTTTCATCCTTTTTGTATTAATGTTATAAATATTCATTTCAAGATCAAGGACATATAGTCCATTGTTCATTTGTGTAGTAGCGTAGAATATATCATTCAAATAAATTGAGCAACAATTGTTCTTTATTATAAATGAAAAACCAAACTTGTCTAAACAAGAAATGGAAATAATATTCCTGCTAATTGCAGGTACATAATAACAGTTCTCTAACTGAATTATTTAAACCACTAGGTAAAGTCAATACATAAGTTCCTAGGGCTAAAGCAACAACCTTTGCTCCATTGCCAACTCGTAGGTCAACTTCACCTTTTGCCAAATCTCTACTCCTTTTTAGCCCCTTCACATTGGTACAAATGTGGGAACCACATCCAGTATCTAATATCCATGATGCAGAAGTAGATAAATTAATTTTAATAACAAAAATACCTGAAGTTGAAGTCTCTACTCCATTCTTCTTATCTTCTAAGTACATTGGGCAGTTTCTCTTCCAGTGTCCGGTCTTACCATAATGGAATCAGGTGCCTTCCTTTGCTATTCATACACTAGACTTCAAAGCAGGAGTTATGGGTTTGGGTTTGGCAACTTCCTTTCCTTTCCCTTTACCACCCTGCTTGGTGGGTCTTTCGTTCTGTCTCTTTCCATTTTCGATCATCAGAATGGACTTCCCTTTTAACTTCAGATTCTGCTCAGCAGTTCTTAACATGGCTAGCAGTTCAGGAAGAGATTTGTCCATATCATTCATATTGAAATTAAGGACAAATTGACTGAAGCTATCTGGAAATGATTGCAAGATCAAATCAGTCGTAAGTTCTTTTCCGAGGGGAAAACCCAACCTCTCAAGGTTCTCCATATACCCAATCATCTTGAGCACATGGGGACCTACAGGGGCTCCCTCAGCTAACTTGCCTTGAAAAAGGGTTTTTGAAACTTCAAACCTTTCATGCCTTGCCTGCTCTTGATAGAGCATCTTCAGGTGTTCGATCATATCGAACGCTGCCATGTTCTCATGTTGCTTTTGCAACTCTGAGTTCATGGTAGCTAGCATGAGGCAAGTAGTTTCATTGGCATCATCGACATGCTTCTTATAAGCATCTCTTTCCGCCTTAGGTGCAGAACTAGGAGGTTCCTCTTCAGGAACAGGTTTCTCCAAGACATACAACTTTCTATCATGTTTGAGGACAATCCTCAGATTTCGGTGCCAATCCAAAAAGTTTATCCCAGACAATTTTTCCTTATCAAGGATTGATCACAAAATGTTGTTAGAGGTGTTTGTTGTCATGGTAATCTACATGAAAAATAATGAAAATATAAGTATCACTAAAATAACATATGTAATTAGGCCTTTAATTAAATATGCTCCCACTATTTTACTCAAAACAAATGAACCTCACCATTTGATTCGGAAAATCCCATTGGAAGATTTTCTAGTGGACCGAGATCCACATTTCACTTTGTTTTAAGTCCGCGTAGGCGGATTACACAAAACTAGGTTATTTAGGTAGGAACTCCTGTCAATTGTATCTAATACAACTCTCGAATATTTTAGTTGGGTGAATAACTCCTTATTCCAATCCATCACATGGATCATTTCCAACTCTTGCTTCTAAACGTATATAATCTTATTATAATTTGTTTAGTTAAGTTTGACCCATTGTTTTAGCAATTGGATATTACAATTATCCCATCGCACCTTACTAATATAGAACATGCACCTCGCGTAGGCGAAACCTACATTATTCGATACTAGTCTTGATGAGTGCTAAAACTTGGAAAGCATAAACTTAATATTTAATTTGAGGGAATTTGCAATTATTCTGATCTCACCGGCTTCTTTATCATATAAATCGTCTCTCACATGCATCAAGATACATTCACATGCATCAACATACATACAAAATGAAACAGTTATGACCCCTAGCACAATTGTTCTCCCAAGCCAATGAGAGAACCTAAGTTAACCTAATCACAATGTAAGTTTCTTCAAGCAAGATCTTCAAGGTTGTCCTCCTTTGATATTGTATTCTTCTCTTTCTTCATAACATTACTTTACATAAAAGAAACTCGTTTTACATACGAGGGAGTGAGATGAGAAAAGAAGTTACATTAAGAGACTAAAAGAGAGGCACGACACATATGTCGTATTTCAAAAATCCCAAAAACAAAATAAAGGAAAACTAAGGTCATAACCGATTACCACAAGACAATAATAATAAACACATTATTATTATTATTAATTTAAATTCTATTAATTAAATAAACCGAATTAAATTTTGGCGACTGATCACACTACGCAGAGTTAGCCGGGGTTCCGCTTCTCGGTCAGCGGACGGGGTCAAGGGGGCAGCGCCCCTAGCAGGGTTGAAGGGGAAGCGCCCCGACGCAAAATTTTAATGAACAATTCATTTGAAATCGATATTGTTTTTCGCATCAACACTTGATACTTTAAAGCACAACTCTTGTGCAGTCACAACCCTAATCGCATAACTCTTTGACAACACAACCCTTGTACCGTCATGAACCCTAATACAACAATTTCATACCGTCAAACACACCTCGATTGTTAATTCAATATGATTGATCAACACGTCATTGCTTCACCATACTAATGTCAGATCAAGAAGCAAATGACTATTAATCGCTCAAAGGAAAACAACCATTAAGTGTTTGAATGAACGAAACAGAAATAATATATCATATATACCTTATTTTGCATCAGAATTACTTATATCATATATATAACTTGATCGATCTCAATTGTGTAACTATGGACGATCGATGTATCGCTGCTTCACCATACTAACGTCGGATTCCGAAGCACATTCAACATCAATCATCCAAATCGTACGCACATGATGCCAAATTTAATTACTCGTTTATTATTTGATTCATTTTGTGTTTTAATCGTATTAATATAAATAATACAGAAAATAAACAGCTATCAGATGCATGGTTTCGTAAGTGGCTCTGATACCACTGAAGGAGAATAACGATCCAAAAGGTAGTGGAATTTAAAAAATTTCTCCTTTAGTGATCCTTACCAATGGGCATGATCAGTGATAGAATCGTTACCTCTTGTGGCGATTGAAACCTTTGATGTAGATCTAGGGAGTGATCACGAACGTTGAATGGTGACAACGCCTCTACTCAGTCCATACGAACAGATTCCTTCAGTCTCAGTGCTAGCTGCTACGAATGAAGGCTTTGAGTGAGTGAGTGAGAGAGAGAGAGAGAGAGAGAGAGAGAGAGAGAGAGAGAGAGAGAGAGAGAGAGAGAGAGAGAGAGAAACAAAACTTTAATCTGAACAAATGCTTATGCACAAGGGTTCTATTTATAGAACCACTTGTGTGGGTTGTAAGCTAAAAAGTCCACTTAAGTGTATATGGCCCATATCTTATGATATACCAAAATCACTTAAGCGCGTGGTACCTTACCATATTTCGTATTCTACTTAAGTGCACCGTACCTTACGATGTTCTACAATACACTTAAGTGCACCGTACCTTACAATGTTCCTTATTTACCCTATCTCTCATCAATCCGTCCTTTTGTGTGTCACCCTGTAGGTTTTGGCGGCATTGGCAATTATATTAAATCACGTACTTAACATAATAAACAATGAGCGGTATCTAGCAACACATCACTGATACCCAAGACACAAAAATGTCATGTGATCTGACAAATCCTTTTGTGATAATACTTATGTGTATAATTACCCTTTTTCCCTTGTGTCTATATTGAACACAAGACATAGATCGTGTCATCCTTGTCCATTTCAATATTGGGCCCTTAGACATTCATCCTGTTATGCATGATGGGCATATTCCATATAGGTCACTCATGTCCCTCAGCATGCTTCGTTGAGTACCCATCAACTGTCTTTATGGTCATCCAATTACGGACAATGTTTGATCAGCAATAAAGCACTCGACTCTACATCTAGGGTCCATAGTGGTTTTAGGTCGAAGGGTGGTATACACCACTATCACCATGAGAATAACTTATGACACTTTGCATAAAATTCTATATAGTATTCTCATAGCGGATAAATACAGTATAAATATTACTCCTAATATTCATACCTATATTTAAGATTTGATAAGTCTTTATCCATGATCCATGAGATATGATCATCAGTCTATATACATAATAGTCTTAATGCTTTAATGTTATCCCACTTCATAACAAAGTTCGACTACAGATACTTTAAGAATAGTGTCCTTATGTTTAATGGGATCTCATGATTAAGTCATACTTGATACATTAAACGGACTAGCTATTCTAGGGACGTTATTAAACAAACATAATAAATAAAAAGCCTTTTATTATTAATAAAAAATATTATACAAGTACCAAAAGTATTGGCCTCTAGGACTTTATTAAACAAACGTTAACCTCTCACTTTGATCACGTTACCGTAGCTATTCAAGAATTTAACAATCTTGAAACCCTAAAACTGGAAGATTTGGTTGGTTCGTTGGAGGCGCATGAGATTAGGATCGTCGAAAGGAAAGGAGTTCAAGACTTGATACAAGCACTATAGGCTCAATGATGGACGAAGAATGGTGGTTCAAGGCAAGAAGTCTTGGTCGAATTTTCATAAGAATAAGGTCGATGATAGAGCTTATGAATCATCGAAAAGAGGAGAAGGAAATTCCTATCAGAAAGACAAAGAAGATAAAAAAGGTGTGCAATGCTAAAATTGTAAAAAGTGGGGTCACTTGGCCAAATATTATTGGTATAGGAAATACAAGGGATCGACAAAAGGAAAGGACGAAGGGGAAAACCTTACACATCAAGATTCAGATGATTCTGATGATATGGTGGTTATAGATGCAGTTGCAGATGACCATGTTGAATCCAAGATCCAGTTCCTCGACTCAGGCTGCTCGACACATGACTGGTCGAAAAGTATGGTTAGTAGATTTCGACGAGTCGAAGAAGAGCAAGGTCAAACTTGCTGATAATAGCTCGTTGCAAGCTGAAGGTATTGGCAACATAGTTATTCAAAGGAGTAATGGAGCGAAAGCCTTGATCAAAGATGTAATCTATGTCAATGGATTGAAATGCAATATGCTAAGTGTTGGACAACTAGTCGAAAAAGGGGTTCTCAGTGGTTATGAAAGATGGAGCCTTAGAACTTTTCAACATCCATAATAAATTGGTCTTGAAATCTCATATGCCGAAGAATAGAACATTTAAGACCATGATCAGTTCGACTGAGGTACAATGTCTGAAAACAGTTGTCGACCATAAAAATAATTAGTTGTGACATATGAGGTTTGACCATCTGAATTTTAGGTTGCTCAATCAACTGATCACTCAAGATATGGTAACTGGTATACCAAGTCTTGTGATACCCGACAAACTCTGTGAAGGTTGTCTAGTCGGAAAGCAGTCCAGGAAGTCTTTCATTTCGACTATGCAAATGAGATCCTCCTGCATACTCGAAGTTGTACACTCGGACGTATATGGTCCTTTTGAGGAGCATACCATTGGTGGAAACAAGTATTTTATTTTGTTTGTCGATGATTTTATTCAAAATTTGTGGATCTATATGATCAAGAGAAAGGACGAAGTATTCAAAATATTTAAGATATTCAAGATGCTTGTTGAAAACCAGAGGGAAACGAAGATCAAGGTTCTGCGAACAGATGAAGGTGGCAAATACACATCCAAGATATTTGAAACATTCTGTGTAGAACGTGGCGTTGATCATGAGGTAACTGCTGCTTATACTCCTCAACATAATGGAATAGTAGAAAAAAATTAACAAAACCATATTGGACATGGCAAGATGCATGCTGGAGCAGAAGAATCTGCCAAAATCCTTATGGGGTGAAGTTGTTTCGATTTCTATTTATATATTGAACAAGTGCCCTACCAAGAAGCTGAAGAACAAGGTTCCTGAAGAAGTGTAGAGTGGAAAGCGACCATCAGTGAGTCATCTGAAGGTGTTTGGCTATATGTGTTACAAGCATGTTCCTGATGCAAGAAGAAGAAAGCTTGATAAGAAGAGTGAACCTATGATTCTGGTAAGATATTATAAGATTACAGCATACATGTTGTTCAATCTAATTAATCAAAATATTATGATTAGTTGAGATATTGTGATTGATGAAAATTCTTCATTGGATTGGAATTCTAGTAATGCAATTGACAAGTTATGATTTCGACGAAGCAATTAATGATGTCAAAGTCGAAACTGTTATGGACATACCCGTCACAATCGAAGTTAGAGAGATTATGGCTAGCACAAGTCAAAGACCTCAAAGAACTAGAGCTCGTCCAATAAGACTTCAAGATTATGAAGTGGTTGGTGATGATGAAGTCACAACAGATGGATAACTATTCTTTACTTGCAGGTGCTAAACCAATAAACTATATTGAGGCTTTAAAGAATATGAAGTGAAAGCCTGTTATGCTCAAAGAGTTACAAGCAATCGAAATAAACAACACATGGGAGTTGGTCGAATTTCCAGCATATAAAAAAGTTATCAAAGTGAAGTGGGTGTTCAAGTTGAAGCACAATGTTGATGGGTCAATAGCAAGACATAAGGAAAGATTGGTAGCTTGAGGATTTCTTCAACAAGCAGGACTCGACTACTCTGAAGTCTTTTCACTAGTCGCAAGATTGGAAACTGTTCGACTTGTGGTATCCTTGGCATGTAAGCAATGTTGGTCGACATTTCACTTGTGGTGGCATTGTCATCATGTGAGGTTGAATATATAGCAGGATCATATGCTGCATGTCAAGCAATTTCGATCAGATATGTGTTGGAAGAGATCAAGGTCAAAGTGAAGAAACCTCTGGTACTGCAGATTGACAACAAGTCAACCATAAATCTTGCGAAGAATCCAATTTTGCATGAAAGAAGCAAGCACATAGAAGCTATATCTAACTTCTTAAGGGAAATGGTGAATCTAGGTGAACTTGAAGTAAGGCATTGCTCAAGTGAAACACAATTGGCCTATATTATCACAAAAGGATTGAAGATTGACAGGTTCCTAACGGTGAGAAAGAAATCAGGAATAATTCAAATCAATAATGGTTAATGTGTTTATAGGGGGTATGTTGAGGTATTAGATATAATCCAATTTGAGTTGCGTGCCTCAAGCTCAAAGCTAATTATAGTTTAGGGTTCGTTACTTAGTTTTTTATTTTACTTAGTAGTCAAGTCACTTAAATGTATATAAATAGACACTTTGTAATTAAGTTTCATCAATCATTAATTCAATAATACAATTCTTATTTCCTTATTCTCACTCTCTTTCTCTCCTCACTAAAAGTGTCTCACGCATATATATATATATATATATATATATATATATATATATATATGTATGTATATATATATATATATATATATATATATATATATATATATATATATATATATATATATATATATATATATATATATATGGCATAGCTATTCAACAAATTTGTTGGTCGCTTCTTCATCGTACCCCAAAAAAACATTGCATCATTTCCATCTCACAATCAGTTTTCGGAGGTAAAATTATAAAACCTGAGTTAATTGTTTGATCTTCCTTTGCTCACA
This sequence comes from Lathyrus oleraceus, assembly GCF_024323335.1. Lineage (NCBI taxonomy): Eukaryota > Viridiplantae > Streptophyta > Magnoliopsida > Fabales > Fabaceae > Lathyrus > Lathyrus oleraceus. The sequence continues at coordinate 391,271,894 of NC_066580.1, forward strand.
AGTAGGAATAACTTGAGTTTGCTCACTTGTAGGAATAACTTCTTGATTTTCAAGGATCTCATCTTTCTACATGCTTCTATCATTAATATGCATTGGAGACTGCTAGGTATCTTTAACGTTTTCTATAAACCTATGCAACATATTAAAATATACGCTTATAATTAGGGGTGGCAAAACGGGCTCGGCCCGCGGGGAATGCCCGTTTTGCCCGCACTTTTGTGCGGGGCGGGCCAAGGATTTAGGCCCTCACCCTCAAATGTGTCCGCCCCGCCCGCCCCGTTTTTTTCGCGGGCTTTTGCGGGCACGTGTATTTACATATATTTTTGCATTTTTAGGCTTAAAGAGTGCAGTGCCCGCGGGGTTTCCCCGCCCCGCCCTCAATTTTTTGCGGGGCGAGTCTAAGTTTTAGGCCCGCATCCTCAACTATGACCGCCCCGCCCCCGCTCCGTTTTTTTGTGGGCTTTTGCGGGGCGGGCATAAACGGGGCGGGCATGCCCGTTTGCCACCCCTACTTATAATACCTTTCGAGTGTATGAAAGAGTCTTTCTTTTCATCTTCAGTGTTGTCATCTTCATGGCCAAAAACACGAGTGAGAATTTCGATTGTGTCCAAAGAATGATTGAAATTGATGGAGGAATCATATCAATGAATGTACTAACCAAGGCATTTCTAACTACTTGATATGCATATTGGTTCCTATCACATCTCAATTTTGACCCTGAATCGCCGAATTCGTACATACATCATATCTTTTACATCTCTGCACATCATAACATGCATTATATGCCGCATAATGCCTAGAATGTCAGTCAAAATAAATTTTCGGATCTACAGACAAATCGGTTGAATCAATTGGCAAATGTGTGAAAAATCAACGGGCAAAAAATTTCAAAATCAAGCTTGCAGACATCAAATTCATTAATCTATGTTTCACGTAGTTTAATTGGTGTGTTCGATTTATTTTTTCGACTACTTTTTCGGTCACATTTTGATCCGCCTAAGCGTTTTAACCGAACATTTTTTATTTCAAAATTTAACAAAAACATGTATATTTCTGAGAAGTTTATTTCGCACTGATCATTGTGGTGCCTTCATTTTAATTTTTTGAGCATTTTCGCGCCATATTTTATTCGATTTAATTCATTTTATTTTTGTTTTTTTATTCAAATTGTCAAGAAAATAAATAGAAGTGAGTAAGACAATCTATTTGTTTTATTTACTCTTATGTAATATATATATATATATATATATATATATATATATATATATATATATATATATATATATATATATATATATATATATATATATATATATATATATATATATATATATATACAAATTTTGTATATTGAAATTTGATTTAATTTTGTCATTTAAACCATGTAAGAGGGTATTGTTGGAAAAGAAATTGAAAACCCTGCTATATTAACTAATATGTTGCATGAAAGAGATGATGAATCAATCTCGTGGTGCCACATAGACCATCTCATTCTCATTAGTCAAAAATATTTTTTTAGATCTGAAAAGGAGGAAAAGAAACTTGAAAAAAAATTGAAAAGAGAACTGAGGATTATTCATTCTTCTTCTTTCCTCAAGCGACATTATTTTTTCCTTTCCTTCACGTGCTACTCACCCATCTTCATCTCCTTTTTTCCTTCCTGTAGCGGGGTTTTCGTTACCTTTAGGTTTATTGACTAAACCAAAAGTCAACATACAATTCGAGTCACCATCGCACTTTTATTTGTCCAAAGGAAAGGCTAAAAAGCGAACAAAAGCCAAGTAAGAAGTTTTTCAAATCAAAAATTAATAAAAATGTCAGAGATCTAGGTAAGGGGGTTGGTTATGAAATGGGAAGGTTTTACGCACCCAAAACATCCTTAGTACTCTAAGGGAACCTCTTTTGCAAATATGTGTTGTAGGTTGGTATTTGTGAAAAGATTTGTACAAAAGATTGGAGGGATGAGAATAGAATAGATTATACTTACAAATTTTGTTGTTTGAATGGATGAACCCATTGCCTACGTACCATCACAAAGGAGGATCAAAACCTCGTAGTTCGGGGTAAAATTTTTAAAGATTGGTGAATTGATTTTAATCAAAAGCCTTAAGGTCTTTTGTTATCAAAGGGAGAAAACTCAACCTAAACCAACAATCCACCATGTGAGGAAGGCTTCAACATGCTAGTGAGGGGTTAACCCTATAATAAGCATGGAAGGCTTATAATCCAACACTAAGGATGAGGTGAGATTTACATCAACCACTATGATAACTCAAACCTAGGACTAATGTTTTTGAAAAGGTTGAAACAAGTGGCCATTGGAACCACAAAACAACTTGAAATGGGTTATATTTACAATTTAAATTTATTTACAAAATGAGGTCAAAGTTGGATCAAAGTTTATTTACAAATGAGTATTTATGAAAATGGTTTTGAAAAGTCAAAGGCCTGAGGCCTAGGTTTCTAATTTGAAATAAAGTCAAAGTTTTGAAAATGATTTTTGGCTTTGTTAGAGTGGGGAGAAGAGAGAAGGGCTATTCCTAAAGCATACAAAGATAAGAGGGGAAAGATAACCCTTGGAGTTCCTTTTCTTGGAGTCATATAGAGATGACTCAAGATGCTCATTTCCTTTGGATTTAGCACACAAACAAGCAATCAATAATTTGAATTCGAGCTCCTAGGATCTCCATTGGCTTGGCTCTTAGCTTGGCTACTCATGACAATGGTCCTCTTTTCACAATCTTAAGATGGGATCCCTATCACACAAAAGCACGCATCAAAAAGCTCACAACACAATAAAGGGAATGGACAAAGAATGAGTTTGAGGAGAAGTCCTTTAAGGTCAACTTTGAATTTTAGCATTCTAAAGGCATGAGGCCTAGTTGCTCTTCAACATATTTTGCATTCTAAAGACATGAGGCCTAGTTGCTCTTGAACTCCTTTAAGCATGGTTAAATCTTAATTCTAAGTCCTTTCTCCTTTTGCATTTTGGTTCACATCAAAACAAACACAAACAACACAAAATAGCAATATATTTATATACAATAATGGACTCAAATGAGCAAAAGAAAAATGACATAAACATAAAATATATGCTCAAGTGAGCAAAGATGAAAATCAAGATGAATAATGAGCAAGAAATAAATGACATTAAAAGTAAATGACAAGAATTTAAAAGCTCAAATTAAAGTTAGTAGTTAGTAGAGTTATGTTAGCTTGTCATAAGACAATGTAGCGCTATGCTAAGCAATCGTAAGTGGACTAATGTAGTAGTCACACCTATCTGAGGCCGATCAATAAGAATATAGGCAAAGAACATAAGTTAGAGGTCATGACTAGTAAGCCAAGCTCCATAAACTTGCCATGCCAAACAAAAGGGGAAGGGCCTTGTATTGACTTTCGGTTATTTGCTTAACCAAGAAGTAACCTATCTTTGACACAAAATAACTCACTTGATCATGGATCAAGTTGAATTTGGTTTGGATCAAAGAAGATTAAACTTCTACTTGTCAAGACCAACCTCAAGACTTTAACTCATTGGTCATTGAGGGAAAGAAATGGATGAAGATGAAAGGGGAGGGGTAAGAAGTCAACAACCAATCCCAATTGATCAAGGGATTACTCATCCTTGATCAAATTCATTCATCTTTATAGGTGATGATCCTTAAGGATTTTCAAACCACAAGATCCAATGAATTTGGTCAAAGTTGAATCAATTCAACCTCAATCAACACCAAACAGAAGAGAAATGAATATAACAAGTCAAGGAGTCAATGATATTTTTTTGGTATTTTTTGAATTAAAAGAAAATACAAATAAAAAATAAACAAACAAAGTTGAACCTCAAATTCAATTCAAAACAACTTCAATGAGTCCAATTAAATTCTCATAGGTTCAACATAGTCAAACAAACTTTGAATAATTTTCTCACAAATTTTTAAAATCAGAAAGTAATTAAAATCAATTAAAAATAACCAAAAATAGCATAATATGAATTAAAATCTCAAATAATCTCAAAACAAACAAGAAATTGTTGAGACTATTTTTCATTGACTTATCATGATCCATAGATGCTATGAAAATATTTTTGTATTTTTTAAAAGTCAGAAAGTACTTTAAAATGAATTAAAATCAATAAAAACCAAGTAATTCATAAAAAATATCAAATGAAGTCACAAAAATAATTAAAAATCATAATATGAAACTAGATTTTTCAAGAAAAATTTTAGAGTTGGTCTCATATTTTTCTGACTTCATATGAATTTTTAATGAATTTTTGAAAATGAAATGAATTAAAGAAAATAAAAGGAAAATGAAATAAAACCAAAAATGCAGAGCCACCGGATCCAAACTCATTACTTGACGTGACACTCTTCACGGCTTAGATCTGATGATGCACGGTGGTCTCAAGTCAAACGCGCAACACAGCGAATTAAAACAAGTAATTAAAAAGAACGCGTGAGATTGTATCGTGGAATGGAGATCCAAGGGCCATAAGCACACACACGTGGTGGCGGCGGTGGAAACCACCGTCTTCTCCGGCCAAACACACAAACTCCGGCCAAATTTGCAGAGAAATGAACCTCAACGAAAATGAAAAACAAGGACATGGAAATAAAGCTCGTGTGATGTAGATAATCACTGTACCATTGGTTTTCCTTTATTCTTCATATATTGAGAGAAAGATGAAGGAGAAAATCATGGTGTCCACACGGATTGTTCATGAAATGGCAAATTGAATGCATCAAAAGCTTGCCTCAAGTATGAGGACTTCAGAGAACCACGGAAACACAAGATCACTACATTGAATTAAGAGTTTCAGATCCAAAAAGTTTGAGATTATACCTTCAAATTGGTGAGCTTCTGGCCACGAATTCTTCCCACTTCTTGCTCCTCTTTGATCTCTGAATGTATGGAAGATGATTGGCTAAGGAATCTGGCTTTAAAACTCAGCTAATGTTGCTGAATTTCAAGCTCGAAAATCTGAAAAATTATGAGTGATTCCTTTGGTGAGGGTTATGGTTTCAGTGCAGCAGCATATGGGATCTCCAAAATGTTGTGAAATGAAGCTCATGAGGTGTTTATTTATAGGTGAATGCAGCTGAGTTCACACTTTGTTCATGTGCATGGGATTTGAAAATTTGATTGCATGGGCCTTTGTGGACGTGTGAGAGGCCCATGGATTGCTGAAGAAGCTTGCTGAAATCATGTGAAAGGAATTTGGTCGTGCACATTGGATGGTAAATGCTTGCAATTCAAGTTTCAACATAAAATATCAAGAATGCACCTAAATGAAAATAAATTCGAATCTCTTAAATGGTAGACCCCAAGGACTATTGTGAGTAATGGTTGGAAAGCTCCTGAAATAAGGAACAAAAGTCATGTTGGGAAAAAAATCATTTGGCATGTGAAAATTGATCAAAACTTGCTTGAAAAGTTCAAGTGTAAAACATATTCAAATCATTTTGAATTTTTTTGCCAAAAGTAAGCTTAATCAAACCCCTCTGTCCTCATGATACAAGCTTCAAATGAGAAAATATCCAACATCAAAGTTGTATATATTTTCAATATGGTCAATATAGACTCAAATTTTGCATCATTTGCATTTTCTATGACAAAGTTATGGGCATTTGTAGTTGGGTACTTTTTCAAATTCAATGAACTAGGTCCAAGATGACCTATAATGTTTTGCATTATCACATGTATTTATTTTAGGATTATGAAATTTTGTCCAACATAAAATTTGAATTATACATCTCAAGATTTCCAATGCCTTTGGTCTCACCTCAACATCGTAAAAATTAAGGAAGTTATGCTCTTGGCAAGTTGACCTAAAATTAGGATTTCAATTAAAATGACCTATAATGTTTTGAAATGAATGATGATCTTCCAAGCTTTAAATGGATTTTTTATGAACATGAAAGTTGTTCATATGGTTCTTAGGAACATTGTTTCTTTTGGGGTGATCTTCATTTGACAAACACATCAAATGTTATATCTCATTGAACCTCAGCTTGGTCAGACGACTTGACTGTTCAACTTTTCAAGGTCAAACTTCCAATCTTGATGAATAAATGATTGAGGGGCCTCAAATAGGCTCATATATGCATAAAATGATAAATTAAAGAACTTACCTTGATAAAATTTGATCAGAGGTTGAGATTGCTTCATGGGCAAGGCACAGTCAAAGCACATTGAAATTAGGGTTTCCTTGGGAAACAATCTTCAAACCCTTTGGGTTATCTTGATCAAATTGGCAAATTGAGATACTTGGGAGACATATATTATGATTAGGAGCTTTGTGGACCATTTTCATGCTTTTTCTCATCTTCATCTAGCCATTGCATTGTGTAAGACCCCAATTTTGTTCCTAAGATCCCTCATGGCATCATATCATAACATTGCATTGCCTCAAGGATTATTAGACACCTTGCTTCCTTCCCTGTGGGTGGGATATCTTGAGAGTGGTTTTTGATCACCAAGAATTTCTTGCATTGTATATCATTGCTTTTCTTTTAATCACTAACCAAAAATGTACAAAAATATGTCATTAACCTTTGTTACTTGCAGCTTAAGCAGTCAACAGGTCAAGGCAATTCAAGTGAATCCTTTGAGCAAGAGATGAGGGTTTCCATTGAGATATGGATCATGTGATCATTATTTTGAGCTTATATGAGCTAGAGGTCCATTTTGGAGCAAATTCCCCAGGTGGTTGAAGCTCAGGATCATCAGAACATTTTCAGGTCATCTAAGGACCTATGCTAGTTAACTGAAAGTCAACTGTAGGCTTTGAGTGTGAGAATTGAGTTTCTTCATCCCATTCATGTTCCAACAATGCTTATTCATCATGTAAAACATCAACATTGAAGAATTTGAGGTCAAGTCAAAAGTTTCCCAAAATGGAAAGTGACCTATAATTTCAAGTTTCCAAAAATGGCAAGTTTTTGGTCCAACTTCAACTCAACTTTCCAACATCAAAGAAGCTTCAAATGAAATTTTGTCCAACATTAAAGTTGAATATATTTCTCTCCCATTTCCAAAAAGTCCAAGATCATGAGCATCTGATGAATGGTTGAGGAGATATGGTCCAATCATTGCCAAGTGTGCTTGAAACTTCAAAAGGCCATAACTTTTGACTCATAATTCCAAATTGAGTGCTCCTTTTTGCAAAATTCTTCTCATGACATGAAGTTTCCAAACCATTCATCACATTGCATAAAATGTTATCACATGATCATTTGCTATTTCATGCCCATTTTGGAGGGAAATTTGAAAATTCAAAATTGGTGCATTACATGAACTAATTTCCATTGCCATTGTGTTGATAAAATGATTTTAAGTGCATTTGAGTTTACATTGGGTACTGTTCACGTATGCATGCTCCATACACCACCAATTTTCAAATTTTTGCCATACACCTTATTTTTGCTAATCACCATTAACCAAGCTTAATTAAGTGTTTCAGTAGGATTAGGACATCATATAAATACATAATCCTAACAGAATTTCAGGGGATTCACCATTTTTAGATCTAGTTTTCATCTCACACAAAATTTTTCTCTCAATTGAAATTTCATTTACTTCCACATAGCAACTTGATTTTATTGAAGAATCATGATCAGTGAGCTTGATTGAGTGTGGATCCAGCTTCTGTTTGAAGAATTCGAGCCATAATCCAGCACTTGAATCTCAAGAACACAAACATGGAAGTGGTGAATTGAGCTGGATCTAGGACGTGCCAAGCCTTAATTACTACACAAAGCTTCAAGTTATCATCTCAGGAGTTGATTTGGATCATTTGAAGCCTTGGATCGTGCGTTTTCAGGAACTGCTCTTCAAGAGGTTCAGTTTTCGAATCTCATAATTCTTCAATCCATTGACATGTTAGTGTAGATCGTTGAATGCTGATTCTGTTGATGCTTTTAGAATTGAAAATGATGAACTATTGGCTGAGATATATGTGATTGAAATTTTGAATGCATAACTTACTTTGCTTCGATTTGCATAATTGGTGATGAATTAGACTGAATTAATGCTTGATCCGTAACCTACGTAGCATGAGCTTTCTGATGATATGAATTTTATAAAAATCTGGAATTTTTTTTGTGAATGTCTACTGTTCACCACCGTCTTCGCGAGGAAGACGGTGTTTTCCACCGTGCACAGCTGAGCGCACCGCCGTCTGGTTCGTGCTGATGTGTCTAGGGTTTTGTCCCCTTGTGCATGCCACATGCGCGCCTGTTGGCCTTTCCATTGGCCAACAATCCTTTGACTCGTCCACATAAGCCTTGGACTGCCACTGGGCGCGCCACCTGTTTAATGAAGCCATTCGTTTTGAATACTCCCTCACTTCGATTCCATGCTGCGCCATTTTTGATTTTATTTTCTTTTTTCCAGCGCACACGCTTCGATTCCTGCTGGCTCCTTCTTTTAAATTCTGATTCACATTTATTTTTCCTTCCAATATTACATGCCATTGTCCATTTTATTTCAACATTTTTTTACCAATTTTGAAAATGCATATCAAATTGAAAAATGATCCAATTAATTCCAGGTTTTTTGCTACATGATCATGTGATTGTCTTCTATTTTTTGATGCAAGTTTCTGGAATTGTGCCTGGCTGGATTTTGAATTGTGTTAGACTATGTAAACATGTATGCTTTTGTGACATTGCTCCATTCTTTCTATTGTGAGATGCTTGATATTGATCCAAATGCCATGAAATTTTGCATGATGATTCTTAACATGTTGATGGATGTTTGAGGCTTGATTGTGCATTTTTCTCATTTGCCATTTCTGTCTTATACACATGATTGCATGGTGTGACAATGCATGTCACGCAATTGGATGTCCTATTTGATCATTTTCATTGATAGACCAATTGATCTCTTCTGTTTACAATTTTTGGCATGACGTTTGTTTTGGACATGTTGTATGCTCATAAAAATTTCCAGAATTGTTTGAGTCATTTCTGTTTTGATATGGAATTTTGATTCTTAATGATCATTTGAACGCTTTGAAATTGTCTTTGCCTTCTCTTGCACATGAAATAATTTTGCTTGTTGATTTTGATCTGGTCCTTTTTAGGACATGTTCATATGTGTTTAAAGTTGCATTATGTTGAGTTTTAGCTTCTGTTTTGAATTTTTTCTCCACCTTTGACCCTAGGCTTTGACCTAGGGGTTTGTACTCACATTTGAGTTTTGAATTTCAGGTTCAAGCATTCATCTCCATGATTGATGTTGCTTCATCATTTGAGCTTGACTATTTGCTGTTGTTTGCTAACATTTGTTTGTTTTGTAGGCTTTAATGATAATTCACTTGAGTGTTTGCCTTATGGCTTACATGTTGTACATATTGGATTTGTCTGTCTGTTGAGATCTGTTAACTGTTGTCTGTTTGTCTGAATACTGTACTGATTGTTTAGTTGTTTACACAGGTACCTAAGTTGCTTTAAGTTCATTTAAACTTTGCTTTGCTTGTGGTTGGCATACCACTTAGGTAAATTTCTTAACTTCATGTAGTCTGGAAGACCTACCATTTGGTAGGCACCTGTCTGAAGCCCCCCTTAAGAGGCCATGTCTTTGTTTGTTTAATTTTGTGCCATGTACTTCAAAGACCTCCTAAGTGAAGAGGCATTGGCAGATAAAAGGGATGTGCAATCCATCCCCTGCTATTCAATTGAGTCCTTCATTTTGCTCACACTGTATGTTGACACATTTTGAATAAAAACCCAAAATCTTGTACATAGAGTCAGTCATTGTGGAATAGAGTTCCTCATTCTGGACTCCCACACATTCTTTGATTCAAGCTCACCCCGGCCCGGGTTAAGAGCTGTGAGGCATAACCCTCATCTCCCATTTCATCTGCTCACCCTAACTCTCAATGTTAGAGGTTAAGAGCCTGACCACCCATTCCAGTATTTGGCTTGTTTGTCAAGGTCGATATGACCCCTTGACTAAAGCCCACCTTTGTGTGAAGCCCATTGTTTGTGTATAGTGTGTGCTTGTTTGTTCATCTGTGCATAATTGTTTGTGTGTGCCTCTGTGCATTGTTTTCATCTTTGAGCATTAATTGTATATCATTTCATGATCATTGTTCATACTTTGTGACATTTTGTTTTGTCCATTGAGGAGTCAATTGTAAGTCCAGCTATTGGCATTTGTTTCATGTGATCTGGTAGGAGTTGGAACTAAGACCATTGATTGGCATTCCATTTCCTTGGAGTCGAGTGTAAGACCATTTATTGGCAACTTGTTTCCTCTTGCTTATTGCATTTGTTTTCTTTGCTTTGTGAGGCTAGTGTAAGTCCATAGATTGGCATCTGGTATCCATCTTTGTTTTGTGAGACCAGTGTAAGTCCATAGATTGGCATCTGGTATCCATCTTTGTTTTGTGAGACTAGTGTAAGTCCATAGATTAGCATCTGGTATCCATTTTTGTTCTGTGAGTCTGGTATAAGTCCATTGATTGGCATCTGGTTTCCATTTATTTTGGCTATCTCTGATACATGTTTTACTTGCTTACTGCTTTGTGTTGCCTTATTCCAAAGGAACTTCCTTGGATCATTTCTATGATCTTGAGAAAGCAACTCCTATCTTGTGGCTGTGTCCCTTAACCCTAACCCTTTTGTGCTTAACCTTGATCCATATCTTCATCCTTAACCCAAAACCAGAAAACTATTGTGCAAACATTTTGACTTGTTTTCAGACTAGAAACCTAGGCCATATGCCTTTGATTTTCAAACTTTCTTTTCAATAACACTTATTGTGAATGAACTCTAATCAACTTTGACCATCTTTGTGAATACTTCTAATTGGTTAATTTCACTCACTCAATTGCTTTTGTGGCCCTTGTCCACTTCCTAATCAAATTTTCATGCATTAGCCATAAATCTGAGTTATCTTAGTGGTTGATGTGAACCTCACCTTTTGTCCTTAGTGATTGAATTGTAAGACTTCCTTGCTTATTATAGGGTTAACCCCTCACTAGCACGTTGAAGCTGTTCTCACATGGTGGACTTGTTGTTGATTTAGGTTGAGTTTTCTCCCTTTGATAACGAAAGACCTTAAGGCTTTTGTTTAAAATCAATCCATTCACTTTTGGAAATCTTTTAGCCGAACTACGACGTTTTGATCCTTATCTTTCATGAAAAGGTACGTAGGCAATGGGTTTCATCCATCCAAACACAAAAATAATAAAAATTATATATTCTTTTCTCATCTCTTCAATCAATGTTTGCACAATAAATATTTCATAAACAAATAATGATACAACAAGTTGTGAAAAGAGGTTCCCTAGGAGTACCTAGGATGTTGTGGGTGCCTAACACCTTCCCACAACATAATTACCCCCTTACCCAGATCTCTGACCTTTTATTAGTTTTCTTCGTGTAAAACTTCTTAGGCTTTTGTTCGCTTTCTAGCCATTCCTTTGGATAAATAGAAGTGCGGTGGCGACTCTATCTTTGTATGCTTTGTTTTTGATTTAGTCAATAAATCATAAAGTGACGAATACACCGCTACACATTGGGCTTAGGAGCCTCCTAGGAGCATTGAGGAGCACATGACCACTTGAGCTTCAAAACAAAAAGAGTTAGTGACATATTTTTGTGCTTTTGCTTAGTAATTAAATAAGAAAAGCAATAATATACAATACAAGCATGCTTGGTGATCTCAAACCACTCAAACAAGTCTTAACCCTAGGGTTAAGGAGCCAAACATGCTATGATCCTTGAGGCAATGCACTTGTGCAATAACATGATGCCATGAGGGATATTGGGGTCAAAATTAGGGTCTTACAGATGCCCCTATTTAAGGTCATTCTATCCAGAGATATGAAGGTTAAAATCTTCGTCTCGACGAGATAGAATGAGCTTAAATAATAGCAAAGAGACGAATTTTGGTCCCTAAGAGACCTCATGATGCAAATGTATGCATGCAAAATAAAATCTTCATGGTGAATAATTGCCACAAAGGAAAAGAAATCGGGAGAAACTGAAGGTCCATAGGAGTAACACACTCACTAGGGAGACAGAGACTCTGGGGGAAACAAGGTAAAAATGCGTGAGCAGGTCAGGACTTGAAAACTTGCTGGGAGACACGAAGGGATTCCATGAAAATAAATCGATGGAAAGACTCGAGCTGACGCAAAGATGCATGTATTGGGGAATATGCCAATACAGCAAAACTATCCACAAAGGATACATCGGATAAAAAATCTGGACTCAGACGGGGATATCCACAAAGGACTTAGCTGAGGAAGAAACAACGAGATATTACCAGTTACTGGGTAATAAACTCAAAGAGAGACATGTTATCAAAACACCGGTTACTGGGTGAGAGAACAACATGCTCAGGGAGAAAGAATATCTAAGACCGGTATAAGTGTGAAAGATATCCATCATCTGAAACATCTGAGGAGGACCCAAAAGGCACATCTCAACTCAGGAAAATCTGACTCCACAGGAGACAAAAAGTCATAATAGGGAGTAGAAGGAAGGAACAACAGGGATACCGGTTACTGGGCATATAATAGGTGACCAACCAGGCGTGAATTGGGAACATATCCAAGACACTCATCATCCGAAAGGAGGGCTGAAAAAGCAAACTCGACTTACAGGATGGACATTCGATTCCACAAGGGAATACGAATCTTACTCGACTGGGGAAGAAAAAGACTTCGACTGAAGAGCGCATGAGATATATTATCTACTACCGTTATATGGGTAAAACGTAAATAACATACTCGCATGGAAGATTATCCACAACCGGTTACTGGGTTAATAAAGGATAAATCGACCGAAAAGAAAGGACATCAAGATGTCGGTTACTGGGTATAAAATGATGACCAATCAGAAGGAGAAACAACCATTACCAAACAAGGGTAAATGAAAGATGACTCGCTAGGGATGAATTGCCTGACAAAAGCAATTATCCAGGAGATATATCACCGGTTACTGGGTGGTATACTAAAAAACGAAGGAATATCAATACCGATACTGGGTAAAGATAACCAACAAAGAGGGGATTACATCTGTAACACCCTTCTAAATACCCCAAATATTTAATTAAAACGACAACAATTAAATCATACATATCAGAGTAAATATTGCAACCCAAGGGTGTCACATAACAACTTCTTCACAAAAGTCAATATAAAATCAGTCATGCTCAATTTTATTCAACATAAAACTTCTTTAACAATACGCAGCGGATAAAATATTTCAACATCTGTAATTCATCAAAATTAACATTTATTCAACAATTCAAACATCCCGTCCCGATGTTACATCTATCAGAGCATGACCCTCTAACCACACTAGACTTCAAGCACTAGCTTCTATTCGACTCACTGCTCGTTACCTGAAAAATATAGCTGTAAGGGTGAGTTCCTCAATCGATATAACAAGTATTATAATTTATCATGTTATGTTAAGTAATTCTACACGTTAATCACCCTAATTATATCATGCATTAGGCAACGGCACAGTCAACTCAATTATCATATTCAAACACAACGTAAAGGCAACTCAATAACAACATAAAATGCAACTCAATGAGACTCGACTCTTCATGCATGTGGTACCATTTGGAGTAAAACTCCCAACTTAAAATCATTGCCAGTTTAGTGGGCATCAAGGCATAAGCCTTCAACTTTCAACTTAAAAATTTGCCAATCCAGGCCAACGTGGTGTGAGCAAAAGCCCCATATTTTTGCCAATCCAGGCCAACGTGGTGTGAGCAAAAGCCCCGACTTAATGCATATGAATGTATATATCATGTACGACTTGAAAGCTCAACAACATAATAACAACAGCCACATAACAGCTTTTCAACAGAACAACTCATAATCAACTTTGGCTCTTCAGCCTACAACTCAGTAATTCTCAACAAATCAACTTAGAATCAACGTTGGCTCATCGGCCTACAACTTAATAATTTCAACAAGGCAACTAAAAAAAATCAACTTTTCAACATTATTGCATCAACATTTCACAACCATAAACCTAATAAATTCATTCCTCACAATTAACTATGATAGGCCAGCTACCACTTGCACTCACAACATAAAATCAACTATTTTTCCATTCTGCAAAGACTCTGCTCAACTGGAGGGAGTCGGCGCAAAAGCCTTATGCGTCGACGCATACAGTCGACGCTTAGCTCACTGGTCGGCGCAAAACTACCATGCGTCGACGCATGCAGTCAGCGCATGCCTCACGGGTCAGCGCACGCCGACCCTATGGTCGACCGCTCGCGCGCAGACTCAGATTTTTCTGAGTTTTCCAGGGTTCCGTTAGCTTACGTTTCACAGGTTTTCCGGCCGTTTCCTCAACTACAACCCTCTCTAAACAGAACCATTCGTCCGGTAAATTGGTAGCGCCGATTCAAGTTTTTAATTGGGATTCGTACCCTGGTCTAACATTTTCGACTCACACAACTATCAATTCAATTTACAGTTTTTAACACGGTTTATTCAACGTCAATTTCAGCATATACAGTTCCAATTAGGGTTAAAATCAACGGCTTCTCACTACCCATGACATGTTATTCTATAATACCCATTAAACGACGATAAACCCCCCTTACCTGAGATAATCCGGCAATTCTCTAAGCTTTAGCTTTTCCGTTCCTCAACCGTGCTTTTCGGCTCTTTGCCCTTTTTCCTCTTCTCTGCAGCTTCTCTGAGTTTCACGTGAAATTTCTTTGTTAAGAATGAAACCCTTTTCTTTATTCCCACTTATATATATATTCCAATTATTATTATTCCAAAATAATAATAATAATAATAATAATAATAATAATCCAATAATCCAATTTATTTAATTAAATTAATAATTATATTATCAACTTAATTAAATAATTCTTTTTTCTTTATTTGGGGTGTTACAACTCTCCCCCACTAAAAGAGTTTTCGTCCTCGAAAACATACCTCAAGCAAATAACTCTGGATAGGACTCTTTCATCTGACTCTCCAGCTCCCAAGTCACATTGCCACCTGCTGGTCCTCCCCAAGCTACCTTCACTAAGGCAATCTCTTTACCCCGCAACTGCTTCAACTCTCGATCCTCAATCCTCATAGGCGATGTTTCAACAGTCAGGTTATCTCTCACCTGTACATCATCTACTTGGATCACATGCGACGGATCATGAATATACCTCCTCAACTGAGACACATGAAAAACCTCATGCAAATTCGCAAGCGACGGCGGTAAAGCGACACGATAGGCTACCTCTCCTATCCTCTCTAAAATCTGATAAGGACCAATAAATCGAGGTGTCAACTTCTTCGACTTCAAAGCCCGACCAACACCTGTTATCGGAGTAACACGAAGAAACACATGATCTCCCTCTTGGAACTCAAGTGACTTCCTCCTCTTATCATGATAACTCTTCTGACGACTCTGAGCAATTCTCATCTTTTCCTGAATCATCTTAATCTTTTCTGTAGTCTGTTGAACAATTTCCGGTCCAACCACCTCCTTTTTCCAAAACACAAGCTCTCAAAAGATCCTCTAATGACTGAATCGTCCTCTCAGTCTGACCATCAGTCTGCGGATGATATGCAGAACTCAATCTCAGCTTAGTCCCTAAAGCCTTCTGCAAACCTTCCCAAAACTTCGATGTAAATCTAGGATCTCTGTCCGAAACAATACTCGACGGAATACCATGCAAGCTTACAATTTTCTCGATATACAACTCAGCTAGCCTCTCTAACGGATAATCCATTCTGATCGGAATGAAATGAGCCGACTTCGTCAATCTATCAACAATCACCCAAATAGCCTCAAAATTCTTACTTGTTCTCGGTAAACCAGAAACAAAATCCATACTAATACTATCCCATTTCCACTCTAGAATCGCCAACGGTTGCATTAGCCCAGACGGCTTCTGATGCTCAATCTTTGACTTCTGACAAGTCAAACAAGAATAAACAAAGCTCGCGATTTCTCTTTTCATTCCCGGCCACCAAAATAACTTCTTCAAATCATGATACATCTTCGTGGCTCCAGGATGAATACTCAACCCACTACGATGTCCTTCCTCAAGAATACTCTTCTTAAGTTCTGTAACATCCGGAACACACACCCGACTACCAAATTTCAAAATACCAGTCTCATCAATTCTGAATTCGCCACCTTGACCTTGACTCACTAGAGTCAACTTATCAACCAAAAGCACATCCGATTTCTGACCCTCTCTGATCTCATCCAGAATACCACTTGTTAACTTCAACATTCCCAATTTAACACTATTGTGAGTACTCTCACACACCAAACTCAAGTCTCTAAACTGTTCAATTAAATCCAACTCCTTAACCATTAGCATAGACATATGCAATGATTTCCGACTCAACGCATCAGCCACTACATTTGCTTTACCCGGATGGTAATTCAAACCAAAGTCATAATCCTTCAGAAACTCTAACCATCTCCTCTGTCTCATATTCAGCTCTTTCTGATCAAACAAATACTTTAAACTTTTATGGTCACTGAAAACTTCGAATCTTGACCCATACAAGTAATGTCTCCATAACTTCAGAACAAACACCACAGCTGCCAACTCTAAATCGTGCGTCGGATAATTCCTCTCATGAATCCTCAGCTGTCTTGAAGCATAAGCTATAACCTGCTTATTCTACATCAACACGCCACCCAAACCCAACAATGAAGCATCACAGTAAACTTCAAAGGGTTCCGACGAACTCGGTAATGTCAGAATAGGAGCAGTAGTTAACCTTCTCTTTAACTCTTGGAAACCTTCTTCACATTTTGAGTCCCAAACAAATGCTTGCCCCTTTCTAGTCAACATCGTCAACGGTAACGCCAACTTAGAAAATCCCTCAATGAACTTCCTATAATAACCAGCCAAACCAAGAAAACTTCGAATCTCCGCAACAGACTTCGGAGCTTCCCACTTAGATACCGCTTCTATCTTAGAAGGATCAACAGCAACACCACCTCTTGAAATCACATGACCAAGAAAACTTACCTCTTCTAACCAAAATTCACACTTGGACAATTTAGCAAATAATTTCTTTTCTCGTAGAACTTCCAAAACCACTCTCAAATGCTCAGCATGCTCTTCTTCCGATTTCGAATACACCAAAATATCATCAATAAATACCACAACAAACTTATCTAGGTACGGATGGAAAATCCTATTCATATACTCCATAAATACTCCAGGCGCATTAGTCACACCAAAAGGCATTACAGAATACTCATAATGTCCATACCTTGTCCTGAAAGCAGTCTTCTGAATATCCTCTGTTTTCACACGGATCTGATGATACCCAGATCTCAAATCTATCTTGCTGAACACACTCGCACCAACCAATTGATCCATCAAATCATCAATCCTCGGCAAAGGATACCGATTCTTGATCGTCACTTTATTCAGTTGTCTGTAATCCACACACAACCTCATAGTACCTTCTTTCTTCTTAACCAATAGCACTGGCGCACCCCACGGTGACACACTCGGACGAATAAATTTCTTATCCAACAGATCTTCCAACTGACTCTTCAATTCAGTTAACTCAACAGCAGACATACGGTACGGAGCCATCGATATCGGTCTAGTACCAGGTACCAAATCAATCGAGAACTCCACTTCGCGTTCTGGTGGTAATTCATTCACCTCTTCAGGAAACACATCAGGAAAATCACGCACCACGGCTAGATCACAAATCACCATCTTATCCTTGGCCTCCAAAGTCGCTAACAGCATAAACAACTCTGCCCCATCAGCTACTTCCTCATCCACTTGTCTCGCTGATAGAAACAAACTCTTTCCTTCCTCACTCTCAGGAAATATCACAGTCTTATCAAAACAATTGATAGAAACTCGGTTAAACACCAACCAGTTCATACCCAGAATAACATCAATCTGCACTAGTGGAAGACACACTAGGTCCATCCCAAAGTCTCTACCAAAAATACTCAAAGGACAACTCAAGCAAACTGAAGTAGTAGTCACTGAACCCTTTGCAGGAGTATCAATCACCATACTACCATACATCTCAGATATCTCTAACTTAAGTTTCACAGCACAATCCAAAGATATAAAGGAATGAGTAGCACCTGTGTCAATAATAGCTACAAGAGGAAAGCCATTAATATAACACGTACCTTGGATCAAACGATCATCTGCAGAAGTCTCAGAACCCGATAAAGCAAAGACCTTGCCTCCTGACTGATTCCCTTTCTTCGGCTTCCGACACTGACTTCCAATATGCCCTTCTTCGCCACAATTAAAACAAATCACTTCCTTGTGCTTGCAATCAGCTATTGCATGCCCAGTCTTACCACAGCGAAAACACCTCTTCACTTCAGCAGTACATACATTACTCTTATGACCAGCCTGACCACATTTGAAGCAAACTATACCAGTAGGAGCACCTCCCCTACTAGTCCTCTGAGCCGGAGCAGCTACTTGTTTCCCTTTTCCAGCTGGAACATCATACGGCTTGCCACGGTTTTGATGTTGCTTGCCTCTGCGATCACTGACAATCTTGTAATGAGCATTATTGTCCTCTTCAAATATCCTGCAGCTATCAACCAATTCAGTAAAAATGCGTATCTTCTGATACCCAACAGCTTTCTTAATTTCAGAGCGCAATCCGTTTTCAAACTTGATGCACTTTGAAAATTCAGCACCAGCACCAGTGTAATGAGGATAAAATTTGGACAACTCCACAAATTTCGCAGCATAATCCGTGACAGACATGTTTCCTTGCTTCAGCTCAAGGAATTCAATCTCCTTCTTACCACGGACATCCTCTGGATAATACTTCCTCAGAAATTCCCTACGGAATACATCCCAAGTAACGACTTCACCTGCCGCGGTCAACCTCTCGTGAGTCTCTAGCCACCAGTCATCAGCTTCGACTGCTAGCATGTGAGTACCATACCGAACCTTCGGAGCTGGAGTACAATCCATAACACGGAAGATTCTCTCAATCTCTTTCAACCATCCCAAGGCTGCATCTGGATCATGCTTTCCTTTAAACACCGGCGGATTCTCTCTCTGAAAGGTCGCCAAGCTACGTGATCCAGCATCTCCACCAGCATTTGGCAAGTTCTGCACAGCTTGTGCCATTGCTTGCATTGCGGCAGCCATTGCAGCGTCATTCCTTCCAGCCATTTCAACTTATCAATACAACACAACTTAAAGTTAGATTGGTAACAATACACAATTGTTAGACAAAACGACACGACAACTGGCCGGACGGACCGACCTGCTCTGATACCACTAATGTAACACCCTTCTAAATACCCCAAATATTTAATTAAAACGACAACAATTAAATCATACATATCAGAGTAAATATTGCAACCCAAGGGTGTCACATAACAACTTCTTCACAAAAGTCAATATAAAATCAGTCATGCTCAATTTTATTCAACATAAAACTTCTTTAACAATACGCAGCGGATAAAATATTTCAACATCTGTAATTCATCAAAATTAACATTTATTCAACAATTCAAACATCCCGTCCCGATGTTACATCTATCAGAGCATGACCCTCTAACCACACTAGACTTCAAGCACTAGCTTCTATTCGACTCACTGCTCGTTACCTGAAAAATATAGCTGTAAGGGTGAGTTCCTCAATCGATATAACAAGTATTATAATTTATCATGTTATGTTAAGTAATTCTACACGTTAATCACCCTAATTATATCATGCATTAGGCAACGGCACAGTCAACTCAATTATCATATTCAAACACAACGTAAAGGCAACTCAATAACAACATAAAATGCAACTCAATGAGACTCGACTCTTCATGCATGTGGTACCATTTGGAGTAAAACTCCCAACTTAAAATCATTGCCAGTTTAGTGGGCATCAAGGCATAAGCCTTCAACTTTCAACTTAAAAATTTGCCAATCCAGGCCAACGTGGTGTGAGCAAAAGCCCCATATTTTTGCCAATCCAGGCCAACGTGGTGTGAGCAAAAGCCCCGACTTAATGCATATGAATGTATATATCATGTACGACTTGAAAGCTCAACAACATAATAACAACAGCCACATAACAGCTTTTCAACAGAACAACTCATAATCAACTTTGGCTCTTCAGCCTACAACTCAGTAATTCTCAACAAATCAACTTAGAATCAACGTTGGCTCATCGGCCTACAACTTAATAATTTCAACAAGGCAACTAAAAAAAATCAACTTTTCAACATTATTGCATCAACATTTCACAACCATAAACCTAATAAATTCATTCCTCACAATTAACTATGATAGGCCAGCTACCACTTGCACTCACAACATAAAATCAACTATTTTTCCATTCTGCAAAGACTCTGCTCAACTGGAGGGAGTCGGCGCAAAAGCCTTATGCGTCGACGCATACAGTCGACGCTTAGCTCACTGGTCGGCGCAAAACTACCATGCGTCGACGCATGCAGTCAGCGCATGCCTCACGGGTCAGCGCACGCCGACCCTATGGTCGACCGCTCGCGCGCAGACTCAGATTTTTCTGAGTTTTCCAGGGTTCCGTTAGCTTACGTTTCACAGGTTTTCCGGCCGTTTCCTCAACTACAACCCTCTCTAAACAGAACCATTCGTCCGGTAAATTGGTAGCGCCGATTCAAGTTTTTAATTGGGATTCGTACCCTGGTCTAACATTTTCGACTCACACAACTATCAATTCAATTTACAGTTTTTAACACGGTTTATTCAACGTCAATTTCAGCATATACAGTTCCAATTAGGGTTAAAATCAACGGCTTCTCACTACCCATGACATGTTATTCTATAATACCCATTAAACGACGATAAACCCCCCTTACCTGAGATAATCCGGCAATTCTCTAAGCTTTAGCTTTTCCGTTCCTCAACCGTGCTTTTCGGCTCTTTGCCCTTTTTCCTCTTCTCTGCAGCTTCTCTGAGTTTCACGTGAAATTTCTTTGTTAAGAATGAAACCCTTTTCTTTATTCCCACTTATATATATATTCCAATTATTATTATTCCAAAATAATAATAATAATAATAATAATAATAATAATAATCCAATAATCCAATTTATTTAATTAAATTAATAATTATATTATCAACTTAATTAAATAATTCTTTTTTCTTTATTTGGGGTGTTACAACATCTACCGGTTACTGGGTAGAAAACCACAGAAATAGGACTTACCACTACCGGTTACTAGGTAGAAGGCCACAAGATCCGCTGGGGAAAGGATGAACAATTACTGGTTACTGAGCAATTGAACAACTGAACCACAGGGAACTACAGGGGATAACAAGAAATGAATCAATCTAGGAACAAACTAGAAAGACACAATCAAACAAGACTTAACCCGATGAGGATATAACTCAGGGGAGTAATTCCATCCCGATACATAACTGGGGAGGAAACTGAAAAAATAATCATCCACGAGGACATAACTCGGTGGGGAAGAAAGAAGAAAAGATAGACACTTTATGCCTATGGGGCTGACTCTATATGGAGAGATCAAACTCAAACATCTGCTTGGGGAAGAACATTTCACCAATAGCAGGAGATAACAAACAAAGATATATGGCAAAGAATGCAATCATGAATATCTGAATGCTATGATTATGCATGTATATGCATAATTTGTGTATGATTAATGCTGACAAACAAACATATCTAACACAAACAAGTCCAAGAATCACGAACAGACACTCGACAAACGTCTCGACAAGAAGGGCGAAGCCTACTGGAGAACTCAGCTTGGGAATAACTCAAAGAAGATGTATTCAGGAGTAGCGAAAGAAGATAGTCAAATAGAGAACTCAACTCTGATGGAGGATTATCTTTGGGATAAGAGTAAACAAGAGAAGTCTTTAACCACAACTGGGGATAAGCAAAGTCAAAGCTTCCAACTGCAGGAGATAACACTCTGCACATGAGAAGTCTTCCAGGAGCAAACAATCCTGACATAAGGAAGATGCAGAAAATCTGTCGAGGAGTTTCCATCAACTCTCTTGGGGACAGGTGGTTTAATAACAATAAGATCCTCCAGAGAAGAAGCTCTATTGGGGAAGCTTATTAAGGAATGATGTGAAACTCCATGGAGAACAACCACCAATCAGATATACACCAATCAAAACACTCCCTTCTATCTGCCGGAGAGGAAACTCTGCAAAGGGGAATAATAGCATTTTGCTCCACTGGGGAAGGAAATAAATATCTTCACCACCAGCTCTTAATGCTAGAAGAAATCTTCAGACTCGGAGGAAATACAAACATCAAACTCTGATCTGGCAACCCTACCAGGGACAAGCTGCAAATGCTCTTGAGGAAACTATCCTTGCTGGAGAAACTGGAAATGAGTCCTTCATCAACAAGCGACATACCGGGGATACCCCCTTTTCAAAAATAAATGAAAAGGGAAAAAAACCTTCATCAATTGCACTAGGTAACTTCCTACTGAGGAGACAAATATCTGGAAAGATAGCTCTGCAGGGAACACATGCCTACTCCGCTGGAGATTCTTACTCAGGCTGGGGAAAGACAAACTTCATTGTGAGTAGATAGTCAGGACAAGGAATATCCTCAACTTAAAGCATATCAACTTTTATCAATCTATAAGGGATTTTAGGTCAGTCCACACAAGGGATGACAACCATACAAATGATAAAATACAAATACTAGTGCCTGATATAGAGGGATGCACATCTCTGCAAGATCGAGGCAAAAAATGGAACAGAAGGGATCATTCACAGATCAACCATATTCCAAACATGGATTGCTAAAACTCCGCGGGAGAAACAAGTACGTATACACAAACAAACTACCGGGAATGCGTTGGATGAAAATCCAACTAGGGGAAATCAATTCATAAGACATATCAATCCACTGTCATTAAGGAGAACTTCTCATACCAGACTCCCTGGGAAGCTGATGAAGAGGATACAAGGAGCAAGAATGCCAGAATATGAACAAATGTCTTACCCTTTGGTGATCGTACTATCCTTGTGAAAGCACTGAGGACATTCCACTTATCCTTTCATTCATTGTGAATGTTCACTTTGTTCAAAACAGTTTATTCATGAAAACTTTATTTGTTTAAAACAATGATATTCATCAATTAAAACATGCAAACGTTTGTTAAACAGAAACAAATACGAGTGCAAAGAATTGGATAAAGGCTCAAATTTATTTAAGAGAATGGTAGTCCGCAAATGGCGAGACTCCATGGATCTTTACAAATTTGAAATTGGTGATATACATGGAAAAGGGCTACATTGAACATAATGACCGTTTCTCCACCAACTCTGAATCCACTGTATTCGAAACTTCAGGTGATTGACTGAGCGAGAATCTTTGACGGACGACAGGTGTAGAACAAAGTCTTGTCAGGATGCAGTTACTTGCCAAATCCCTAATTTTTGCCTAGATTGCCTCAGGGTGAGGTACTCAATCTAGCGGGATATATATATATATATATATATATATATATATATATATATATATATATATATATATATATATATATATATTCATTTTTTTTCATGTCTCTAACTTTTTCCTGGATCGCCCTTTCGGGTTTTCAATCCACCGAGACGCTCATTTTTGCCTAAGTCGCCCTTTCGGGTTTTCAACTTAGCGAGCTATTTTGTTTTATTTTTATTTTTTAGGCAAAGTATTTCTTGACTGCATCTGAATTCACAGGACGAGTGAAATCCCCACCATCCATAGTTGTGAGCAACAGAGCACCGCCTGAAAAGGCTCTCTTAACAACGTATGGACCTTCATAGTTTGGAGTCCACTTGCCCCTGGAATCGGGCACGAAAGACAAGACTTTCTTGAGTACGAGGTCACCTTCTCGGAACACACGAGGCTTAACCTTCTTATCAAAGGCTTTCTTCATCCTTTGTTGATATAACTGATCATGACACATGGCAGTTAATCTCTTCTCTTCAATCAAATTCAGTTGGTCATAACGACTCTGAACCCATTCAGCCTCAGTCAACTTGGCTTCCATCAAGACTCTCATTGATGGGATCTCGACCTCCACGGGGAGCACAACCTCCATGCCATATACAAGGGAGAAAGGGGTTGCCCCTGTTGAAGTGCAGACGGATGTACGATAGCCATGCAAAGCAAATGGCAGCATCTCATGCCAATCTTTGTATGTAACAACCATCTTCTGAATAATCTTCTTGATGTTCTTGTTAGCAGCTTCAACAACCCCAATCATCTTGGGTCTATAGGGAGAAGAATTATGATGTGCAATCTTGAACTCGCTACACAGCTCTTTCATCATCTTATTGTTCAAGTTAGATCAATTATCAGTAATGATCTTGTCTGGCACACCATATCGGCATATAAGTTGGTTCTTGATAAACCTCACAACCACCTGCCTGGTCACATTTGCATACGATGCCGCTTCAACCCACTTGGTGA
This sequence comes from Lathyrus oleraceus, assembly GCF_024323335.1. NCBI lineage: Eukaryota > Viridiplantae > Streptophyta > Magnoliopsida > Fabales > Fabaceae > Lathyrus > Lathyrus oleraceus. The sequence goes on from NC_066580.1 coordinate 391,296,307, forward strand.
AGTAATCAATGGCTACGAGAATAAAACGGTGACCGTTTGACGCCTTGGGCTCAACCATGCCAATCATGTCAATTTCCCACATGGAGAAAGGCCATGGTGAGGAAATAACATTCAGAAGTGTCGGGGGAACATGAATCTTGTCCGCATAAATCTAACACTTGTGGCATTTCTTTACGTATTTGCAGCAGTCAGACTCCATTGTCAGCCAATAGTAGCCTGCTCTCAACATCTTCTTCGCCATGGCATGTCCATTGGAATGAGTACCAAATGAACCCTCATGGACTTCAGTCATCAACAGGTCTGCTTCGTGTCTATCCACGCATCTGAGTAGAACCATGTCAAAATTTCTCTTGTAAAGCACATCACCATTAAGGTAGAAATTTCCAGATAATCTCCTCAAAGTCTTCTTATCTTTAACAGATGCCCCAGGAGGGTAAGTCTGACTTTGGAGAAAGCACTTGATATCATAATACCATGGCTTATCATCTTTCATCTCCTCAATTTCAAACACGTGATCTGGTCTATCCAAGCGCATCACGGTAATATTTGGGACTTTATTCCAGTAATTGCCATCAATCATTGAAGCAAGCGTAGCGAGAGCATCCGCCATCCGATTCTCATCTCGAGGAATATGATGGAATTCAACTTTAGTAAATAAAATTGAAATCCTCCTCGCATAATCTCTATATGGGATGAGGCCAGGATGATTCGTCTCCCATTCACCCTTAATCTGATTAACCATAAGGGCCGAATCGCCATAAACATCAAGATGTTTGATCCTAAGATCAATACATTCTTCCAAACCCATAATACAAGCCTCATACTCCGCCATATTATTCGTGCATTTGAAAGTTAGCCTTGCTGTAAAAGAAAAATGTGTGCCTTGAGGAGTAATAATCACTGCCCCAATACAATTTCCATACTGATTGACAGCGCCATCGAACACCATACCTCATCGGGAACCAGGCTCTGGCCCTTCATCGAGCGTAGGCTCATCACAATCTTTCATTTTCAAATACAGAATCTCCTCATCAGGGAAGTCATATTGCACTGACTGATAATCTTCAATTGGTTGATGTGCCAAATGGTCAACCAAGATACTACCTTTAATAGCTTTTTGAGCTCGATACTCAATATCGTACTCAGATGACAGCATCTGCCAACGGGCAATTCTCCCAGTTAAAGCAGGCTTCTCAAAGATATACTTGATCGGATCCATTTTAGATATCAACCAAGTTGTATGATTCAACATATACTGGCGAAAACGCTTAGCAGCCCAAGCCAAAGCACAACATGTCTTCTCAAGCATTGAGTACCGAGACTCACAGTTGGTGAATTTCTTACTCAAGTAGTATATTGCATACTCTTTCTTTCCTGATTCATCTTGCTGACCAAGGACACATCCCATGGAATCATCAAGCACAATCAAGTACATAATCAACGGTCTCCCTTCAACAGGTGGAGACAGAATCGGAGGTTCGGATAAATACTTTTTGATACTGTCAAAGGCTTTTTGGCAATCCTCGGTCCAATCATGACGCTGATCTTTCCGGAGGAGCTTGAATATAGGCGCACATGTGTCAGTCATGTGGGATATAAATCTCGAAATGTAATTCAAGCGGCCAAGAAAACCTCGGACTTGCTTCTCAGTTTTGGGCGCATGCATCTCTTGTATTGCTTTTACCTTGGCAGGATTAACTTCAATACCTCTCTCGCTGACAATAAAGCCCAATAACTTGCCGGAACGGACTCCAAATGTACACTTGTTCGAATTCAAGCGGAGTTTGTACTTCCTCAAACGCTGGAAAAGCTTCAACAAGTGTTCTACATGTTCAACTTCCGTTTTCGACTTTGCAATCATATCATCGACATACACCTCGATCTTCTTGTGCATCATGTCATGAAACAAGGTAGTCATAACACGTTGACACGTGACTCCGGCGTTCTTCAAATCGAAGGGCATCACTCGATAACAGAATGTTCCCCAAGGTGTGATGAATGTTGTCTTCTCCATATCCTCGGGTGCCATTTTAATCTGATTATAACCGGAAAATCCGTCCATAAATGAACAGACATTGAATTTAGCCGTATTGTCTACCAACATATCAATGTGTGGTATAGGAAAATCATCTTTTGGGCTAGCTTTATTCAAGTCACGGTAATCCACGCACATTCGGACTTTTCCATCTTTCTTAGGTACAGGCACAATATTACCCACCCATTGAGGATATGTAGAAGTCACCAGAAACCTCGCATCAATTTGCTTCTGAACTTCTTCTTTAATCTTCACTGCTATATCAGGATGAGTTCTTCTGAGCTTTTGCTTCACAGGCACACACTCAGGCTTCAACGGCAAGAAATGTTGCACGATATCAGTATCTAGACCAGGCATGTCTTCATACGACCAGGCAAAGACGTCGACATATTCTCGTAGCAACTCAATCAACCCCTTCTTAACGGACTCTTCAAGGAATTCCTCAATCTTCACTTCACGAATGCAATCTTCAGACCCCAAGTTGACTGTTTCCAGATCCTCAAGATATGGCTGAATGACCTTCTCCTCGTACTCAAGCAGACGGGTAATCTCATCAGGAATCTCTTCAACATCATCTTCTTCTGCATCAAATACAGGGAACTCAAAGTTGGGAGATGGTATTGGATCATTATGTTCAATGGGTTTGATCAACCTGCATAATGATTTTGAGTATAAAAGAGATTTCAGAATTCAAACAAGGCAAATCATTATGCAGATGAAAAAAATTGATTTTATTCTCTTTTTTAGAGTTTTATGGTGATCACCAATTTTATGCGAAAAGCAAAAATGAAAAATAATTTGAAAAACAAACATTTAACATGTGATTATCGAATGAATATCATTGTATTAATCAATTATGCCAACAATGTCTTCACTTCTCCTTTTGACATGGGAGAAGGGTTTTTAACAAGAATGAACATATTACGTTGAATTATGGATAACTGTTGGAACATCAACAATGACCCAATTATTGCAGATCCCGCCATGTATGATAAAGTTGTCGAGGTCTTCCTCTTCATCTTCTTCAATGATGGCAGCAGCTTCTTGATCTCCCTCGGTATGGATGAAACCTCCACTCTGAAACAGCTCAAGATCATTAGAAACACCGGAAGAATACCCTATACCAGCCCGGGATTTATTATCTTCCATCTTTATCATTTTCCCCAAACCATTAGTTGCATCATGCTCGATGGCCAACTTCGCACCATTGTAGGAGACAAATGAAGAAAGTCCTTTCCTAGAAGGCTCAACAATAGACAAGGCTTGGAATGGAGTTCCAACCTCATCCTCAACATCGATGTAGGAAAAGGAAGATAAATGGCTGACCAAGAGAGCCTTCTCTCCCCCTATCACCACCAACTTCTTGTTCTTGACGAACTTCAACTTTTGGTGAAGGGTGGATGTCATGGCGCCTGCCTCGTGAATCCATGGTCTACCAAGTAAATAGTTGTACGACGGATGTATGTCCATAACTTGGAAAGTGATATGGAAATCACTAGGTCCAATTTTAATCGGGAGGTCTAATTCATCGATCACGGTTTTGTGCGATCCATCAAAAGCTTTTACTACCACTCCATTTTTCCTCATGGGAGGTCCCTGATATGAAAGTTTGGCAAGAGTGGACTTTGGCAATACATTAAGCGATGACCCTGTTTCCACCAACACATTGGACAAGGCACCGTCTTTACAGTTCATAGAGATATGTAAGGCCAAATTGTGGTCTTTTTCCTCCTCGGGAAGATCATCATCACAGAAGCTCAAATTGATGCAGGCAGTTATATTTGCAACAATGCTATCAAACTATTCAATTGTGACATCGTGATCCACATATGCCACATCCATCACCCTTTGCAATGCTTCACGGTGTGGCTCTGAATTCATCAACAAAGATAGGACATATATCTTTGATGGAGTTTGAAGCAACTGCTCCATAACGTTGTACTCACTCCTCTTGATGAGCCGCAACATCTCATCACCATCCTCTCTCAATATGCTAGACTGGCCAACCAGGATAGGAGCTTTATCAGCTTTGACAACAATATGGTCAACACCCTTCACAGCAGGAATGGAATGATTTGAAGAAGAAGTCCCCACGGGATCAACAGAACTAACAACATCTCTTTTCACGTCGTTTTCATGGGATTTTGGCTGAGCCGAGAAAACACGACCACTACGGGTCACTCCAATAACATCGGATATGCTTACAACAGAGGTTGAGGGCAACGACACCTCCTTCCCATCTTCCAGCATAACAGCATTGTAACGGTACGAGACCGCTTTATCTGAGTCGTACGGGACAGGGCCCGCTGGCTTTATCACAAGAGTTGGCACCATCTTCCTTTTGCTACTATCATACTTGATGACAACAGGATCAGGAATATTGAATACAAGAGTGATAACATCAACTTCATCCTCATCCCGATTTTGAAGTATCTCAATCATCCCTTGGTCTAGCATCTCTTGGATGTCCCTTCTTACTTTACAGCATCCTCCTTCATTGACAGTGCACACATGATACCTATCATGATCGTGCTCATAGTGACTGTGCTCGCAAAACAGCCTATGTATCTCTACCAGGGACTGCCTTATATCATTCACATAAAGGACTTTATATTTTCCAGGGCAACCCCGGATCATGTTGATAGCCGCTTTCCCATGCTCGGGCAATGGGTTCTTTTTGACATTCGGGCCTACATCCTCAAAGAATAGTATCCCACTCCTCACAAGGTCTTGCACCTTGGTCTTCAATGGAAAACAATTCTCCACATCATGTCCGGGCGCACCGGAATGATACACACAATGAAGTTCAGGCTTGTACCACCATTGAGGATTGGCAGGCACAGCAGGAGGATCACGTGGAGTTATCAACTTCCTATCAATCAAGAAAGGGTACAATTCAGCATATGTCATAGGAATCGGGTCAAAAGTCACCCTCTTCCTCTCATAATTGTTGGTGTTGTTGTTGTTATTGTTGTTACGAGGTTGGTAAGCCTGTTGTTATTGACGAGATTGTTGTTGTGGTTGTTGAGCTTCTCTAAAAGCAGGTGCTATATGAGCCACCTGGTGTTGGTTGACGACTGGCTGGACTTCCTTCCTCCTCACATAGGGTCTTCTTTTGCTATGGGAAGAAACAACATGAGTCTCCCCTTCCTTCTTCCAGGAAAATCCTTCATACTTCTTTGCCGAATTATCATCACGGGACAGTTGTCCTTCACGGACTCCCTCTTCTAGCCTCATCCCCATATTTACCATTTCGGTAAAGTCTGAGGGAGCACTAGCAATCAGGCGCTCATAATAGAAAGAGCTCAAAGTCTTCAGAAAGATCTTCGTCATCTCCTTCTCCTCCAATGGTGGCACTATCTGAGATGCCAATTCCCTCCACCCCTGGGCGTACTCCTTGAAGGTTTCCTTATCTTTTTGGGAAATCGCCCTCAATTGATCTCTGTCCGGAGCCATGTCCACGTTGTATTTGTACTGTTTCACAAAAGCCTCTCCTAGATCATTGAAAGTGCGAATGCTTGCACTATCTAGCCCCATATACCAACGGAGCGCAACACCTGTCAGACTATCCTGGAAATAGTGAATCAGTAGTTGATCATTATCTGTCTGGGTCGACATCTTACGGGCATACATCACAAGATGACTGAGTGGACACGAGTTTCCCTTATACTTCTCAAAGTCAGGCACTTTGAATTTGACTGGGATTTTCACGTTGAGCACTAAGCAAAGTTCAGCAACACTCTTCCCAAACAGATCTTTGCCTCTCAGCATTTTCAGTTCCTTGCGCAGCTCAAGGAATTGGTCCTTCATCTCATCCATCTTCTCATAAACGTCTGGGCCTTCAGATGGCTCGGAATGATAGATGGTATCTTCTACTCGCGGCAAAGTATGCACAACGGGAGGTGGCACAGACATGACCGGGCTAGATGCCGGCATAGAAGAAAAAGTGGGAGCGAAACCCTCTGGCATAATATTGGATGGCATTCCCCAAGGGAATCCAGCAGGCAGATTCGGAGCGAAGTGGGCGGTGGCAGCAAGCACTGCAGAGGTAACCACTTCAGAAATGACAGTCCTCATGGGAGGAGTTGCAAGAGTTGGAGAAGCTTGGCTCTGAGCAGCAAGAACTGATCCATCATGGCAGTCAGTCGGGCAATCTCCTCTTTCAAATCTCGGTTCTCTTGCTCAAGGTGTTCCATGATCTTCGAATGATTGGCTCGAGTGTTGTACCGGTGCGTCAGCTTGTCTTCAAAATAAATGAAGAGCAAAGAGTTAGACCACTGTATCAAGGGCTCAGAACCAAAACCTGCTTATGCATATGATACATGCAATGCTTGTGCATATGATTTGTTTTTTTATCGGAGGAACTTTATAAAGATCTATTCGCAAATGTTTTAAAAATACTGAACTTTTTTAAGACATATGTGGAATACTCATAGCAATATAATATTTGGAAACTTTTTACACCAAAGAAGTAGTACAGTCTCGGTAACCAAATACAATACAAGAGGAAAGGAGAATAAACATCCTATGGAGCCCTAGAAGCAGTCATCTAAAGCTTCGAGATCAGAAGATACGTCGCACGAAGCCTTTTCACCTCTCTCTCATAAGCTGCTTCCATGTCGGCCTTTTCCTTGGCGAGCTGATCATATCTCTTCTTCCAAAACCTAGATGAGTGAGGTAGGAGACAAGTAACCACATCATCAGGCTCATCAATAACCTGATGCTCTAGAAACTCGAACATTGCATCCTTATCCTTGAGCTGCTGAAGAAGCTCCTCACGCTCACGAACTCAAGCACGCGAACAATCTTCATCTCTCAACTCCTCTACTCCTTGATTAGGGAGGGTTGAAGGCCCAACCATAACCATAGGGGTAGTGTCGCATCACGCGAAAAACCGGCGGGAAACAAGACACAACAGAGCCGCCACCGTGCGTTATTTATCCCAAAAGAGGGAAAGGAAACGCTCAGAGTAAACCTGGGAAAAGACATGGTCTCGCGACCAAAGAGAATGGGTTCGGGAGTCGGTTATGCGAAGGGAAGGTATTGGCACCCCTACGCATCCGTAGTACTCTACGGGATCCACGCACAATAGGAAGGAAAATGGTTGCTAAAACACTGCTCAAACACACACACACTGGCTGAAAGAGACACAAGAAAACAGACAAGACTGACTCGGCAGGATATCGCATCCTGGGCCTACTTAGTCTATCAGGCATAGACATCAGAGTCGAAGTAGTTCGGACTGGGGAAACGACACATGCTCGCTAGGATATCGCATCCTATGCATACGTATCTTCTCGGACGAGAGAAGAATCAGAGCATTCGTAGCTCGGCTGACACGCACACAAACAAACACAGGCAAAGGCAAACATGGAGCCTGAATGCCAATCATTGGACTTACATCAGCATCCGAACCAAAACGCACTCAAGAAGGCAAACATGGAGCCTGAACGCCAATCACTGGGCTTACATCAGCATCCGAACCAAACACACGCACACTGGGACCCAAATGCCACTCGATGGACTTACATCAGCTTCCAAGCACACAACAAAACAAAACAAAGACACAGGCGCCCGGAGAGATCTGCTCATCTCCTGCCTACGTACCTCATCTGGTATGAGGATCAGGGCGACGTAGTTCCCCTACGGAGGGATAAAGGACTAGCCTAACCAGATAACAGAGGGAGACACAACTAGGGAGACTACGACTCGAGCCTAGATGTTATCATGCAAAATCAACCCTAAGTTAAGGTTTCTAGCTAACTTGCACAGGAAGCAAGCCTATCCTAAACATGACTTGCACAGGAAGCAAGCCACACACACACCTAACTTGCACAGGAAGCAAGCCAAACAATCCTAACTTGCACAGGAAGCAAGTCAAACAATCCTAACTTGCACAGGAAGCAAGTCAAACAATCCTAACTTGCACAGGAAGCAAGTCAAACAATCCTAACTTGCACAGGAAGCAAGTCAAACAAACATACAAGCACAGATAGCACACACTATACACAAGCAAGTGGCTCAAACAAGGGTTAGGTTTTAGTCGAGGGGTCATATCAACCTCAACAAGCAAACCTCTGGAACTGGGTGAATGTGCTCTTAACCTTGCCATTGAGGGGCTAAGGTGAAGCAGATGAAAAGGTGAGTGAAGATAAGACTTCACAGCTCTTATCACTGGCCTGGGAGAGCTTAAGACAAGAATGTGTGGGTTCAGAAAGTGGGAACCCTTCTACACATTTGAAACTGACTCAACTGTACAATTGTACAAGATCTTGGGTTTGTATCTGCAATGCATCAACACAGTGGTGTGAGCAAAACAGAAGACACACTGAATAGCAGGGGATAGGTTGCTTATCCCTTGGTTCTGCCAATTGCCTCTTCACTTAGGAGGTCTTTGACTCTATGCAAGGACAAATGTAAACAGTCACAAACATTGCCTCTTAAGGAGGACTTCAGACAGTTGCCTGGCCAAGTAACAGGCCAGGTCTTCCAGACTACATGAAGATGAGAAATATACCTCAATGCAAGTTGCTATACAAGCAAAGCAAAGCAAAAGTTCACAAGGAACTGAGCAACTAAAAGCACCTGAAACAGTCAAGCAGATGTTAGCATGCAACTTCAACACAAAGCAAAAGAGACAGGCATCAACAGTAAATTAGGGGCAAGTGGATGTGCAGGGCATAAGGCTTAAGGCATGTGAGCCAAGCCACCTACAAAACAAACAAGTTAGACAATGATATTTAGGCAAGCTCAATCAAAAAGAAGTGGCCTCATTGGTCATTTGTTGGTCAACCTGAAAACATAAGCTCAAAGGTGAGTAACAGGACCACTAGGACAAACCTTGGGTCAAAAAGAAATGAAAAAGTCAAAACAGCAAGTGGCAAGTATCCAAAATCAAGTTCAAACAATCAAGAAACAATACCAATTGGTTTCACATTCATATCAATCATTATCATCATTTCATAAGCAAAAGAAGTCAAAGCATGGCAAATGAGAGCTCATAGAAGTCAACAGCAAGACTTGCATCAAAAGTCAACTCAAACATTTCCAAAAATCACCAAATAAATCATGATCAATCACAACCCACAGCATGGTAAGCATGTCAAATTTCAGCTCATTTGGATGAGTGGAAGGCAATCAATGAAAATCAGAAAGTCAAAGCAATTTTGAACATGCTCAAAGAAGTCAACCAAACAAGCATCAACTTAGAAAAATCATAAATCAGAGATGGTGTATGATAAATGAATGGGACCAAAACCATGGCAAAGATGAGTATGTCTAGTTATCTCATGTAAAATTTCATGTCCATCCAATAAAGTATGAGAATTTCACAAATGAAATGGGAACAAGTGTCATAAAAAGTCAACATATGACCAAGCAGGGGAGAAAATCTCAAACAATTAGGAAATGCCACAAATAATTCCAAGAAAATTCGCAAGTTAACTAGACATACAAGAGTAGGTTCATGCAAAAAATCAGATCAATTGGAGGCCAAGAAGCATGGTATCAAAAATCATGAAGTTGGACATCAATGGTGTGACACAAATTGTCACACCCTAATTCAAAAAATCATAACTCACAAACCAGAAATGATAAATTCACAAACTCTACACCAATATCACCATGAGTGTGTCTAGTTTAAGCACAAAAAATTTGGGAGCCATTGGATACATTCTCATCATTTCACAAAGGTTTTGGCAAAAGGTACAATTTTTGCATACATGAACAAAACCCTAATGCCATTTAAAATTCGACCATCCAAAAAATAAATAAAAATCATGATAAAAATGTAGAGATCCAGATGAACACAATGCAAAAATTCCCATGAAATTTGGATCAAAATTGGATGAATTATGAATTTTACAAGATTGGTGATCAAATGAAATAAAAATTGCAAAACAACATATTCCAATGGGACACATGGGGGCACGCTGTGGCATTTTTGTAATTATCCAGGCCACTTAACAAAACGCTGCCATTTTGGGCCATGAAATGAAATAATTTGATTGGCTCTGGAAGCTACAGCCATGCGTACGTGAGGAAACCAGAAATTTCTGGGCAATGACATGAAGAGCTAGGGTTCCAGGTACAGTAACATCACCTTCATCTTCCCAAATTTGATTCCACAAAAATTTTCCAGAAATTGCAATTAAATATACAGACATGATCAGCACGGCAAGGCAAACAAGAATCCATCATCATTTTTCATCAAAACATTGTATATATCATGAACCGAGCCAAAGAAGTTTTATCATCAAAACTTCAAAACAACATAACTTTAAAAATATCTAACCATTTTCAAAAATAAACGCATCATGAAGCTCAGCATGGAGAGGCCTACACTAAGCATGTGTCTATTTTAAGAAACAAGGAAATCGAAATTTTACCAAAGTGGAAAGGCAGATGGGATTCAGCTGTTGTTTGGTGCTTTTGGCCTGAAACAGATGTGCTATGGTCCTCCACATGATGGTTGGTGAAGATAGTTTGGTTCATGGATGCTTGCTTGTGCTTGAAATCCAATCTGCCATGGCTGAGCTCTTTGAGAACAGTGCTAGGAGGGGAGCTTATAGGTGGAGGAAAGTGGTTGCAACAGGTCCACAATGTTGTTTGAATGATGAAAACCAACAAAGCTTCCTCTGGTTACTTTGAGTTTTTGGCAGATTTTGAGAAATGGCCAAGAATGAGTTTTTTAGCATCAGTGAGTTCTGTTGGTTTGTGCAGCTAGTAGTGGTTTCAATATGACAGAAAATCCTCTCCAAAATCTCTGTTTTGTGGTACAAGGCATGGTTCATGAAAGTATGGAGTAGAGTGGTTGAAAGTTGTACTTTTGCCAATTTTCAAGCAACTAGGGCATGGCTGTATGTACTTGCACAAAAAGGACTTCCAACAAGTTTCAAATGCATTTTCAGATCATGTTTGGATAGTAGGAATGGTGGGAAATGATTAATTTGAAAAGTCAAAATTCAACTCACTTGAAATTAATTCAAGCAAGTCAAAAAATGCCATTTTGATTGGTAAAGTTTTGGTATATGAAAGTTACATTTTTGGAAAGAGGGGATCAAATGTGACTTGTAGGAAAAAACCCCACCCAAATTGGCCAAACGGTTTGAGAGATATGGCCTTTTGAAGTTCAAGAATTTTTGAAAATGATTTGATCATAACTTGCCAACCATACATGGGAATTGAGAGTTCTTGGACTTTTTGGAAATGGGAGAACAAGATCTTCAACTTTCATGTTGGGAAAAAATTCATTTGAAGCTTGTATCATGATGTAAGTTTGAGGATCAAGACTTTCCATTTTTGGCAGGTTTCAGTTACAGGTCCAGTTTCCATTTTTGGAAATTTCTGATCTGGCTTCAAATTCTTCCATGATGGTGTTTGACATGATATATGAGGCCTATTGGGACATGAATAAGCTCTCTCAAACCAAATCCAACCATCAAAACCACTGATTAAATGGACAGTTGACCAACAGTTGACTTTTAGGGTTTCTGACTGATTGTGCATTGACTGATGATTTCTGAACATCCAATCTTTGACCAAAACACTTCAAATGGATCCCCAAGTCATGTGAACAAATGGGGCCAACCCTAGGGCCTTGGCTCCTTGAGGAACACCCTTGCTTGCTTGGTTGACTGATCTCCTGATCAGTTTTGACCTAATTCCTTGACTTGCTTGCACCTGAGGCAACTGGGACAATGCAATGCTATGCAGTGGACCATGATATGCCATGACCTAATATGAGAATGTATGTACAATGACAGGTGCAAATTTGAGGTGCTACAGCTGCCCCTATTCAATCAACTGGGAACCCGAATGGATGATAGCAGCGGCTGTCAGACTTTCAGGGTAAACAGGGATTGAATACCAAGAACCGTAGAATTTGCACAATGCAGGGATCCAATAATGGAAACGTCCACTGGGATCTGATACTTATTACTGGGTATGTATTTTTTGGTTTTGTTTTCAAAGGGTACGGCCACATCCAGACATCACAACGATGGTGAACGGGAACAACAATCACAACTAGATGCCAACGGACAACTAGGAAAACTCAACGTTTATCGGGACCAACGGAGAGGTAACCAGACGTTATTGAATGACTGGAAGGGATACAACCATACGTCAACGGACGAAATGGGAAAAACTCAACGTTTACCAAGACCAACGGAGAGGTAAATCCACATGGGGACAGGTACAACTAGACGTCATAGGACGAATAGGAAAAACTCGACGTTTATCGACACCAACGGAGAGGAGGAAACTCTACTGGGGAGAGTGAACACAACCAAATCATCAACGGATGATTGGGAAAAACTCGACGTTTATCGACACCAACGGAGAGGAGGAATACTTCTTCGATCTGAGAATCGGAAATTGGCCTGAACGCCACTTCGGTCTGAATACCGAAAATTGGCCTGAGTGCCATGAGTACATCGACCTGATCGTCGGAAACTCCTTCGGTCTGAATACCGGAAAATTGGCCTGAGTGCCATGAGTACATCGACCTGATCGTCGGAAACTCCTTCGGTCTGAATACCGGAAAATTGGCCTGAGTGCCATGAGTACATCGACCTGATCGTCGGAAACTCCTTCGGTCTGAATACCGGAAAAACATAAGTACATCGACCTGATCGTCGGAAACTCCTTCGGTCTGAATACCGGAAAAAACATAAGTACATCGACCTGATCGTCGGAAACTCCTTCGGTCTGAATACCGGAAAAAACATAAGTACATCGACCTGATCGTCGGAAACTCCTGACCGTCGGAAACTTCTTCGGTCTGAATACCGGAAAATTGGCCTGAGTGCCACGAGTACATCGACCTGATCGTCGGAAACTCCTTTGGTCTGAATACCGGAAAAACATAAGTACATCGACCTGATCGTCGGAAACTTCTTCGGTCTGAATACCGGAAAAAACATAAGTACATCGACCTGACCGTCGGAAACTTCTTCGGTCTGAATACCGGAAAATTGGCCTGAGTGCCACGAGTACATCGACCTGATCGTCGGAAACTCCTTTGGTCTGAATACCGGAAAAACATAAGTACATCGACCTGACCGTCGGAAACTTCTTCGGTCTGAATACCGGAAAATTGGCCTGAGTGCCACGAGTACATCGACCTGGTCGTCGGAAACTCCTTCGGTCTGAATACCGGAAAAACATAAGACATATTATCTATAGCCGTCAAAACGTAGATAATACACTCGCATGGAAGATTATCCATAACCGGGTTGTAGGTTGTTAAATGAATAATCGACCGAAAAGAAAGGCATCTGGGTACCAGACTAGGTATGCAAAAGATGACCAATCAAAAGAGGATAAAGTTGCTTATTCGGAGCAAGTATCCAAAAAGAAGGGGAAGACCCACTGGGGACAATACTGCTTGATCAAGGCAAGTATCCAGAGGGGAAAGGATGTCAATATCACAAACCGGATACTGATAACTGCAAAGAGGGGATTACATCTACCGGTTAGTAGGCAGAAAACCACGGAAAAGTAACCAGTCATCGATAGGATGAGCACAAAGGGTTAACTCCAACAAGGGGATGAAAGTGGGATTTTACAACTACCAGCTAGTAGGTAGAAAACCACAAAGATAGGACTTACAACTACCAGTTTGTAGGTAGAGGCCAACAAACGATCTGCTGAGAGACAGAGTGAGAAAAAGGATTTACAACCACCGGGTAGTGGGTAGAAGACCGTAAAGAAAGGACTTACAGCTACCGGTTCGTAGGTAGGAGCCACAAATTCCGCTGAGGATGAAATGAATGAGTGCCAGTTAGTGAGCGACTATTCATTTATGCCCCAGGGAAGCACAGGAGACAGCCGACAGAAAGCCAATTTAGGATCGATCCAAAAAGGCAGACTGAAACAAGACTGATCCTAATGAGGAAAGAACTCAATAGGGAAAACCCATCCCGTTAAGGAGGGAACGGAAGCAACCGTCATCCACGAGGATGTATCTCAGTGGGGAAATGGCAGGAAAAGATTGACACTTTCTGCTTAAGGGGTAGACTCTACATGGAGAGATCAGACACACCCATATCTGTTTAAGGAAAAAGACCCAAGCTGACAAGACGCTAACAATTGGGGAGTAACACTGTTGGGGATACCCACTCGACTGAGGAATCACCTGTTGGGAAAACACCAACCTCTCAACCATGCTGATGAACCCAATTCTGAAGCCGATCCAATGGCGCGATGCTAAACTCTTTCCAACAACCCAATCTCGGCTGGTCACCACGGCCTAGGGTTAATGGATATGTTTGCTATGTTGATGCATGAGTTTTTTCTTGCTTTACACAATGCCCCATGATCATGGAAATGCTATGCACTAATGATGCGATATGCTATGCTTATCTAAATGATGAATGTATAAACACACGTCTCCTTCAGAGACAATACCGGGGAACTCCAGGAACTGTGCTGGGGATCCTATAACCATGTCAACTTCCATTCTGCTGGGGAAAGACAAACCTTGCTGGGGAAAAAAAACCATCAACACAACCCCTGCTGCGAAGACAGCTTCAGACTTGGAAAACAGTCACAACTCCGCTGGGGATACGGCCACCTTCAGGCTTGCTGAGGAGACACTGATCTCAAATCTGTTATGGAGGTAACGCTCTCACACCTACTGGGGAAATACAGCTTATTAGACACGGAACACCTGTCGAGTCGCCGAACTACGACATCCATCGTCCACCCATAGTGTCGGCTTTCCTCTTTTACGAACTTCCAGACGCTTCTGGACTTTTCTGCTCCATCATCTTGTATTCCCAATCTCGTCCGTACTCCACGGGGATCGAACTCCTGGTATTCATACACTTTCTACTCATCAGACTTTGAAGAGTCTTCTTGATTAACTTTCCAGGACCGTCGTCGTAATCCTTCACCGTCTTTTCACGGTTCATCTATCCCTTGCCCCTGATCGGGCTCTGCAGATATTTCTTGTCAAAAAGGTCCATATTACCACTGGCAAGTGAATGAAGATATCTAACAGCACCTGCACAAGAGATCGTTAGATAAAAACGTGCCCCAGGTATGACCCAGGTGTTCTGATGTTTCAACACTTAGGTCACTCAGACTTCCAAGTAAGATTTCCAGATTTCAATCACACAAGCATGCATTGGAAGAGACCTCTATGTTTCAGAATGCAAATATTCTTATCAAAATAAACGGATGTTTTCGTAATCAAAACGGTAATGACGACAAAACAAAATTATTTGACTGAACACACGCTTTATTTTACTGGAATAAAAGATGGCTCACAATCGAGCAACACACAGGAAGCAAACCCTGGAAAGAGGTGATTGCGCATAAAAGGAAAAAATATATCCTAATGGCAATGTGAAACCATGATCTCATCGGGTTCCCACTCAGTTACACCTCATATGTCCTCAAGACTTTCCGCACTTTCTGTCTTCTGGACGAGACGCTTCCGATCGGTCTCTGTCGGAGATTATCCAAGTCATCATGAGCACAAACGATCATGCTAGACGCAGTTGTTCGTTTCATTCCCTCTTTTGCCTGGACCGCCCTTTCGGGTTTCAGTCCACCGGGATACCCTTTTTTGCCCAAGTCGCCCTTGCGGGTTTTCAACTTGCCGGGTGTACCGTTCTTTTCTTTTATTATCCCTAACTTTTGCCCGAACCTTTTTTCTCTTTTTTCTTGGTTCGCCGGGATGCCCCTTTTTTGCCTGGACTCTTTATTCTTTTCGTCCAGCGGGTCTCCTTCACGAAGTATTTTCTAACTGCGTCCGCATTCACAGGGAATGGAAAATCGTCGTCATCCGCGATCATCAACCACATGGTCTGGTCTGAGAAAACCTTCTTGACCACGAATGAGACACTCATAACTGTTTATCCATTTGCCCTATGATCGTCTTGAGAAGGAAGGATCCTTTTCAACCAATTCCTCCACGTGGTACGCTCGAGGTCATACTTCTCAGTCAACAATGCGCTTCATTCACTGGGTACAACGCCCCACGACAAGTAACTGTCAGCCCTCTCTCCTCAGTTGGGCTTAACGTGTCATACCGAGTCCTTATCCATTTAGCGTTCTCTGATTTCTCATACATCTGTGTGGAAGACACTGCCCCAGGTAGATGCACATCCCAAGGTTCGACACCCACGATACAGACTTTATGTTCGGTCACCATCGTTGGTGCATTTAAAAGTTATCCGGGAAGCACTACCTCTTTTACCCTAACTTCCCCATCAGACATCTGAATCCGTTCGGATTCAGGGCCAGGCCCCTCCTCCGGGATCGGTCACTCTCAATCTTTCGATTTGAGTACCTCGAGATGTCTTCATCAGGGACCTCAAACTTCCTTGGTTGATAACCTTTCATGGGTTGCTACTAGCTTTTCAAACACATACCTAGCCAAATCCATTTTGGATATACACGAAGTGGTATGAATCAGCATACACTGTCTCAGTCGGCGAGCAGCCTATGCCAAAGTACATCAAGTTTTTTCGAACAGTGAGTGTATTGTTTCACCGTCGATAAACTTTTTGCTTAGGTAAATTGCATACTCTTTTCGACAAGACTAGCCATGCTGACTCAGTACGCACCTCATAGACCCCTCGAGGGCTGCCGAGTACCAGATTAACAATCATCCCCCTGGGAAGCATCGGAATCAGAAGTTCCTGCAATTTATCCCTTTTTTTTTTTTTTTTTTTTTTTTTGCAGGATCAATCTTGATTCTTCTGATTTACTCACAACAAGTCTCGGTAGCTTGATGAACAGCACCCCCTAAGTGTACTGACTCGGGCTCAACAGTGTGAGTTATCTTAACCGGTCAAACAACTTGCCCCAAGTCTACCGGATGCCCCTGTTCTGCTTGGGACTTTGCCATCATGTCATCAACATGACATTTGCTTTCACGATGAATCATATCACGAAACAAAGTCACCGTAGACCTCTGATACGTGGCACCGGCCTCATGTGACGGAACGACATCAACTTAGAACAAGAAGGTGCCCCTTGTGTGATGGACCTGGTTTACTTCGTATCATCTGGCAACAACTCAATCTGGTCTGGGCCAAGAGGTCATCCATGAAGATAAACACTGAGACCTGAGCCATATAATCAACCAATACCTCATTGTGATGTACCGGGAATCCATCTTTCAGATTAGCTCTGCTTGCATCTTGATAGTCTATTCACACCTTCTCTCTTTCTCATCCTTTGTCGGCCTCAGCTTTTGCACAGTCTCCTCCTGATGGTAGTTTATGCCCCAAAACATTGGTATCCCACCTTGGTGTATCTAGATACAACCAGGCACATGTATCAACCTTCTCTTTCAAAAGGGCTACCATTCTGCTCTTGACTTGCCTCTGAAACGACCTCAGCTTTTCGCTTTCTAACCTCGGCGGAGCTTGGAGTAACAATCTTGAATCGTTCCTCGTGCGGTTGAATCACCTTCTCCTCTTGTTTCAATGACCCGGCTAATTCCAGCAAATCACAATCTTCTTCGCCTTTTTCTCTGGCATGATAGATCGAATTGTCGAAGTCATACAGAGGTGTAACCAAATCGTTATTGGTGAGATCAGGAGAGTAATCACTTTGGAACGAGACAAAATCAAAAGGAAAGAGAATGAAAAAAACGTTGCCATTTTTATTTGTTTTTTTTCTTTTTTAAATTGCAAAATTAAATGAAAAACAGGGAACACCGCTTTTAACCACAAAAACATCCATTCATTACTGATGCAAAATGTTGCATAATGAAACACATGAGATGGCCCTTACAATGAACCATTACGTTTCGGGCAAAACGTATGGCTTTCATGCAAACAAAAATTTGAAAAACAGAAATACTACTCTTCAGAATGAGTGACAGTGATGCTTTTGGAGTCCTTCCAGTTGCCTGGTACGCACGACTTTATCCACGCCTCAAGCTCGCGGTTGCTGTCAACATCCTCACCCACTGAACGGGCATGACCAGGATCCAACATCCCTGCACTGACGAAGGTGTATGGTGGGCGACATCCTCTATTTGGTCTAGACGACTCTTGACCCGGCTGATAACCGACCCCAAACATGTCCGCTTTTATCACGATGTCAATGATCCTTCCCCAGCCTTGCTCCTCTTTGTTTTTCACCACTTCCAGAGCTTGTTTATAAGAAGAAATGGACAACTTCTTCTCTTTCTCAGCAACAAGGGCATTCTCTACCTGGATGGTTTCAACTGCCAGACTGGGTGCTTTGCATTTTACACTATCCATTTCTACCTTCTTCATCTTCTGGGTCGGGTCCTCCATCAATACACACCCTTCTGTAGTGACAGTCGCACAAGCATTAACACTAACAGGGAAAAATCCATCCTGCTCCAGAGGTTTTGGGACCATAGCCATTGGAACCTTTAGCTGATCCTCCTCAGTCATCTCCAATCCTTTCTTGGCCTTCTTCACCATCTTGACTTTTACAGGACCCCTTCTGGGCGCAGGGTTGACATCCCCCTTCATAATCTG
This sequence comes from Lathyrus oleraceus, assembly GCF_024323335.1. Lineage (NCBI taxonomy): Eukaryota > Viridiplantae > Streptophyta > Magnoliopsida > Fabales > Fabaceae > Lathyrus > Lathyrus oleraceus. Next base: position 391,314,820 of record NC_066580.1, read on the forward strand.
GGCCAAGTTAATGGTCTCGGAGTCCACCATGTCCTGGACGACATGCTTAAAAGCTCTACAGCCCTCAATGTTGTGTCCGGGTGCCCCAGAGTGAAACTCGCACTTGGCATTCTCATCATAGTTTGGTGGCCTTTTCTGCCGTTCTAGGGGAATCAATATCCTTGGCCGTACTAAAGCAAGATCCATCAACCTTTGGAACAGAAGGGCGTAAGTCACGGGTGGTTCCTCAAACTGACGATCCTCTTTCTTCTTCTTCACCTGGCTCTTAGCTCCCGGTGTCTTCTGTTGAAGTGGCAGTTGTTGCTGTTGAGCAGGCGGATTGTTGACAGGAGTGGTTACAGTGGCAGCATAAGGATGATAACGATCCTTACTACGTTCTTTCTTTGCAGGCACACCAACTGGCTCAACTTCCCTCTTGAATGGACCACTGTCGGAGGATTTCTTTGCTACAGTACCAGAAGGTTTGTTCACTTCGGAGGACGGAGCCTTCCCCTGAACCTTCTCTACTATCAACCATTTCTCAATCTTTTCCAATCTCTCAGACATGGCTTTCTGTCCCAAGGCAAGCCCTTGCACAACACTGAACAACTCCCTCATCATCCCTTTCAGTTCAAGGATATCGGCGTTGAGAAGATCCATCAGCTTGAATTTGTTGACCCCCAGCAGGTTATCTGAACAGACAAGCTATGCGCACCGGTTGAATTGCTGGAACCTACAAAACAGCAAATGGGTTAGTATGACTCACACATGCAATGTCTGTCCGTACTAGGAATATTCAGTCCTCTTTTTTTTCTGGTTTCATTGAGACAGATAAAATTTCATCAACAACATTTTGACATCTGGATGTCTCTCAACCGGGGTTTTTAATTTAAAAATAACGGGCCCTGAGTACGGACAGACATGAGTTGAATGCAGATGAATGCGAGATGATATGATGCAAATGCATGAATGCAGGCCCTTGTGCCACCAAGTCCTCTGAAAGCCCAACACTTCTCTGAACCAGTCATATCTGTGGGATCAAGTCATCATAAATCCAACTTGGGGGGTTCCGAAATAAACGGAACCGGAGATTATATCACTATCTTCACAGGAACAACCACTGAACGGGTGACAAACGGATCCTCTGAACAAGTACTCTCAATTCAACCCGGGGATCCGAAATAAACGGAACCCGCTGATAAACCACGGACAGAACTCTGGCGTCCCAGAAATAAATGCCCCAAAATTCACAGTCACCATCAGTACCAAGAGTCACCAACAAATCACCAACCAATCAGCAACTGTACCTGTAATGATCAAACCCTCCCCACTCACGGGTGTTATCTAGGCCAGGGTAAAGTCGAAGAGAAACGCAGCATAAATAACCTTTCGCAGAATACCATCATATACACACCTGAAGTATGTAACGACAATATCCCACCAGGGTCTGAACTGCTCGTGATATCAATGTTCCGCTAAGTGGCGCAATACCACCCGCTTCCCACGAATCACTCTATTCCTAAGTATCCTAGATCTCACTCATAGCCTGGGTATTGGGCCTTTTACCTCAAGTAACTCCCACCCCAACAGAGAGACACAGCACAGCCAGCAGATGAATACGAATAAATGCAAACATTAATGCAAACAATAAATGCAAACAGTAAACGCAAATATATACAAACGAATGCAATAAATAAACACAGCACACAGCAACCAAAACCCTAACCTAGAGAGCGCTAGGAGAGACTCGCTCAGGGAAGATGGACCAGCGTAGGTCAACTTCTGATATCCCCAGCAGAGTCGCCAGCTGTCGCATCACGCGAAAAACCGGCGGGAAACAAGACACAACAGAGCCGCCACCGTGCGTTATTTATCCCAAAAGAGGGAAAGGAAATGCTCAGAGTAAACCTGGGAAAAGACATGGTCTCGCGACCAAAGAGAATGGGTTCGGGATTCGGTTATGCGAAGGGAAGGTATTGGCACCCCTACGCATCCGTAGTACTCTACGGGATCCACGCACAATAGGAAGGAAAATGGTTGCTAAAACACTGCTCAAACACACACACACTGGCTGAAAGAGACACAAGAAAACAGACAAGACTGACTCGGCAGGATATCGCATCCTGGGCCTACTTAGTCTATCAGGCATAGACATCAGAGTCGAAGTAGTTCGGACTGGGGAAACGACACATGCTCGCTAGGATATCGCATCCTATGCATACGTATCTTCTCGGACGAGAGAAGAATCAGAGCATTCGTAGCTCGGCTGACACGCACACAAACAAACACAGGCAAAGGCAAACATGGAGCCTGAATGCCAATCACTGGACTTACATCAGCATCCGAACCAAAACGCACTCAAGAAGGCAAACATGGAGCCTGAACGCCAATCACTGGGCTTACATCAGCATCCGAACCAAACACACGCACACTGGGACCCAAATGTCACTCGATGGACTTACATCAGCTTCCAAGCACACAACAAAACAAAACAAAGACACAGGCGCCCGGAGAGATCTGCTCATCTCCTGCCTACGTACCTCATCTGGTATGAGGATCAGGGCGACGTAGTTCCCCTACGGAGGGATAAAGGACTAGCCTAACCAGATAACAGAGGGAGACACAACTAGGGAGACTACGACTCGAGCCTAGATGTTATCATGCAAAATCAACCCTAAGTTAAGGTTTCTAGCTAACTTGCACAGGAAGCAAGCCTATCCTAAACATGACTTGCACAGGAAGCAAGCCACACACACACCTAACTTGCACAGGAAGCAAGCCAAACAATCCTAACTTGCACAGGAAGCAAGTCAAACAATCCTAACTTGCACAGGAAGCAAGTCAAACAATCCTAACTTGCACAGGAAGCAAGTCAAACAATCCTAACTTGCACAGGAAGCAAGTCAAACAAACATACAAGCACAGATAGCACACACTATACACAAGCAAGTGGCTCAAACAAGGGTTAGGTTTTAGTCGAGGGGTCATATCAACCTCAACAAGCAAACCTCTGGAACTGGGTGAATGTGCTCTTAACCTTGCCATTGAGGGGCTAAGGTGAAGCAGATGAAAAGGTGAGTGAAGATAAGACTTCACAGCTCTTATCACTGGCCTGGGAGAGCTTAAGACAAGAATGTGTGGGTTCAGAAAGTGGGAACCCTTCTACACATTTGAAACTGACTCAACTGTACAATTGTACAAGATCTTGGGTTTGTATCTGCAATGCATCAACACAGTGGTGTGAGCAAAACAGAAGACACACTGAATAGCAGGGGATAGGTTGCTTATCCCTTGGTTCTGCCAATTGCCTCTTCACTTAGGAGGTCTTTGACTCTATGCAAGGACAAATGTAAACAGTCACAAACATTGCCTCTTAAGGAGGACTTCAGACAGTTGCCTGGCCAAGTAACAGGCCAGGTCTTCCAGACTACATGAAGATGAGAAATATACCTCAATGCAAGTTGCTATACAAGCAAAGCAAAGCAAAAGTTCACAAGGAACTGAGCAACTAAAAGCACCTGAAACAGTCAAGCAGATGTTAGCATGCAACTTCAACACAAAGCAAAAGAGACAGGCATCAACAGTAAATTAGGGGCAAGTGGATGTGCAGGGCATAAGGCTTAAGGCATGTGAGCCAAGCCACCTACAAAACAAACAAGTTAGACAATGATATTTAGGCAAGCTCAATCAAAAAGAAGTGGCCTCATTGGTCATTTGTTGGTCAACCTGAAAACATAAGCTCAAAGGTGAGTAACAGGACCACTAGGACAAACCTTGGGTCAAAAAGAAATGAAAAAGTCAAAACAGCAAGTGGCAAGTATCCAAAATCAAGTTCAAACAATCAAGAAACAATACCAATTGGTTTCACATTCATATCAATCATTATCATCATTTCATAAGCAAAAGAAGTCAAAGCATGGCAAATGAGAGCTCATAGAAGTCAACAGCAAGACTTGCATCAAAAGTCAACTCAAACATTTCCAAAAATCACCAAATAAATCATGATCAATCACAACCCACAGCATGGTAAGCATGTCAAATTTCAGCTCATTTGGATGAGTGGAAGGCAATCAATGAAAATCAGAAAGTCAAAGCAATTTTGAACATGCTCAAAGAAGTCAACCAAACAAGCATCAACTTAGAAAAATCATAAATCAGAGATGGTGTATGATAAATGAATGGGACCAAAACCATGGCAAAGATGAGGATGTCTAGTTATCTCATGTAAAATTTCATGTCCATCCAATAAAGTATGAGAATTTCACAAATGAAATGGGAACAAGTGTCATAAAAAGTCAACATTTGACCAAGCAGGGGAGAAAATCTCAAACAATTAGGAAATGCCACAAATAATTCCAAGAAAATTCGCAAGTTAACTAGATATACAAGAGTAGGTTCATGCAAAAAATCAGATCAATTGGAGGCCAAGAAGCATGGTATCAAAAATCATGAAGTTGGACATCAATGGTATGACACAAATTGTCACACCCTAATTCAAAAAATCATAACTCACAAACCAGAAATGATAAATTCACAAACTCTACACCAAAATCACCATGAGTGTGTCTAGTTTAAGCACAAAACATTTGGGAGCCATTGGATACATTCTCATCATTTCACAAAGGTTTTGGCAAAAGGTACAATTTTTGCATACATGAACAAAACCCTAATGCCATTTAAAATTCGACCATCCAAAAAATAAATAAAAATCATGATAAAAAAGTAGAGATCCAGATGAACACAATGCAAAAATTCCCATGAAATTTGGATCAAAATTGGATGAATTATGAATTTTACAAGATTGGTGATCAAATGAAATAAAAATTGCAAAACAACATATTCCAATGGGACACATGGGGGCACGCTGTGGCATTTTTGTAATTATCCAGGCCACTTAACAAAACGCTGCCGTTTTGGGCCATGAAATGAAATAATTTGATTGGCTCTGGAAGCTACAGCCATGCGTACGTGAGGAAACCAGAAATTTCTGGGCAATGACATGAAGAGCTAGGGTTCCAGGTACAGTAACATCACCTTCATCTTCCCAAATTTGATTCCACAAAATTTTTCCAGAAATTGCAATTAAATATACAGACATGATCAGCACGGCAAGGCAAACAAGAATCCATCATCATTTTTCATCAAAACATTGTATATATCATGAACCGAGCCAAAGAAGTTTTATCATCAAAACTTCAAAACAACATAACTTTAAAATATCTAACCATTTTCAAAATAAACGCATCATGAAGCTCAGCATGGAGAGGCCTACACTAAGCATGTGTCTATTTTAAGAAACAAGGAAATCGAAATTTTACCAAAGTGGAAAGGCAGATGGGATTCAGCTGTTGTTTGGTGCTTTTGGCCTGAAACAGATGTGCTATGGTCCTCCACATGATGGTTGGTGAAGATAGTTTGGTTCATGGATGCTTGCTTGTGCTTGAAATCCAATCTGCCATGGCTGAGCTCTTTGAGAACAGTGCTAGGAGGGGAGCTTATAGGTGGAGGAAAGTGGTTGCAACAGGTCCACAATGTTGTTTGAATGATGAAAACCAACAAAGCTTCCTCTGGTTACTTTGAGTTTTTGGCAGATTTTGAGAAATGGCCAAGAATGAGTTTTTTAGCATCAGTGAGTTCTGTTGGTTTGTGCAGCTAGTAGTGGTTTCAATATGACAGAAAATCCTCTCCAAAATCTCTGTTTTGTGGTACAAGGCATGGTTCATGAAAGTATGGAGTAGAGTGGTTGAAAGTTGTACTTTTGCCAATTTTCAAGCAACTAGGGCATGGCTGTATGTACTTGCACAAAAAGGACTTCCAACAAGTTTCAAATGCATTTTCAGATCATGTTTGGATAGTAGGAATGGTGGGAAATGATTAATTTGAAAAGTCAAAATTCAACTCACTTGAAATTAATTCAAGCAAGTCAAAAAATGCCATTTTGATTGGTAAAGTTTTGGTATATGAAAGTTACATTTTTGGAAAGAGGGGATCAAATGTGACTTGTAGGAAAAAACCCCATCCAAATTGGCCAAACGGTTTGAGAGATATGGCCTTTTGAAGTTCAAGAATTTTTGAAAATGATTTGATCATAACTTGCCAACCATACATGGGAATTGAGAGTTCTTGGACTTTTTGGAAATGGGAGAACAAGATCTTCAACTTTCATGTTGGGAAAAAATTCATTTGAAGCTTGTATCATGATGTAAGTTTGAGGATCAAGACTTTCCATTTTTGGCAAGTTTCAGTTACAGGTCCAGTTTCCATTTTTGGAAATTTCTGATCTGGCTTCAAATTCTTCCATGATGGTGTTTGACATGATATATGAGGCCTATTGGGACATGAATAAGCTCTCTCAAACCAAATCCAACCATCAAAACCACTGATTAAATGGACAGTTGACCAACGGTTGACTTTTAGGGTTTCTGACTGATTGTGCATTGACTGATGATTTCTGAACATCCAATCTTTGACCAAAACACTTCAAATGGATCCCCAAGTCATGTGAACAAATGGGGCCAACCCTAGGGCCTTGGCTCCTTGAGGAACACCCTTGCTTGCTTGGTTGACTGATCTCCTGATCAGTTTTGACCTAATTCCTTGACTTGCTTGCACCTGAGGCAACTGGGACAATGCAATGCTATGCAGTGGACCATGATATGCCATGACCTAATATGAGAATGTATGTACAATGACAGGTGCAAATTTGAGGTGCTACAGCTGCCCCTATTCAATCAACTGGGAACCCGAATGGATGATAGCAGCGGCTGTCAGACTTTCAGGGTAAACAGGGATTGAATACCAAGAACCGTAGAATTTGCACAATGCAGGGATCCAATAATGGAAACGTCCACTGGGATCTGATACTTATTACTGGGTATGTATTTTTTGGTTTTGTTTTCAAAGGGTACGGCCACATCCAGACATCACAACGATGGTGAACGGGAACAACAATCACAACTAGATGCCAACGGACAACTAGGAAAAACTCAACGTTTATCGGGACCAACGGAGAGGTAACCAGACGTTATTGAATGACTGGAAGGGATACAACCATACGTCAACGGACGAAATGGGAAAAACTCAACGTTTACCAAGACCAACGGAGAGGTAAATCCACATGGGGACAGGTACAACTAGACGTCATAGGACGAATAGGAAAAACTCGACGTTTATCGACACCAACGGAGAGGAGGAAACTCTACTGGGGAGAGTGAACACAACCAAATCATCAACGGATGATTGGGAAAAACTCGACGTTTATCGACACCAACGGAGAGGAGGAATACTTCTTCGATCTGAGAATCGGAAATTGGCCTGAACGCCACTTCGGTCTGAATACCGGAAAATTGGCCTGAGTGCCATGAGTACATCGACCTGATCGTCGGAAACTCCTTCGGTCTGAATACCGGAAAATTGGCCTGAGTGCCATGAGTACATCGACCTGATCGTCGGAAACTCCTTCGGTCTGAATACCGGAAAATTGGCCTGAGTGCCATGAGTACATCGACCTGATCGTCGGAAACTCCTTCGGTCTGAATACCGGAAAAACATAAGTACATCGACCTGATCGTCGGAAACTCCTTCGGTCTGAATACCGGAAAAAACATAAGTACATCGACCTGATCGTCGGAAACTCCTTCGGTCTGAATACCGGAAAAAACATAAGTACATCGACCTGATCGTCGGAAACTCCTGACCGTCGAAAACTTCTTCGGTCTGAATACCGGAAAATTGGCCTGAGTGCCACGAGTACATCGACCTGATCGTCGGAAACTCCTTTGGTCTGAATACCGGAAAAACATAAGTACATCGACCTGATCGTCGGAAACTTCTTCGGTCTGAATACCGGAAAAAACATAAGTACATCGACCTGACCGTCGGAAACTTCTTCGGTCTGAATACCGGAAAATTGGCCTGAGTGCCACGAGTACATCGACCTGATCGTCGGAAACTCCTTTGGTCTGAATACCGGAAAAACAAGTTTTGGGGATCTTTACCCTCTTCAAAGAACAAGCCTTCCAATGAAATGTTGTTAGGTTTATCCTTTAAGGGGAACCCAAGCTGACGGCGAGCCAAAGTAGGGTTGTAGTTAATTCCACCACATGTACCAATAAGAGGTACATTGGAGAACTCACCACAAGAATCAATAATCTCAATGCCATCATAAACACGATTATACCAAGAGATATCATCATTAGTGAGAGACATGAGTCTCGTGGACCACCGTAGACATCCCTTGTTCTCCTTGAAGGCAAGCGTCTGAGGTAAGTGTGAAATAAACCACTTGTACAGCAGAGGCAGACAACATACAATAGAACCACCGCCCTTTGCATTCTGTAGCGGTGTATTCGTCACTTTATGATTTATTGACTAAATCAAAAGCAAAGCATACAAAGATAGAGTCGCCACCGCACTTTTATTTATCCAAAGGAATGGCTAAAAAGCGAACAAAAGCCTAAGAAGTTTTACACATAGAAAACTAATGAAAGGTCAGAGATCTGGGTAAGGGGGTAATTATGCAAAGGGAAGGTGTTAGGCACCCAAAGCATCCTAGGTACTCCTAGGGAACCCTTTTCACAAATTGTTGCAAAAGATATTGTTTATGAAAATATTTATTGTGCAAACATTGATTGGGAGGATGAGAGAAGAATATACAATTTTATTATTTTTGTGTTTGAACGGATGAACCCGTTGCCTACGTACCTTTCCATGGAAGGTAAGGATCAAAACGCCGTAGTTCGGCTAAAAGATTTCAAAAAGTGAGTGGATTGATTTTAAACAAAAGCCTTAAGGTCTTTCATTATCAAAGGGAGAAAACTCAACCTGAACAACCACAAGTCCACCATGTGAGAATAACTTCGACATACTAGAGGGGTTAACCCTGTTTTTAGTATGGAAGTCTTACAGTTCGATCACTAAGGACAAAAGGTGAGATTCACATCAACCACTAAGATAATTCAGATCTATGGCTAATGCATGAAAATTTGATTAAGAAGTGGACTAGGGCCACAAAAGCAATTGAGTGAGTGAAATCAACCAATTAGAGTATTCACAAAATGAAGTCAAAGTTGACATTAGAGTTTATTCACAATGAGTATTAATGAAAATGAAGCTTGAAAATCAAAGGCTTAAGGCCTAGGTTTCTAGTTTGAAAACAAGTGAAAATATTTGCACAAAGTTTTCTGGTTTGAGTTAACATGCAAATGGAGGTTTAAAGAAAACAAAAGGGTGGGAGGTTAAGGGATGCAAAACTTCTTAAATGTTCACCTCTTGAGATCATATGTAGATGATCCAAGTGATTCCTTTGGAAAAGGCAACAAGCAAATAACAAATAAGCAACACAAATGGATACCGGATGCCAATCAATGGACTTACACCAATCTCACAAAACCAAAATGGATACCGGATGCCAATCAATGGACTTACACCAATCTCACAAAACAAAGATGGATACCAGATGCCAATCAATGGACTTACACTAGTCTCACAAAAGCTCAAAGAAAACATGGATACCAGATGCCAATCTATGGACTTATACTAGTCTCACAAAGTAAAGAAAACAAATGCAATAAGCAAGAGGAAACAAGTTGCCAATAAATGGTCTTACACTCGACTCCAAGGAAATGGGATACCAATCAATGGTCTTAGTCCCAACTCCTACCAGATCATAGGAAACAACTGCCAATAAATGGACTTACAATTGACTCCTCAATGGACAAAACAAAATGTCACAAAGCAATGAACAATGATCATGAAATAATATACAATTAATGCTCAAAGATGAAAACAATGCACAGAGGCACACACAAACAATTATGCACATATAGGCAAATAAGCAAACAAGCAGTCACTTATCACACACTATACACAATCAATGGGCTCAAGCAAGGTTAGGCTTTAGAAACAAGCCAACTGGAATGGGGTGTTTTGAGCTCTTAACCCTAACATTGAGAGTTAGGGTGAAGCAGATGAAATGGAGATGAGGGTTATGCCTCATAGCTCTTATCCCTGGCTTAGGAGAGCTTTAAACAATAGAAAGTGTGGGAGTTCAGAATGTAGGAACTCTTCTCCACAAATGACTGACTCTATGGACATGATTTTGGGTTTTTATTCACAATGCATCAACACATGGTGTGAGCAAAGAGAATGACACACTGATTAGCAGGGGATGGATTACACATCCCTTTTATCTGCCAATTGCCTCATGAGAGGGCTTTACCTGCTTGGCACAAAGATAAACAACCAAAAACATGGCCTCTTAAGGAGGGCTTAAGACATGTGCCTACCAATAACAGTAGGTCTTCCAGACTACATGAAGATTAGAGATTATACCTAAGTGGTATGCCAACCACCAGTAAAGCAAAGCAAATTTCAAATGAACTTAAAGCAACTTAGGTACCTGTGGAAACAACTAAACCAATAAGTACAATGCTCAGACAAACAGACAACAGTTAATAACCAACAGACAATCCCAATGTACAACACAAAAGCCATAAGGCAAACTCAAATGAGTTATCATCACCCTACAAAAAAGCAAGTGTTAGCAATCAAAAACAAATATTAACATCCAAATGATGAAGCATCATCAACCATAGAACTTGGATGCTTAAACCTGAAATTCAAAGCTCACATGTAAGCAACAAACCACTAGGTCAAAGCCTAGGGTCAAAGATGAAGAAAAAATTCAAAACAGGAGCTGAAATTCAACACATTGCAACTTCAAACACATATTAACATGTCCTAAAAAGGCTCACATCAAAATCAATCATCAAAGGCATTTCATGATCAAAAGAAGTCAAAGGCAATTTCAAGGCTCATATATGGACATCATGAATGAAAATTTCAAATCAAAACAGAAATGATTCAAATAATTCTGGAAAAATTCATGAACATTCAACACATTCAACATCATCAACATACAAAAAACCAGAAGCATCCAAGATCATTTGGCATGGAAATTAAATTGCACAAGTAAGAACAACCAAATGTGTGACACCAATTGTCACACCATGCTAACACAAGCATAAAACAGAAATGATGAATGAGAAAAATGCCAAACCAAGCCTACAACATCCAGCAATGTGTATAGAATCAGCATGTAAAATTTCAAGCAATTTGGATTAAAATCAAGCATTTCACAATAGAAAGAGTAAGGCAATGTCACAAATGCACATGTGTTCAATCAACCTAGAGAAAATAAACTTCCAGCCATGCACAACTTGCAAACTCATCATCATTAAAAACTATACATCTCAAGGAACATTTTACAAAAAATTGGGGATTAATTGATGCATTTTTCAATTTGTTATGGATTTTACAAGTTGGAAAAAATAATTTGAAATGGAAATGATCACATGCATGACATTTGGAGGGAAAAGCAATAAAATGTGAGGCAATTTGAATATTTGCATTCGGCCAGAATCGAAGCCGGTGTGAAATCAAATGTGAGCGCGCGCTGGAGATGAAACGCTGCGTTTTGGTCAAGAACCCTAGCGCGTAGATTAGGACGGTTCAAACCGTCGCTATTTCCAGAAAACTGACGCAATTTTCCAGAAATTCCAGAAATGCATGCATCTTCATCTTCTTCATGATGAAGATGATGAATGTTCATCCTGAATTTCCAGATTTTTCAGATTTGTCCAGAATTCAAAAAAAAATTATATCAATCAAATTCTCATGCAATGTATGTTGTAGATCCATTATCATTTCATGCTAATTCATCATTAATCATGTAAAACGAATCAAATAAAGTTTGACATGTGAAACTTCAATCAAGCATATCTCTCTCAATTTTTATCCAAATTGCATGAAATTTATATCAAAATGATCAGCAAAGCAAGATCTACAAGAATATCTACATGGATTGTGAAATTATGAAGCTCGAAAAACTCACCTCTTGAAGAACAGTTCCTTGTTTTGCGCGATTCAAAGCTCCAGGTGCTTCTAATCCACTCCAGAATACTTGATATGATGTTTGATGATGAATTGGAAGCTTGGAAACTTGTAGATCTAGCTTAATTTTGAACTTCCATATTTGAGTTCTTGAACTTCAACTGCTTGGTTCTTGCACGAATTCAACAAACCAATACTTGATTCACACTCTAATCAACTCACTGATCATGAATCTTCAACAAAAACAAGGTGTTATGTTGAAGAAATTTGAATTTTGGTTTGAAGAAAATTTTGGAGGGAGAGAGAAACTAGATCTAGAAATGGTGAATTGTGATTAACCTCTTTCAATTCTGTTATGATTAGAGTACTTATACCCTTTTCTAATCACCTTGCTAATCCATGTTTAATTTGGTTAATGAAAATAAGGTGTTTTGCAAAAAATCAAAACTGCATGGTGCATGTACTAATTACACGTGAACAGTACCATTCCTTTGATCATTTTCACTTAAAATCCTTTTTTAAACTCAATGGCGATGGTAGAAAGTCCATACAATGCACCATTTTTGAATTTTGCAATTTCCCTCCAAAAAAAGCAAGGATTAACAAATGATCATGTGATGAGATTTTATGTAATGTGATGCATGATTTGGAAATTAGAGGTCAAGAGAAGAATATTGCAAAAAGAACCACTCAAATTGAAGTTATGAATCAAAAGATATGGCCATTTGAAGTTCCATGCACACTTGGCAATGATTGGATCATATCTCCTCAACCATTCATCAGATGCTCATGATCTTGGACTTTTTGGAAATGGGAGAGAAAGATCTACAACTTTCATGTTCAACAAAATTTCATTTGAAGCTTTTTTGATGATGTAAGATTGAGTTGAAGTTGGTCCAAAACCCTTCCATTTTTGGAAACTTCAAATTATGAGTCACTTTCCATTTTGGGAAAATTTTGACTTGACTTCAAATTCTTCAATGTGAGTGTTTGAAATGTAAAATGAGACTTGTTTGAACATGAATGAAGTATGTCTAATCACTTCCCACCTCCAAATCCACAGTTGACTTTGCAGTTGACTGCATTGGTCCTTAGATGACCTGAAAATGTTCTGATGAATTTGGGGCCTCAACCACTTGGGAACTTGCTCCAAAATGAACCTATAGCTCAAATAAGCTCAATGAAATGATCACATGGTCCATAACTCAATGGAAACTTCATCTCTTGCACACAAGATTTACTTGAGCTGCCTTGACTGTTGATTGCTTAAGCTGCAAGTAACAAAGGTTAATGACATATTTTTGTATATTTTGGTTAGTGATTAAAAGAAAAGCAATGATATACAAATGCAAGCAATGCTTGGTGATCAAGAACCACTCTCAAGAAGGATCCCACCCACAAGGAAGGAAGCAAGGTGTTCAATGATCCTTGAGGCAATGCAATGTTATGATATGATGCCATGAGGGATCTTAGGGACAAAATTGGGGTCTTACAGATGCCCCTATTTAAGGTCATTCTAGCCGGAGAAGTGAAGGTTAAAATCTTCATCTCGACGCGGTAGAATGGGCTTAAATAACAGTAATGAGACAAATTTTGGTCCCTACGAGACCTCATGATGCAAATGTATTCATGTAAAACAAACCATCTCTGTGGGGAATACAGGTCCACAAAGAAGAAAAGACGATCCATCGGAGTAATACACTCACCAGGAACAGAGACTCTAGCAGGACTCTCATGGGGATAAGAAAAGAAAAGAATGCGCGAGCAGGACACAACTCTGAATTAGGGGAAACAAGAACTGACACTGCGTGAGCAGGACACGCGACTGGACTGGAGACTTTACTGGGGAGTAAAGGACTCAAACTGGGGAAAAGAAAATTCCAGAGGAAAGACACAAGCTGACTCAAAGATGCGTGTATTGGGGAAAATGCCAACACAGCACAACTATCCACAAAGGATACTTCGGATAAAAATCCGGACTTGGACTGGGGAAAAGATTCACATAGAACCTCCCTGCCGGGGAAAATTGCATATATTGGGGAAAACACCAATACAGCAAAAGGGTAAATCACAACAGAAACTCCACTGGGGAATGTCTAACAAAGAGACTCTCTTGGGGAAAATCTGCAAGATGAGGTGTTACCAGTTACTGGGTAACAAACTCAAAGAAACATGTGATCTAAACACCGGTTACTGGGTGAAAGAACAACAAGCTCAGGAAGAATGAATATCTAAGACCGGTATAAGGGTGAGAGATATCAATCAACCAAACATCTGAGAAAGACCTGAAAAAGGTACAATAACTCAGGAAAATCTGACTCCACAGGGGACCAAGGTCATAATAGGGAGCAGAAAGGAAGGAACACCAAGGATACCGGGTTGTAGGCATATGACAGGTGACCGACCAAGGCGTAAATTGGTGTGTGTTCCAAAACACTCATCATCCTGAAGAAAGCTGGAAAAGCAAACTTGTTTATAGGATGGACATTCGATTCTGTAAAGAATGTGAATCATACTCAATTGGGGGAAACAAACAAAGGATTCAACCAAAGAGTGCATGAGATATATTATCTATAGCCGTCAAAACGTAGATAATATACTCGCATGGAAGATTATCCATAACCGGGTTGTAGGTTGTTAAAGGATAAATCAACTGAAAACGTGAATTGGTTTGTGTTCCAAAACACTCATCATCCTAAAGAAAGCTAGAAAAGCAGACTTGTTTATAGGATGGACATTCGATTCCACAAGGAATACGAATCTTACTCTGCTGGAGAAAAAAACAAAAGATTTGACCCAAAGAGTGCATGAGATATATTATCTATAGCCGTCAAAACGTAGATAATATACTCGCATGGAAGATTATCCATAACCGGATTGTAGGTTGTTAAAGGATAAATCAACCGAAAATGTGAATTGGTTTATGTTCCAAAACACTCATCATCCTGAAGAAAGCTAGAAAAGAAAACTTGTTTATAGGATGGACATTCAATTCCACAAGGAATACGAATCTTACTCGACTGAAGAAAGACGAAACTTCAACTGAAGAGCGCATGAGATATATTATCTATTGCCGTCAAAACGTAGATAATATACTCGCATGGAAGATTATCCATAACCGGGTTGTAGGTTGTTAAAGGATAAGTCAACCGAAAAGAAAGGCATCGGAATACCAAACTAGGTATATAATGATGACCAATCAAAAGGGAGCAACAGACATTACCGGCAAAAGGGTAAATGAAAACTGACTCGCTGGGGATAAAATTGCTTATTCGGAGCAAATACCCAAAAGGAAGGGGAAGACCTGCTGGGGATAAGATTGCTTAATCAAAGCAAACATCCAAAAGGGAAAGGGATATCAATACCAACGATCGGGCAATGATAACCGCAAAGAGGGGATTACATCTGCCGGTTAGTAGGCAGAAAACCACGGAAAAATAACTGTCATCGGTTGGGATGAACAACAAGGTTAACTCTGCAAGGAGAGAAAATAGGGTTTACAACTACCGGGGTGATGGGTAGAAGACCAAAGATTCCGCTGAGGAACAAAGCGAGAAAAAAAATAGGATTTACAACTACCGGTTAGTAGGTAGAAGACCAAAGACTCAGCTGAGGATCAAAGGATAGGATTTATAACTACCGAATACTGGGTAGAAAACCACAAAATCCGCCATCAACCAGAATGAACCACAAAGGTTACCTCTGCTAGGGGATAAAAGTAGGACTTATAACTATCGGTTAGTAGGTAGAAAACCGTAAAGATAGGGCTTACAACTACCAGTTAGTAGGTGGAAGCCACAAGTTCCACTGAGGATAATATGAATGAGTGCCGGTTAGTAAGCAACTATTCATTTATACCACAGGGAAGCACAAGAGACAGTTGAAAAAAGGCCAATTCAGGATCAAACTAAAAGGCAAACTGAATCAAGACTCATCCTAATGAGGATAGAACTCAAAAGGGAAAACCCATCCCGTTATGTGTGATGGGAGGGAATGGAAACAACCGTCATCCACGAGGATATAACTCAGTGGGGAACTGCAGAAGAAATGATAGACACTTTCTGCTTAAGGGGTTGACTCTATGTTGAGAGATTAAACACCCGACATCTGCTTGGGGAGATCTACTGGGGAGATCTATATCACCAATTAGCAGGAGACAACAAACAAAAGATATATGGCAAAAATGCAACATGAATATCTTAATGTTGAAAGCATATGCATGAATACGCGTGATTTATGTTTGATGAATGCTGACAAAACAGACATTTCTAACACAAATAGGTACAGGAATCAAACGCCCGGTACTACACCTCCAGAGGAAAGTCCAAGAAAACCAACTGGAAAGCCGATCTGCTGGAGATCTGAATGCTAAAAAGCAAAGATCTGCTGGGAAAATCAGAGATATCAAAGAAATCACAAAATCTCTAAGCGATGGATCATCAATCAACCCAACTGGAGAACAGAAGTCTACAACAGGCGGCAACTGCCACAAAGACAAATCTGTTGGGGAAATGGAGAAATCCCGAGATTTCTGCAGGGGGGTCATCAGCCTTGACTGAGAAAAGGAGTTTACTGCACAGGCGAAAACTGCCACAAAAACAGAACACACAAGTAGAATCTGGCCGCACAAGCAACTCTACTGGGGATACCGTCAACAACTCCATTGGGGATAAATCCACTGAGGGACAACAAATCACACAAATAGATTCTGCCACACAAGCCACTCTATTGGGGATCAAAGATATGAGGAAATCACCAAATCTCTGTAGGGAGAAATGCCTCAAGAGGTTTCCGGAGGGATCGTCAGTCACAACCGGAGAAAATAGTTCAATGCATAGGCAGAAACGCCGCAACAGCAACTCATGCTTAGGGATAAGAGATGTCCGGAAGCAACCAGATCTCTGATGGGGATAGACAGCATAGATGAAGTTCATCATACCAACAACTCCACTAGGGATCAATCTGAGGAAATGACGAAGTGCTGGGATGTTAACCCACCAAGTACCGAATCTTCCAAAGAAAAGCACCCATGCTGGGGAGAGAATAATGCTGGAGAGGCAAGTTGAAGTCTTCAACAAACACTTTGCTCGGGACTGGCCCACAAAAATGTTCAAACGGCACTCTACTGGGGATGACCCACCATAGGGCTAGAACAACACTCCACTGGGGATAAAAAACCACCATAGGGCTAGTAGAGGCTAGGAGGAAGAATGTTGTACTGTCGAGGGAAATGAAGCTGAACAACTTCAACCATCACTGCACTGAGCAACCTCGCTGAGGAGAAACCATGAACAGTTATGCTGGAGATATGAACAAATGTCTTACCCTATTGGAAATCATACCACCCTTGGAAGAGCACTGAGAATCTCCTGAGTATCCTTCAATCCTTGTGAATGTTCACTTTGTTTAAAAATTATTTTTGTGAAAAATTTGTTTATTTTGAAAACAATGACATTTTTATCAATTAAAACATGCAAAACATTTGTTGAATTGAAACAAATAAGAGTGCAAATAATTGGATAAAAGCTCAAACTGATTTGATGGAATGGTAGTCTGCAAATGGCAAGACTCCATAGATCTGTACAAATCTGAAATCAGTGATATATATTGGAAGAGGGCTACATTGAACATAATGACCATTTCTCTACCAATTGAATCCGATGTATTTGAAGCTTCAGTTGATGATGACTGAGCGAGAATCTCTGACGAAAAGACAGTTGCGGAACAGAAAGTCTTGTCAGGATGCAGTTACTTGCCAAATCCCTATTTTTTGCCTAGATTGCCCCAAGGTGAGGTACTCAATCTAGCGGGATACAAATTCACTTTTTTTCATGTCTCAAATTTTTGCCTGGATCGCCCTTTCGGGTTTTCAATCCACCGAGACGCTCTTTTTTTGCCTAAGCCGCCCTTTCGGGTTTTCAACTTAGCGAGCTATTCTGTTTTTCTTTTAGGCGAAGTATTTCTTGACTGCATCTGAATTCACAGGACGAGTGAAATCCTCCCCATCCATAGTTGTGAGTGTCAAAGCACCGCCTGAAAAGGCTCTCTTGACAACATATGGACCTTCGTAGTTTGGAGTCCACTTGCCCCTGGAATCGGGCGCGAAAGACAAGACTTTCTTGAGCACAAGGTCACCTTCTCGGAACACACGAGGCTTGACCTTCTTATCGAATGCTTTCTTCATTCTCTGCTGATATAACTGACCATGGCACATGGCAGTTAATCGCTTCTCTTCAATCAAATTCATTTGGTCGTAACGACTCTGAATCCATTCAGCATCAGTCAACTTGGGGTTTGAGGGTATCATTTTTCTTTCATTTTTTGGAATTTTTTTTTTTTTTTTTTGATTTTTTGATTTTTTTTTGTTTTTCACCCTCTCCCTTTTTTTGATTACATTTGTAATGCCCCAGTTTGACTGTTTTGCTGATTCTCAAGATACAGCTGAATGATCTTCTTTTCATACTCAAGAAGGCGGGTAATCTCGTCAGGAATCCCCTTCAACATCATCTTCCTCTGCCTCAAATACAGGGAATTCAAGATTGGGAGATGGCGTTGGATCATTATGTTCAATGGGTTTAGAAATCCGTGCATAATGATTTTGGATATAAAAGCTTTAGAATTTAAACAAGCAAATCATTATGCAGATGAAAAGATTGTTTTTATTCTTGTTTTTAGGGTTTTTTGTGATCACCAATTTCATGCAAAAAGCAAAAAGCGAAAACAAATGGAAAAACAAATGTTTAACATGAATTTATTGAATGAAATATCATTGTATATATGATGCCAACAATGTCATCACTTCTCCTTTTGGCATGGGAGAAGGGTTTTTAAACAAAGTGAACATATTACTCTGACTTATGAATGACTGTAGGAACATCTACAGCGACCCAATTGTGGCAGATCCCGCCAGGGATGACAAAGTTGCCAGTATCCTCTGCATCCTCTTCCAGAATAGCAGCAGCTTCCTCAGCTTGATCGGTGTGGATGAAACCTCCACTCTTGAACAGCCCTTTGTCGTTGAAGACCCCAGAAGAATAGCCAATGCCAGCCCAGGACTTGTTATCTTCAAGCTCGATCATTTTTCCTAAACCAGCAACTGCACCACATTCAATGGTCAGTTTCACATCACGATAGGAAGCAAATGAAGGAGACTTCTTCTCAATTGGCTCAACAATAGACAAAGCTTGGAAAGGCGTTCTAACTTCATCCTCAGCATCAATATACGAGAAAGAAGACAAGTGGCTAACCAGGAGAGCCTTTTCTCCCCCTACCACGACCAGTTTCTTATTCTTAACAAATTTCAGCTTCTGGTGTAGGGTGGATGTCACGACGCCAGCCTCGTGAATCCATGGTCTACCAAGGAGACAACTATAAGATGGGTGGATATCCATAACCTGAAAGGTAACTTGGAAATCACTTGGTCCAATCTTGATTGGGAGATCAACTTCCCCAATCACAGTCTTACGCGACCCATCAAAAGCTTTCACAACAACACCACTCTGCCTCATGGGAGGCCCTTGATACGACAATCTAGAGAGAGTGGTCTTTGGCAATACGTTCAAAGATGACCCAGTATCCACCAGCATGTTGGACATGGCGTCGTTCTTGCAATTCATGGATATATGTAAAGCCATGTTGTGGTCTCTTCCCTCCTCAGGGAGATCAGCGTCATAGAAACTCAAAGTGTTGCAAGCAGTGATGTTTGCAACAATGCTGTCAAACTGTTCTATAGTGACATCATGATCAACATAAGCTAAATCCAAGACTTTCTGCAGAGCCTCCCTATGGGGTTCTGAATTCAGAAGCAAAGATAATACGGAGATTTTGGACGGCGTTTGTAGAAGTTGGTCTACAACGTTGTACTCACTCTTCTTGATGAGCCTCAGCATCTCATCACAGTCTTCATTCACAATGCCGCTAGGGCCAACAGAAGAAGTAGGAGTCTTTTGTACAGAGGAGGGTTTAGCAACAGCAAGTGCCGGATTTGGAGAATTAACCGCATTCCCAACCGGACGCTCAATAGAGTCAGCTTTAGCCTGAGGCTTCAGCGCTGAAAACACGCGACCACTACGGGTCAATCCGCTTACATCAGCAA
Organism: Lathyrus oleraceus; assembly: GCF_024323335.1. Lineage (NCBI taxonomy): Eukaryota > Viridiplantae > Streptophyta > Magnoliopsida > Fabales > Fabaceae > Lathyrus > Lathyrus oleraceus. The sequence goes on from NC_066580.1 coordinate 391,334,786, forward strand.
TGTTCACAACAGAGGATGAAGGCAAAGGCACTTCCTTCCCATTTTCCACAGCAACAGGATTATAGCGGAAGGGAACTGCTTTATCAGACGAATAAGGCACCGGGCCGACAGGCTTGATTATCAGAGAAGGAGAGACCTTCTGCTTGCTACCATCATAACGAATGACAACAAGCTCAGGTACTTTGAACACAGGAGAAATCACATTCACCTCCGGTTCGTCTTCATCAACATTTCTGTTCTGAAGAATCTCAATGGTCCCATCATCTAGCAACTCTTGCAACTCTCTGCGCACTTGGCGATAACCCAGACGATTGACAGAGCAGATACGACATTTGTCATGGTCATGCTCCATATGACTGTAATCACACAGTAGACGATGCAACTCAACCAATGACTGTCGAATATGGCTTACATATTTGACTTTATATTTGCCAGGGCAACCCTGGACCATGTTAACTGACTTCCCATGCTCGGGCAGTGGGTTCTTCTTAACATTAGGACCTGCGTCCTCAAAGCTCAAAATACCGCATCTCATAAGGTCTTGAACCTTAGTCTTCAACTGAAAGCAGTTCTCTACATCATGACCGGGAGCACCCGAGTGATAAACACAATGTTGATCAGGCTTATACCACCATTGCGGGTTGACCGGTATAGCTGGAGGGTCCCTCGGAGTAATCAGTTTCCGCTCTATCAAAGAGGGATATAGCTCTGCGTATGATACAGGAATAGGATCGAAAGTGATCTTCTTCCTTTCATAACTCGTACTAGCTGGATTACTGTTGCGAGGCTGGTAGGCCTGCTGTTGAGGACGATGTTGTTGTTGATACTGCTGCTGTGGTTGATGATTATTGTGTTGCTGATATTGCTGATTGTTGTCTCTGAAGATGGGTGCTATGTGAGCCACCTGATGTTGGTTGCTGGCTGAACGCACAGGCTTCCTCCCCACGGAGGGTCTTCTGGGTTTGACATGGGATTGCACAGCATGTGCCTCCCCATCTTTCTTCTTCGCAAACGCCCCATATCGCTTGCTTGAAGAGCCTTCATCTTTGGATAACCGTCCTTCACGGACTCCTTCCTCCAATCGCATCCCCATGTTCACCATTTTAGTGAAATCAGAGGGAGCACTAGCGATCATCCGCTCGTAGTAAAATGAACTAAGAGTCTTCAAAAAGATCTTAGTCATTTATTTCTCTTCCAGCGGAGGAGTAATCTGAGCTGCCAGCTCTCGCCACCTCTGGGCGTACTCTTTGAATGTCTCTTTGTCCTTCTGGGACATGGCTCTGAGCTGATCACGGTCGGGAGCCATATCCACATTGTATTTGTACTGCTTGACGAAGGCTTCGCCAAGATCGTTGAAGGAACGGATGTTTGCACTATCCAGACTCATGTACCATCTTAGTGCAACACCGGATAAACTATCCTGGAAGTAATGAATCAGCAGTTGATCATTATCCGTCTGAGTAGACATTTTCCGAACATACATAACTAGGTGACTGAGTGGGCAGGTGTTCCCATTATACTTCTCAAAGTCAGGGACTTTGAATTTGACAGGTATCTTAACACCGGGAACCAAACATAATTCAGCAGCAGACTTGCCGAACAAATCCTTCCCTCGAAGGGTCTTCAATTCCTTGCGGAGTTCAAGAAATTGGTCATTCATCGCGTCCATCTTCTCATGAAAATCTGGGCCCTCAGACGGCTCAGAATGATAGATGGTGTCTTCTATCCTAGGAACGGTATGCACGACAGGAGGAGGCACTGCAAGGACCGGGCTAGATGCCGGCATGGAAGCAAACGTTGGTGCAGGAATATCAGGCATAAAACCAGGAGGCATCCCCCACGGAAACCCGGGCGGCATGGCTGTTGGCACAAAATGGGCACTGGCAGCTGGCACTGTCGCAGACACAACCTCAGATATAACAGTCCTCTGGGGAGGAGTTGCAGGTGGTGGAGACGGTTGATTCTGCACAGCTAGGAATTGCTCCATCAGAGCGCTCAGTCTGGCGACTTCCTCTTTCAGCTCACGATTCTCTTGTTCGAGTTGATCCATCACTCTTGCAGAGTTAGCTCTAGTGTAGTACCGATGAGTCAGCTTGTCTTCAAAATAAATGAAGAGCACAGAGTTAGGCCACAGACAAGGAGACCAGAACAACACCTGCTTATGCGAAATGATGCATGCAATGCTCGTGCACATGATTTATTTTTATTTTCAAGGAACTTTTAGGGTATTATTTGCAATTTTGAATATTTAGCATTTAATCGCATATGGAAAACATCTCATCAAATATATTTGAACAAAGAAGTACAACATTGTCAATTATTACAAGAGAGAAGGAAAATAAACATCCTATGGATCCCTAGAAGCTCGGGATGCCGGAAGATAAGCTGCACGAAGCCTCTTGATCTCTCTCTCATATGCTGCTTCCATATCTGCCTTATCTTTGGCGAGTCTGTCATACCTCCTTTTCCAGAACTTAGAAGACTGAGGAAGTAGAGAAGTCCAAGTATCATCAGGATCATCAATGACCTGATGCTCGAGAAACTCGATCAGAGCGTCCTTCTCCTTCAGCTGTTGAAGCAACTCTTCCCTTTCACGGATCCAGGCACGTGAAAGGTCTTCTTCTCTCAACTCCTCTACGCCTTGGTTAGGGAGGGTTGAAGGCCCATCCACAACCAACGGTGTAGGTCTCGGATAATCATAAGGCATGAGATACTCGGATGCTCTCTTCCTCACCCAAGTAGTATATGGTTCCAAAGCTATGCAGCTTTTCGGACCCAATTCACTTCTACCCTTCTTGTGAATCTTGCGCCAAGCGCGGACCATCATGGCTTTCAGGCCTTGGGGATCTTTACCCTCCTGAAAGAACACACCTTCTAACAGAATGTTATTAGGTTTATCCTTTAGGGGGAACCCAAGCTGACGTCGTGCTAAGATAGGGTTGTAGCTAATTCCACCACATGTACCAAGAAGAGGCCCATTGGAGAATTCACCACAAGAGTCAATAATCTGGACACCATCATATGCACGATCATACCAAGAGATATCATCATTAGTGAGAGACATGAGTCTCGTAGACCACCGTAGACATCCCTTGTTCTCCTTGAAAGCGACCGTCTGCGGTAAGTGAGAAATAAACCACTTATACAACAGAGGCAAACAGCACACAATAGCACCACCACCCTTTGCATTCCTCAGGTGCAAAGAGACATAGGCATCACCCAACAGAGTCGGAACGGGATTAAGAACCAAGAAGATCCTAATAGCGTTCACATCCACAAATTTGTCGATGTTGGGGAACAATACCAGTCCATAGATGAGAAGCACGAATATGGCTTCAAAGGCATCCTCACTCATGGCCTTCCCATAAACGGTAGCTTGAGTAATGAGGAAATCAGAAGGAAGACCTTGAATTCCACCTTTGGTAGTCATATGAGCTTTAACCAAGGATTCATCTATGTGCAACATGTTAGCTATCTCTTGAGAAGTAGGAATACTCTCCAAGCCACTGAACGACACTTGATCCAGAATCGGAATACCCACAAGATGAGCATACTTCTCAAGGGTAGGCAATAGCTGAAAGTCTGGAAAAGAGAAGCAGTGATACAGAGGATCATAGAACTGCGCCAAAGTATTCATCAACCCTTCGTCAACCTGAGTAGTCAGCAGAGGCAGAAGCTTCCCATAACGAGCTTTGAAACCCAAGGGATCTAATACATAAGATGTCAGATTCCTTAACTCTTTCGTATCGGGCTGTCGAAAGCTGTACTTCTTTGTATGCCTTTTTGGTCTTTCCATATCTGAAAATTTTGCAAATAAACCCCTTAAGTTCCTTAAAAATTTTCTTTTTCTGATGATATGGATGCAGATGAATGCATGAATGCAACAATCACACTCAAGGATCAAGCAAAGCACACCAGACAAAGGTCATGGGAAAGCTCATAGCATCCCTAATATCAATCATCCATTTTGGTGGATTATGGTTTTCACCTTATCGACACCCAAGTTCCATTGATATTAACGATACATGAACCGGCTCAATCATCCTTAATATCAATCATCCATTTTGGTGGATTATGGTTTTTACCTTATCGACACCCAAGTTCCATTGATATTAAGGATGTCTGAACGACTCAACCATGAATCACGGGTTTGTTGCGAGTCACGAGCATGGGGTCTCGGTTAAGAATCACTCAAAGGGAGTGTACTATGGTTTAAACCTGCCGAACATGTTCTACCAGAGGTTCCCATAGTCATCATCCCATCTTTCGAATATTATCGGAGGAACGAATACTCGTATTCCAAAAATATTCTCAAGAGAGACTCTTATGGGTGTAGTATCGCGTAACAATCGTGTCAGATCTTACATCTGAACGACCTCCGCACTACGTCCTAAAAATAGGCCAAGATGGGCTTGGTAAACTAAGGTCCTTGGCTTCTACGGCACATATCGAAAGAATGATGCCTAACCACAAATAACTTGTGGTGACATCATTAATCCAACATGACCTCCACTAAGTGAATGGACTCGCAAGTCAACTTGCTAAGGAATAACTCCACACAAGTCGACGAGACTATGCCATTCTCCTATCATAGGGTGCACTCGAGTTCAGGTATAGAACTCATCTCACAGAGATCACCAAACAAGCAAGCAATTGATATATCAAGCAAATCAATCATTACAAGCAATACAGTAATCCCAAATTTGCACAAAAATATGTCATAAACAATATATCACAACAATTATGAAAATTTGGCAAACCCACTAGGAAACAGATGTTCCCCAGCAGAGTCGCCACTTTTTTGTAGCGGTGTATTCGTCACTTTATGATTTATTGACTAAATCAAAAGCAAAGCATACAAAGATAGAGTCGCCACCGCACTTTTATTTATCCAAAGGAATGGCTAAAAAGCGAACAAAAGCCTAAGAAGTTTTACACATAGAAAACTAATGAAAGGTCAGAGATCTGGGTAAGGGGGTAATTATGCAAAGGGAAGGTGTTAGGCACCCAAAGCATCCTAGGTACTCCTAGGGAACCCTTTTCACAAATTGTTGCAAAAGATATTGTTTATGAAAATATTTATTGTGCAAACATTGATTGGGAGGATGAGAGAAGAATATACAATTTTATTATTTTTGTGTTTGAACGGATGAACCCGTTGCCTACGTACCTTTCCATGGAAGGTAAGGATCAAAACGCCGTAGTTCGGCTAAAAGATTTCAAAAAGTGAGTGGATTGATTTTAAACAAAAGCCTTAAGGTCTTTCATTATCAAAGGGAGAAAACTCAACCTGAACAACCACAAGTCCACCATGTGAGAATAGCTTCGACATACTAGAGGGGTTAACCCTGTTTTCAGTATGGAAGTCTTACAGTTCGATCACTAAGGACAAAAGGTGAGATTCACATCAACCACTAAGATAATTCAGATCTATGGCTAATGCATGAAAATTTGATTAAGAAGTGTACTAGGGCCACAAAAGCAATTGAGTGAGTGAAATTAACCAATTAGAGTATTCACAAAATGAAGTCAAAGTTGACATTAGAGTTTATTCACAATGAGTATTAATGAAAATGAAGCTTGAAAATCAAAGGCTTAAGGCCTAGGTTTCTAGTTTGAAAACAAGTGAAAATGTTTGCACAAAGTTTTCTGGTTTGAGTTAACATGCAAATGGAGGTTTAAAGAAAACAAAAGGGTGGGAGGTTAAGGGATGCAAAACTTCTTAAATGTTCACCTCTTGAGATCATATGTAGATGATCAAAGTGATTCCTTTGGAAAAGGCAACAAGCAAATAACAAATAAGCAACACAAATGGATACCGGATGCCAATCAATGGACTTACACCAATCTCACAAAACCAAAATGGATACCGGATGCCAATCAATGGACTTACACCAATCTCACAAAACAAAGATGGATACCAGATGCCAATCAATGGACTTACACTAGTCTCACAAAAGCTCAAAGAAAACATGGATACCAGATGCCAATCTATGGACTTATACTAGTCTCACAAAGTAAAGAAAACAAATGCAATAAGCAAGAGGAAACAAGTTGCCAATAAATGGTCTTACACTCGACTCCAAGGAAATGGGATACCAATCAATGGTCTTAGTCCCAACTCCTACCAGATCATAGGAAACAACTGCCAATAAATGGACTTACAATTGACTCCTCAATGGACAAAACAAAATGTCACAAAGCAATGAACAATGATCATGAAATAATATACAATTAATGCTCAAAGATGAAAACAATGCACAGAGGCACACACAAACAATTATGCACATATAGGCAAATAAGCAAACAAGCAGTCACTTATCACACACTATACACAATCAATGGGCTCAAGCAAGGTTAGGCTTTAGAAACAAGCCAACTGGAATGGGGTGTTTTGAGCTCTTAACCCTAACATTGAGAGTTAGGGTGAAGCAGATGAAATGGAGATGAGGGTTATGCCTCATAGCTCTTATCCCTGGCTTAGGAGAGCTTTAAACAATAGAAAGTGTGGGAGTTCAGAATGTAGGAACTCTTCTCCACAAATGACTGACTCTATGGACATGATTTTGGGTTTTTATTCACAATGCATCAACACATGGTGTGAGCAAAGAGAATGACACACTGATTAGCAGGGGATGGATTACACATCCCTTTTATCTGCCAATTGCCTCATGAGAGAGATGTACCTGCTTGGCACAAAGATAAACAACCAAAAACATGGCCTCTTAAGGAGGGCTTAAGACAGGTGCCTACCAATAACAGTAGGTCTTCCAGACTACATGAAGATTAGAGATTATACCTAAGTGGTATGCCAACCACCAGCAAAGCAAAGCAAAGTTCAAATGAACTTAAAGCAACTTAGGTACCTGTGGAAACAACTAAACCAATCAGTACAATGCTCAGACAAACAGACAACAGTTAATAACCAACAGACAATCCCAATGTACAACACAAAAGCCATAAGGCAAACTCAAATGAGTTATCATCACCCTACAAAAAAGCAAGTGTTAGCAATCAAAAACAAATATCAACATCCAAATGATGAAGCATCATCAACCATAGAACTTGGATGCTTAAACATGAAATTCAAAGCTCACATGTAAGCAACAAACCACTAGGTCAAAGCCTAGGGTCAAAGATGAAGAAAAAATTCAAAACAGGAGCTGAAATTCAACACATTGCAACTTCAAACACATATTAACATGTCCTAAAAAGGCTCACATCAAAATCAATCATCAAAGGCATTTCATGATCAAAAGAAGTCAAAGGCAATTTCAAGGCTCATATATGGACATCATGAATGAAAATTTCAAATCAAAACAGAAATGATTCAAATAATTCTGGAAAAATTCATGAACATTCAACACATTCAACATGATCAACATACAAAAAATCAGAAGCATCCAAGATCAGTTGGCATGGAAATTAAATTGCACAAGTAAGAACAACCAAATGTGTGACACCAATTGTCACACCATGCTAACACAAGCATAAAACAGAAATGATGAATGAGAAAAATACATAACCAAGCCTACAACATCCAGCAATGTGTATAGAATCAGCATGTAAAATTTCAAGCAATTTGGATTAAAATCAAGCATTTCACAATAGAAAGAGTAAGGCAATGTCACAAATGCACATGTGTTCAATCAACCTAGAGAAAATAAATTTCCAGCCATGCACAACTTGCAAACTCATCATCATTAAAAACTATACATCTCAAGGAACATTTTGCAAAAAATTGGGGATTAATTGATGCATTTTTCAATTTGTTATGGATTTTACAAGTTGGAAAAAATAATTTGAAATGGAAATGATCACATGCATGACATTTGGAGGGAAAAGCAATAAAATGTGAGGCAATTTGAATATTTGCATTCGGCCAGAATCGAAGCAGGTGTGAAATCAAATGTGAGCGCGCACTGGAGATGAAACGCTGCGTTTTGGTCAAGAACCCTAGCGCGCAGATTAGGACGGTTCAAACCGTCGCTATTTCCAGAAAACTGACGCAATTTTCCAGAAATTCCAGAAATGCATGCATCTTCATCTTCTTCATGATGAAGATGATGAATGTTCATCCTGAATTTCCAGATTTTTCAGATTTGTCCAGAATTCAAAAAAAATTATATCAATCAAATTCTCATGCAATGTATGTTGTAGATCCATTATCATTTCATGCTAATTCATCATTAATCATGTAAAACGAATCAAATAAAGTTTGACATGTGAAACTTCAATCAAGCATATCTCTCTCAATTTTTATCCAAATTGCACGAAATTTATATCAAAACGATCAGCAAAGCAAGATCTACAAGAATATCTACATGGATTGTGAAATTATGAAGCTCGAAAAACTCACCTCTTGAAGAATAGTTCCTTGTTTTGCGCGATTCAAAGCTCCAGATGCTTCTAATCCACTCCAGAATACTTGATATGATGTTTGATGATGAATTGGAAGCTTGGAAACTTGTAGATCTAGCTTAATTTTGAACTTCCATATTTGAGTTCTTGAACTTCAACTGCTTGGTTCTTGCACGAATTCAACAAACCAATACTTGATTCACACTCTAATCAACTCACTGATCATGAATCTTCAACAAAAACAAGGTGTTATGTTGAAGAAATTTGAATTTTGGTTTGAAGAAAATTTTGGAGGGAGAGAGAAACTAGATCTAGAAATGGTGAATTGTGATTAACCTCTTTCAATTCTGTTATGATTAGAGTACTTATACCCTTTCCTAATCACCTTGCTAATCCATGTTTAATTTGGTTAATGAAAATAAGGTGTTTTGCAAAAAATCAAAATTGCATGGTGCATGTACTAATTACACGTGAACAGTACCATTCCTTTGATCATTTTCACTTAAAATCCTTTTTTAAACTCAATGGCGATGGTAGAAAGTCCATACAATGCACCATTTTTGAATTTTGCAATTTCCCTCCAAAAAAAGCAAGGATTAACAAATGATCATGTGATGAGATTTTATGTAATGTGATGCATGATTTGGAAATTAGAGGTCAAGAGAAGAATATTGCAAAAAGAACCACTCAAATTGAAGTTATGAATCAAAAGATATGGCCATTTGAAGTTCCATGCACACTTGGCAATGATTGGATCATATCTCCTCAACCATTCATCAGATGCTCATAATCTTGGACTTTTTGGAAATGGGAGAGAAAGATCTACAACTTTCATGTTCAACAAAATTTTATTTGAAGCTTTTTTGATGATGTAAGATTGAGTTGAAGTTGGTCCAAAACCCTTCCATTTTTGGAAACTTCAAATTATGAGTCACTTTCCATTTTGGGAAAATTTTGACTTGACTTCAAATTCTTCAATGTGAGTGTTTGAAATGTCAAATGAGACTTGTTTGAACATGAATGAAGTATTTCTAATCACTTCCCACCTCCAAATCCACAGTTGACTTTGCAGTTGACTGCATTGGTCCTTAGATGACCTGAAAATGTTCTGATGAATTTGGGGCCTCAACCACTTGGGAACTTGCTCCAAAATTAACCTATAGCTCAAATAAGCTCAATGAAATGATCACATGGTCCATAACTCAATGGAAACTTCATCTCTTGCACACAAGATTTACTTGAACTGCTTTGACTGTTGATTACTTAAGCTGCAAGTAACAAAGGTTAATGACATATTTTTGTACATTTTGGTTAGTGATTAAAAGAAAAGAAATGATATACAAATGCAATCAATGCTTGGTGATCAAGAACCACTCTCAAGAAGGATCTCACCCACAAGGAAGGAAGCAAGGTGTTCAATGATCCTTGAGGCAATGCAATGTTATGATATGATGCCATGAGGGATCTTAGGGACAAAATTGGGGTCTTACACATTCCTCACATGCAAAGAGAAATAAGTGTCACCCAACAGAGTCGGAACGAGATTAAGAGAAGAGAAAATCCTAATAGCGTTCACATCCACGAAATTGTCGATGTTGGGGAATAACACTAGCACATAGATGAGGAATACAAATATGGATTCAAAAGCTTCCTTACTCAAGGCCTTCCCAAACAAGGTAGCTTTGGCAATCAGAAAATCAGACGGGAGACCTTGAATTCCACCTTTGGTAGTCATATTGGCAACAATGTCAGATACCTCCACATGAAGCATATCAGCAATCTCTTGAGAAGACGGAATCTTCTCCAAACCACTAAAAGGCAATCGGTCAAGAATAGGTATACCCAGAAGATAAGCGTACTCCTCCAGTGTAGGCAGAAGCTGGAAATCCGGAAAAGTGAAGCACCGATACAGAGGATCATAGAACTGCACCAACACACTCATCAGACCCTCATCCACCTTGGTAGAGAGAATAGCTAGAAGCTTCCCATGGCAAGCTTTGAACTCCAAGGGCTCTAATACATAAGATGTCAGACGCCTTAACTCTTTCAAATCGGGTTGTCTGAAACTGTACTTCTTCGTATTCCTTCTTTGCTTATCCATGTCTGAAAATTTACAAATAGACCTTTTAAGTTCCTTGTAAAATCTTATTGTCGATGACATGAATGCGGATGAATGCATGGATGCATGGATGCAACAAACACACTCAAGGATCAAGCAAGTCACACCACACAAAGGTCACAGAATGGCTCAAGTCATCGTCAATATCAATCATCCATTTTGGTGGATTATGGTTTACACCTTATCAACACCCAAGTTCCATTGATTTTGAGGATATACGAGAACGGATCGACCGCGAATTAAGGGTTTATTGTGAGTCACGAGCATGTAGTCTCGGTTAATAACCACCCAACGGGAGTGTACTATGGTTAAACCTGACAATCATGTTCTAAAAGGTTCCCATAGTCATCATCCCATCTTTCGGATATTATCGGATAAAACGACTACTCGTCCTCCAAAAATATTCTCGTGAGGAACTCTTATGAGTGTAGTATCGCGTAACAATCGCATCAAGTCTTACACTTGAACGACCTTCGCACTACGTCCTAAAAATAGGCCAAGATGGGCTAGGTATCTAAGGTCCTTGGTTTCTAGGGTTCGTATTGGAAAGAGTAATGCCTAACCACGACTACTCGTGAGACATTAGTGATCCCAATAAAACCTCCACCAAGTGAATGGACTTGCAAGTTAACTTGTTAAGGAATAACTCCACACAAGTCAACAAGACTATGCCATTCTCCTATCATAAGTGCACTCGAGTTCGGGTATAGAACTAATCTCACAAGAAACCACCAAGCATACAAGCAATTAATATGTCAAGCAATTCATACATTACAAACAATACATTCATCCCAAATTTGCACAAAAATATGTCACAAATAAATATAAACATACAACACATACAAGCAAAAAGTAGGCTAAACCCACAGGGCAAAAACTTTCCCCAGCAGAGTCGCCACTTTTCTGTAGCGGGGTTTTCGTTACCTTTAGGTTTATTGACTAAACCAAAAGTCAACATACAATTCGAGTCGCCACCGCACTTTTATTTGTCCAAAGGAAAGGCTAAAAAGCGAACAAAAGCCAAGTAAGAAGTTTTTCAAATCAAAAATTAATAAAAATGTCAGAGATCCAGGTAAGGGGGTTGGTTATGAAATGGGAAGGTTTTACGCACCCAAAACATCCTTAGTACTCTAAGGGAACCTCTTTTGCAAATATGTGTTATAGGTTGGTATTTGTGAAAAGATTTGTACAAAAGATTGGAGGGATGAGAATAGAATAGATTATACTTACAAATTTTGTTGTTTGAATGGATGAACCCATTGCCTACGTACCATCACAAAGGAGGATCAAAACCTCGTAGTTCGGGGTAAAAATTTTAAAGATTGGTGAATTGATTTTAATCAAAAGCCTTAAGGTCTTTTGTTATCAAAGGGAGAAAACTCAACCTAAACCAACAATACACCATGTGAGGAAGGCTTCAACATGCTAGTGAGGGGTTAACCCTATAATAAGCATGGAAGGCTTATAATCCAACACTAAGGATGAGGTGAGATTTACATCAACCACTATGATAACTCAAACCTAGGACTAATGTTTTTGAAAAGGTTGAAACAAGTGGCCATTGGAACCACAAAACAACTTGAAATGGGTTATATTTACAAGTTAAATTTATTTACAAAATGAGGTCAAAGTTGGATCAAAGTTTATTTACAAATGAGGATTTATGAAAATGGTTTTGAAAAGTCAAAGGCCTAAGGCCTAGGTTTCTAATTTGAAATAAAGTCAAAGTTTTGAAAATTATTTTTGGCTTGGTTAGAGTGGGGAGAAGAGAGAATGGCTATTCCTAAAGCATACAAAGATAAGAGGGGAAAGATAACCCTTGGAGTTCCTTTTCTTGGAGTCATATAGAGATGACTCAAGATGCTCCTTTCCTTTGGATTTAGCACACAAACAAGCAATCAATAATTTGAATTCAAGCTCCTAGGATCTCCATTGGCTTGGCTCTTAGCTTGGCTACTCATGACAATGGTCCTCTTTTCACAATCTTAAGATGGGATCCCTATCACAGAAAAGCACACATCAAAAAGCTCACAACACAATAAAGGGAATGGACAAAGAATGAGTTTGAGGAGAAGTCCTTTAAGGTCAACTTTGAATTTTAGCATTCTAAAGGCATGAGGCCTAGTTGCTCTTCAACATATTTTTCATTCTAAAGGCATGAGGCCTAATTGCTCTTGAACTACTTTAAGCATGGGTAAATCCTAATTCTAAGTCCTTTCTCCTTTTGCATTTTGGTTCACATCAAAACAAACACAAACAACACAAAATAGCAATATATTTATATACAATAATGGACTCGAATGAGCAAAAGAAAAATGACATAAACATAAAATATATGCTCAACTGAGCAAAGATGAAAATCAAGATGAATAATGAGCAAGAAATAAATGACATTAAAAGTAAATGACAAGAATTTAAAAGCTCAAATTAAAGTTAGTAGTTAGTAGAGTTATGTTAGCTTGTCATAAGACAATGTAGCGCTATGTTAAGCAATCGTAATTGGACTAATGTAGTAGTCACACCTATCTGAGGCCGGTCAATAAGAATATAGGCAAAGAACACAAGTTAGAGGTCATGACTAGTAAGCCAAGCTCCATAAACTTGCCATGCCAAACAAAAGGGGAAGAGCCTTGTATTGACTTTTGGTTATTTGCTTAACCAAGAAGTAACCTATCTTTGACACAAAATAACTCACTTGATCATGGATCAAGTTGAATTTGGTTTGGATCAAAGAAGATTAAACTTCTATTTGTCAAGACCAACCTCAAGACTTTAACTCATTGGCCATTGAGGGAAAGAAATGGATGAAGATGAAGGGGGAGGGGTAAGAAGTCAACAACCAATCCCAATTGATCAAGGGATTACTCATCCTTGATCAAATTCATTCATCTTTATAGGTGATGATCCTTAAGGACTTTCAAACCACAAGATCCAATGAATTTGATCAAAGTTGAATCAATTCAACCTCAATCAACACCAAACAGAAGAGAAATGAATATAACAAGTCAAGGAGTCAATGATATTTTTTTGGTATTTTTTGCATTAAAAGAAAATACAAATAAAAAATAAACAAACAAAGTTGAACCTCAAATTCAATTCAAAACAACTTCAATGAGTCCAATTAAATTCTCATAGGTTCAACATAGTCAAACAAACTTTGACTAATTTTCTCACAAAATTTTGAAATCACAAAGTAATTAAAATCAATTAAAAACAACCAAAAATAGCATAATATGAACTAAAATCTCAAATAATCTCAAAACAAACAAGAAATTCTTGAGACTATTTTTCATTGACTTATCATGATCCATAGATACTATGAAAATATTTTTGTATTTTTTAAAAGTCAGAAAGTATTTTAAAATGAATTAAAATCAATAAAAACCAAGTAATTCATAAAAAATATCAAATGAAGTCACAAAAATAATTAAAAATCATAATATGAAACTAGATTTTTCAAGAAAATTTTTAGAGTTGGTCTCATATTTTTCTGACTTCATATGAATTTTTAATGAATTTTTGAAAATGAAATGAATTAAAGAAAATAAAAGGAAAATGAAATAAAAGCAAAAATGCAGAGCCACCGGATCCAAACTCATTAATTGACGTGGCACTCTGCACGGCTTAGATCTAATGATGCACGGTGGTCTCAAGTCAAACGCGCAACACAGCGATTTAAAACAAGTAATTAAAAAGGACGTGTGAGATTATATCGTGGAATGGAGATCCAAGGGCCATAAGCACACACACGTGGTGGTGGCTGTGGAAACCACCGTCTTCTCCGGCCAAACACACAAACTCCGGCCAAATTTGCAGAGAAATGAACCTCAACGAAAATGAAAAACAAGGACATGGAAATGAAGCTCGTGTGATGTAGATCATCACTGTACCATTGGATTTCCTTCATTCTTCCTATATTGAGAGAAAGATGAAGGATAAAATCATGGTGTCCACACGGATTGTTCATGAAATGGCAAATTGAATGCATCAAAAGCTTGCCTCAAGTATGAGGACTTCAGAGAACCACATAAACACAAGATCACTACATTGAATTAAGAGTTTCAGATCCAAAATATTTGAGATTATACCTTCAAATTGGTGAGCTTCTGGCCATGAATTCTTCACATTTCTTGCTCCTCTTTGATCTCTGAATGTATGGAAGATGATTGGCTAAGGAATCTGGCTTTAAAACTCAGCTAATGTTGCTGAATTTCAAGCTCGAAAATCTGAAAAATTATGAGTGATTCCTTTGGTGAGGGTTATGGTTTCAGTGCAGCAGCATATGGGATCTCCAAAAGGTTGTGAAATGAAGCTCATGAGGTGTTTATTTATAGGTGAATGCAGCTGAGTTCACACTTTGTTCATGTGCATGAGATTTGAAAATTTGATTGCATGGGCCTTTGTGGACGTGTGAGAGGCCCATGGATGGCTGAAGAAGCTTACTGAAATCATGTGAAAGGCATTTGGTCGTGCACATTGGATTGTAAATGCTTGCAATTCAAGTTTCAACATAAAATATCAAGAATGCACCTAAATGAAAATAAATTTGAATCTCCCAAATGGTAGATCCCAAGGACTATTGTGAGTAATGGTTGGAAAGCTCTTGAAATAAGGAAAAAAAGTCATGTTGGGAAAAAATCATTTGGCATATGCAAATTGATCAAAACTGGCTTGGAAAGTTCAACTGTAAAACATATTCAAATCATTTTGAAAATATTAGCCAAAAGTAAGCTTAATCAAACCCCTCTGTCCTCATGATACAAGCTTCAAATGAGAAAATATCCAACATCAAAGTTGTATATATTTTCAATATGATCAATCTAGACTCAAAGTTTGCATCATTCGGATTTTCTATGAAAAAGTTATGGGCATTTGAAGTTGGGTACTTTTTCAAATTCAATGAATTAGGTCCAAGATGACCTATAATGTTTTGCATTATCACATGTATTTATTTTAGGATTATGAAATTTTGTCCACCATAAAATTTTAAGTATACATCTCAAGCTTTCCAATTCCTTTGGTCTCACCTCAAAATCATAAAAATTAAGGAAGTTATGCCTTTGGCAAGTTGACCCAAAATTAGGGTTTCTTTCAAAATGACCTATAATGTTTTGAAATGAATGATGACCTTCCAATCTTCAAATGGATTTTTGGTGAACATGAAAGTTGTTCATATGGTTCTTAGGAACATGTTTTATCTTAGGGTCATATTCATTTTACAAACACATCAAAAGGTATATCTCATTGAACCTCAGCTTGGTCAGATGACTTGACTGGTCAACTTTTCAAGGTCAAACTTCCAATCTTGATGAATAAATGATTGAGGGGCCTCAAATAGGCTCATATATGCATAAAATGATAAATGAAAGAACTTCCCTTGATAAAATTTGATCAGAGGTTGAGATTGCTTCATGGGCAAGGCACAATCAAAGCACATTGAAATTAGGGTTTCCTTGGGAAACAATCTTCAATCCCTTTGGGTTATCTTGATCAAATTGGAAAATTGAGATACTTGGGAGACATATATGATGATTAGGAGCTTTGTGGACTATTGTCATGCTTTTTCTCATCTTCATATAGCCATTGCATTGGCCTTAGGAGCCTCCTAGGAGCATTGGGGAGCACATGACCACTTGAGCTTCAAAACAAAAAGAGTTAGTGACATATTTTTATGATTTTGGTTAGTAATCAAATAAGAAAAGCAATAATGTACAATACAAGCATTCTTGGTGATCTCAAACCACTCAAATAAGTCCAAACGTTAGGGTTAAGGAGCCAAACATGCTATGATCCTTGAGGCAATGCACTTGTGCAATAACATGATGCCATTAGGGATCTTGGGGTCAAAATTAGGGTCTTAAACTTCCCTTTCCGACCACCCTCCCCAAAATCCACCCTCCTCCA
Source organism: Lathyrus oleraceus (assembly GCF_024323335.1). Classification (NCBI taxonomy): domain Eukaryota; kingdom Viridiplantae; phylum Streptophyta; class Magnoliopsida; order Fabales; family Fabaceae; genus Lathyrus; species Lathyrus oleraceus. The sequence goes on from NC_066580.1 coordinate 391,351,170, forward strand.
CCGTTACCATTCCTCACTAACCACACCAAAATCCATAACCTTCCACTTCTACTCCCTCTTGCATAAACTCTGTAACAACAACCTCACTCTCACCTTCTTCAAACTCCACGCACCATAAAAAAAACCCCATACTCCTTTAAACTCCATCGCAAATCAATCTTCACGAACCCTCCTTCTTTATTTTCTCCAACCGGCACACACAAACCACTTCACTCTCTCCCAACTTGGATTCAACAACACAACAATGCTACGATAATGACGTTTGATCTCGCATTGTTGTTGTGGTTTCATGCTTGTTTTTGGTTTCGACAATGTGTTGAGTTTCCAACCGTGTTTGGTTATGATTAAGACTTGTGTTTCTCTTCTAATTTTTGTTCCAATAATACTGAGTTAGTGTTAGAAACTTGCATATTACTGTTGTTGCGATTTGGTGGTCAAATTCATATATATATTTTTGATACTACATATTGGATTACTTTAGCATGACTGTGTTAATAGTTATTAATCTCATTTTGTTTCCAAAGTCGATTTTTGTTTGATTATGACATTTAGAATCTCATGTTGGTTCACCTTGCATCATGAGGAAAAATATTGAACAATACTATATTTCACGAGAAACATGTATTGGTCTGATGTACTGTCACTTTGTTTTTTCCTTCATATGCGCTTTTTTATTTATGTTTTTTGTATTATTTGTGTCGATGGCTTGACAAGTTGAGGGACATGGTGGAGTGGTTGAGACTTTGGTCTCCCAACCCCCATGAGCTGGGTTTGAGACCTGTGCCCCCATTTTTATTTTTGTCTTTTATTTTTACTTGCCATTATCTCGTGTTTGTTCCATTATATATTTATCCCTGACTATACTTGATAGATGAAGGTCATGGTGGAGTGGTTGAGGCTCATGCCTCCCAAACCCCACGACCTGAGTTCAACCCTTGCCTGACACACTTTCTCATTTTGTGTTTTTTTCTACTTTTTCCTACTTTTTCCTACTTTCTTTTTGTTTCATTTTGGAATTTATTTTAATCGAATGAATTGTCTTTTTTTTTATGTTTTGTAGCATTTAGTTCTTTCTATTTACACTTCATTTGTAATTTTATTTTCGTGTTTATTTTTCCATTTTTATTTCGATTACGATCATTGTAATTTCACAATATTAATGATTAATAAAGTGTGATACGTGTGGATTTTGTTTCATTTTCTTTGAGCCATTTCATTGCTAAAAATCAGATTTTAATTCGTGGGTTTGATATTTTCCATGTCGTTATGCCGATGATTCACTATCGATATATTGATTGTATTTCGTTGCGTTATGACTTTTGCATACGACATATCATTTGTTGTCGATACGCACAAACTGACTTTGAGCATATTAACTAGGTTTTCACGTTAGCATTTCTCTCAATTCATGATAACAAACAATAATCCAACATCGTTGTTGTTTAAATCGAATTTGAACTCAACTTCCATTTGCCTTGAACGTCCTTGCGTTATGTGACCTTTATTCACATCCTCGCATCATGATTTTAATCCGTGCACGTTTCATTTTTACTTATTTTGATTTAATTATTATGAATGTGTGTTGTACATATGACTTATGTGTTGCTATCTTCGATTCATATGGGTTACTCTTGGGCTTCTTACAATGAGACCATTTCCTTGTGCACATACACTCATTTACTTGCGTTTGTTATTTGGTTTTGATTTAATCATTTCATTATCTCATATTCCCATTCAACTAAATGTACCCCCACTACCATGAAGTGTAATAATTTTATCACTTTATTTTCTTGATTGCTTTGTTTAGTTAGTCTCTAACACAAGAATAAAATCAACCCCTTTTCAAAAAGAATAAAAATAAAAACTTGATCCAACATCGAGTATTTTCTCAAAGACATCTCCACACCACTTCAAACCTTCCATTTTAATCCATTTCTAACCTTTTTCAAGCTCTTCAACCATTTCATTCAAACCATTTCGCAATCGTTAATCAAATGTTTGATCCAACCTCAAACCATTTTCACAATAAAAATAAAAAACAATTAATGCTTATTAAATACTTTTCAATAAAGATGGAAACAGAACTGGGTGGATGCCACGAGCTCCTGAGACTAAGATTCGAGATGGATATCTCGCTTATCCTAGCTCTCGCCATCATTCAAAATTGTCAATGCGGTTTCTTCAAAAAAATTCTCAATCAAATCCTCAAAACACTTACAAATATCAAACCTTTTTTGCAAATAAGATGGAAATGGAATGTGGTGGATACCATGAGCTCCCGAGGCTAGGATTCGATGGATATCTCGCCCATCCAAGTTCTCGCCATTACTCAAAACACATCAAACCAATCAAACACTTTTCTCGTCAATGTGCGATTAATCCTCAAACCCTTTTCTCAAACAAAAGGTACTTTGTCTCGAGACGATGCAAAAAAAATGTTTCTTCCACTTGAATGTGTGAGTAAGCTTGCGACGTTGCCTACTAATGTTGATTTGTAAATCCGTTCGGCTGTGATGCGAACGCTCCCTTCTCAACTTGTTTTGGGTAGCCGACAATGTTTTCGTCGATTGACACAAAGTAGCTTTGGTTAAAATCGACCAACAAAGAAGCATTTTCTATTGCACCCGGAGATACGTAGGAGCAAGATTTGTAAATCTTGCCAGACCCATTAATAAAAAAGTTAGGTTTAGTTCCTTTATTCGCACATTAATAAAAATCCAAAAATATTTCTCTTTTCTTTTGGTCATATTCTTCTTTCCCTCTTAATAACTCGAGTAGCCTAAAATTTCTAAGCTAACACTAATGCGCATAACTAACCTAATGGTTCCCACTGTGTACAACGGATGTGAGGGGTGCTAATACCTCCCTCAGGCGTAAGCGACTCCCAAGCTCTGATTTAGTTGCGACGACCAATATCATTGTCATTCTTTCTTAGATTTTATTGATATTTCCCCTTTCCTTTTTAGGAATAAATAAAGTTCGGTGGCGACTCTGTTCAGTCCATCATGCGAGTGTGCGATTGCGCTTTGCTAAGTCGTGTTCTCATTTTTTCAAGGTGCAACAGTTCCTATGTACCATTATTACCTCAAGGCCATTTGGCATGCATTTCCCTCGACTACCCTAGGTATGGGTGGTTCGATGAGTATCACCTGATGTGGTATTTTATTATCATGTACCTACTGAATAGGCACTGAATGAACACTAAAGAAATCAACAATTCTCCATTTGTTGTGCCAAATGTTGGTAACTGTGATTAGTGTTCTTAATCAAAGGATTGAACATTGTGCCTATTTGTTGTGTCAATATGTTAACCATTTTATGATTACTCTCGTCCATCTGTTGTCTTACAGACTATAGAGAATTATTGGTTAAGGATGACATCCCTGGAGGAGTATACGTTAACCCTCATAGTGGTTATGCCATTCGGCCAAGATTTCTAATCACAGACTCTGATGTTATGTAGGGATTCACATGTGATGAAATAGCCATTGAATTATCTGCATATATGGATTCACTCGGGTGCAGGCTTGCCATCATTGTAATTGGCATGCCATAAGGTTGTTCCCTATCATTTAGAGGTAACGTGAAACTCAAGGGAAAATGAGTCATTCAGTTTCCTAACACATTTTGTGTAGCCCTAGGATTAGTGGGCACACTTGTTACTTGTGGTAAAGACACTACCATTGCTGGTGATACAGTTGACGCAGTTATCTGACTTATAACGGTAGGCATATCTCCAACAGAAGTTGAAGTTCATCGATTCAACCGATTATTCTTATGGGTTCAGAGCATTGTTCTGTGGAGGGAGAGGTTTCTAGACGGTGGACGTGTCATTTCAGGAAGAGACTTTCCACTTATCAATACATACACACTCGACAACAAAGTCATTTTATAAACAAAGAACAAAAGTTTTGGACAAAGAGACACAACTTTTATGTAAAAACTTAAACTCTTTACACAAAAAGGTCTCGATGGGCGTGCCAATTTGTTTACTGGTGTTTTTAGTAAATAATCACGGTTTAGTTCACTTAAAAGATTAACTCGAAAAATCTCAAAGACAATTGTGCAAAGACAAATTACAATGAAACATGTGGGTGACTTGAATTTAAACATTTGGATAGCAACAAATTGAACGCAAAAGATAAACTTTGAATAAAGGCAGTAAGCGACAAATAAAGTAAATGAAGTAAATGATATTTAATGTAAATGTTTTGAATACACAAATATTTGTAGAATGTTTAAATGGTGGACGCAGACCCACGTGTCTCACAAACCATTTCGTTCGGTGGCTTAGGTACTTTGGTTCTAAAGAGAAATTTGTGAGAATTTGAGACCTTTATTACAATGCATAAGCTTTAATTATATACTATTACAAATAAAACCGTCGAGCACGGTTAAATCCTATAAATCTGACACACGTCCCATTACTTAGGCTTTCGTGTTCCAACTTGCCCCCACATATCTTCAAGGGTGTAACTGCTGGAAACCAACTAGAACGTGGTAATGATTAGTGATAACCATCTATGAAGGTATTACTTGCCTCACTCGAAATGTTGATGTATTTCCAAATCACTTAGTCTTAGAACTTAGAAATATCCTAAGTCCTTAACACTTACAAGTGTCGACTTCGACTTCATATCGAAAGGTTCTTATGTAATCTTTCGAGATTCTGAACATGTTTGAAAGAGAGAGTGATCATAATCTTGTGGATTTGTTCTTGAGACTCCTCCAAACCATTCTTGCCCTCGACTCCACCTACAACTTAGTCGAACCAACGGGTCAAAACAACCAATATATCGAAACTTTAGGTTTAAGCTTTTAGATATTTAGTGACGTCAACGTAGCTTGACCATCAATTTTGTTGACTTTTCTCTTAGCTAAAAATCTCAGGCTAACATTAGGGTAGCCGTTTTTAAAACTCCAGTCTATTTGTAAGGAGATTCGAGGGAAAAACTGTAAAAAGCTCACAACATAGTGGAAACTCTCAAGAAAATTTTTATGGGGGAGAGGAGTAGGTTAAGTGGTTAGGTCGAATCTCTATAAATCTCTGGTGTATCTTTCTCTACCATTATCTCTTTACACTTCAGTCATTTATTTACTTCCGCTATATTTCTTTCTTTCTACTCTGATTTTTTTTATTCCGATGTTTATTCCTTATTTATTTACAAATTTGTTTTAAACTATGATTTTATAAAAATAAATAAATAAATAAATTATTTTTCTAACCCATACAATTCACGTCCCTTTTGTGTTTGGAGTCACTTCTCAAACTGATTGTACCAATATGACTATGACTCAATTCAAACAAAACTAAAAAATCATAATGAATACTTCTTATCACGTTTATAAGAATAATTGAAATGAGTTTTTAAGAAATTAAGTTAAATTAATTAGTATCTTGATTTGATGTAAAACATCGATTCTTCCAATAAACTTTTTTTTTATTTAGTTGATAATTTAAATATTTTTTTTTTAAAATTAATTCATCCAATTTATTTATTTTTAACATGAAACGACTTTTAAAAAGATAACACTAAATTTATAACAAACTTCTATATGCCTTATGGAAAAAATTGACGTTGATTCAAAAATTACTCATGATGCAATAAATACATAAAAAAAATAATACATATATTTGTCATTTCTTTTCTGAACATGGTTAACATATTATTTATCATGATAAAAATCTTTGATCTTGATTAATACAAAATAACTGCAGGACAAATACTCTTAATATATAATTATAAATAAAATTTAGAATAATATATTTTATTGATATATAAAAAATAGGGAACAAATATTTAAAGATAAATATTTTTAATTGATTAATATAAAAAAAATGAGATAAGTATTTGTAATGAATATAAAAAACAAATATTTATCATAAACTAATATATTAGAAAATACAAAATATTGATTTTAATCAATCTTTTATAAGTCATTTAATTTCAACTATATCAAATTAAAATTTATTTTATTAATTAAATAAATTATACATTTTATATATTAAAAATACTAAAAAATAACACAAGAAAAATTAAGTTTTATGTATTAAAATAAAAAATGTTTAAAAGGAATTTTCTTTATTAAAATATTTTTTGTTTTGTTTAAAATAAAATTGGAAGAGAAAAATGTTATTATTAGGAGTATAAAGGGATTGTATAAATATTGAATAATGGCCCAAGAAAAGGGATTGAAGTATGTTTGGAGTGAAACATAGGTTATATGTAGGTATGTATAACTATGTCTGAATTAATGTTGTCACCGAAGCATGTGTGTTGGTTTGAGTCTTCAATACGAGTTGAATGTATATAAATACCGACATCAGAGCACACCACACAACGAAGCTGGAATAGCTCAGTTGGTTAGAGCGTGTGGCTGTTAACCACAAGGTCGGAGGTTCAACCCCTCCTTCTAGCGTTTTTTTTTTACCTTTTCTCAATTCATTTTTTACTTCTATAACCCACGCCTCTGCATTATTCATATCTACCCACTCTTCCAACCACATTGAATTTAATACATTTCATAATCACCATTTATTTCTATACATTGCTTCATACACAAATCATTATTACTGCAATACTCTCTATAATATATTTTTATTTCACCAATATTTATGTTTTAACAATTTATAAATATTTTCAAAAATTTTAATTTTGAAATCTGATAAACCAAAACTAAATTATTTAATTTATTCAAAACTAAAAATATACAAAACATTTTAAATGAGTTTTAAATTTTGTAAAAATATCAATAATATTTTTATATAAACTTGCAAATCTAGTATCCTATATAGAAATTATATAAAATATTAATAATTTTATCTCATTATTAAAAAAAAATCCCGATAAATCATGAAGAAATGAACAACCTAATCTATCATACATTTCTAAATATTATTTAAAAAGAAATACTAAATTTGGGAATCAAACTAAAATCCAATCGAAGAAATCACTAACATGTTCAAAGGAGGATTGTTTTGACTTTTTAAATCTTCGATCCCATCATGATTAACTGCTAATTTAGGACAGTCCAGAGTTAGTTTAACATAACATTTTGTTTTTAGAAAGTCTTTAGTTATTAGTTAATTAGGTGGTTATTATTAAATTAATTAGACATTGATTAATTTATATTAATAATAAAATTAATTGGAATTTTATTAATTTAAATTAAATTAATAAAATATTTATTAATTTATGTTGTTAATTAAATTAATTAGATTTTGATTAATTTATAATTTATTTATTTAGATTAGATTAATGACTTAATTATTATTAAGTTAATTAAATTATTATTTTAATTAGTCATAATTATTAAAAGTGAGGATGATATTGTTTGTTTAAGCCTGGTCAAAGTATTCAAGCCCAATTCAATTGGGTCAAACGATTGACCCAAGTCCATAACCCAACTAGATCAAGCACGACCCAAGTCTATCCTCCAAATCGGGTCAAACTCATGACTCGAGTTATCCATAACATCCCCAAACCTCAAAAACCCTAATTTTGTGCGCAATGGAAAGCAAAAATGGATCAAAAGCTGGCAAATCAAATTAATCAGAACTTTCTATTTTCATTCACAAATACATTACATAATACAAATTACAAGTAAAATTGGACCAAGTACATCCATTAAGTCTGAAAATCCTAATTCCTAAAACAATCAATTTACAACCTAACCAAATCAGATATCAATCAGATACAAAATTTCTTAAACAATCCATCTAATGAAATTACAGAAACCCTAATGATCACTATAAAAACCTAAGGCTAAAACAAAATCTAGGACGGGAAAAAAAATCCTAAAGCACTAAGTGATAGTTGTTGCAAACCGAACAAAATCCACCAAAGTTCTGCATCCAAAGACTTAGGGTTCTTCACCTTGAAGCCCTAAGGCAGATGAGAAAAGAGATGTTTTTATAATTTTTTATGTTTGCCAAGACTTCCTGAGTCTCATGCCTACGTAACAACAAAGTGCAATGGAGGATCAAAACCTCGTAGTTCGTGGTAAAAATAACAAAGATGTTTGTTTTGATTCAATTTTAATGAAAAGACATTTTGTCATTTTAAGGAGTATACTCAACTAGACACTCACAAGTATGAGAACTTTACATCGCCACAGAGAAGGGATTCAACTTTGATAAAGATCAACAAGTATGTCACTAACTCTCTTAGGTGGAAAAAAATTATCATCAATACTATGGAGATAGGAGAATTACATCTCAACTATGAAAATGACTCATGTCTAATACTTTGAGGAAAATTTTTAAAAGAAAAAGTGCACAAAGGGAACACAATAGTTTGAATGAGTTTATGCATTTTTTAAGTCTTTTGAAATTTATTTGAATATGCTTAAGATGTATTAGCATTTATCTAAGAAAAGATTTTGAAAATTACTTGACAAAAGTCAACGTTTATTGAGAAAGTGGTTCAAGTTTAAAAACAAGAAGGTTTTGGAAAAGAGAGAAAAATTTGAAAATTAAAGAAGGAGAGGAAAAGAAGAGACTATCCTAGAGCATAAAGTAAAAGTTAGGGAGAATTCCCTCCTTTGGATTAAGCCTCAGGCAAGTCAAATAAGCAGAGAATAATCAATGTATCAGATGAAACCAAAGTAATCAAACCAAGTCTTCAAAAGAAACCCAAAGTCAAAGGTATCATATGAATCCCAAGGTCTCAAATCACAAACTCCCAAAGCAATGATCAAGCTCTTGGTTCTAAATCCATAACTCCATAACAATGCTAAGGATAGTAACCACAACTCCATGAATCAAGAGAACCAATTTCTTAGGGGGTTTTTCCTTTATTAATATCTTTAAAAGAAAAATAAGTCCAAATGGACAAACCAAAACTAAATTAGTTAATTTATTCAAAACTAAAAATATACAAAACATTTTAAATGAGTTTTAAATTTTGTAAATATATCAGTAATATTTTTATATAAACTTGCAAATCTAGTATCCTATATAGAAATTATATAAAATATTAATAATTTTATCTCATTATTAAAAAAATCCTAATAAATCATAAAGAAATGAACAAACTAATCTATATTATTTAAAAAGGAAAATTAGATACTAAGTTGGGAACCAAACTATAACTCAATCCAATAGAAAAAATATAATAAAATATCACGAGAAATAATATAAAAAATTAACAAGACTTTTTAGAACCAACTCTTGATATATTATTATATAACTAAATATAAAAGACTTATTCTATAAGGATTTCTTATTTAATTTAGAGAGAGAATATATATATATATATATATATATATATATATATATATATATATATATATATATATATATATATATATATATATATATATATATATATATATATATATATATATATATATATATATATATATATATATATATATATATATATATATATAAAAGTTCAGGATCAAATGATATCATGATGTTAAACTTAGTAACACGACACATTCGATAACTCATTATCGCATATTCGTATAACAAAATTCATCGTTGGATTGAAAACTATTATTGTAAAGATTATATCTATAAAATTTAATATCAATAAAAAATAATTTGACATGTTAACAAGATACATAAAAATGAACCTCTTACAAAACTTGATGAAAACCGTTAATTTTTATCATTCTCTTTAACATATCGAATAACTTTTTATTGATGTAAAATTATATAGGATTGATTTATATGATAATAACTTTCAATCTAACGGTATATTTTGTTATACAGACATAGGGTGAAGAGTTATCAGAGGTATCATGTTACAAAGTTTGACATCATGACATCATTTGATCCTAACATATATATATATATATATATATATATATATATATATATATATATATATATATATATATATATATATATATATATATATATATATATATATATATATATAATCCAAGTTGAGTTGTGTGGCGCAAGTCCAAAGTTAATTAGAGTTTAGTGTTTGTTATGTTACTTAATAGTCAAGTCAGTTAGATGTGTATAAATAGACATTTTGTAATTCAGTTTCATCAATCATTCAATTCAATAATACAATCCTTATTTCCTTATTTTCTCTCTTTCTCTCCTCACCAAAAGTGCCTCACACACTAACAAATTGGTATCTAGAGCTCCGGTTAGATTCTTGATCGTGTTTTCAAGAATCATGTGTCAAATATCGTGTGTTATTGTTGATCAATCACTGCAAAGATGAATGGTAAGATAAATTTACCAAACTCCCTTCCAACTCTTGATGGAAAGAATTGACTTCGATAAAAAAACAGATGCAATCTCCATTTGGGTTTCATGAAACCTTATAAGTGGTCGGATTCTCATAAGAATTCTCATAAGAATAAGGTCGATGGTAGTGAAGGAGAATAGCGATCTAAAACGCATCAGAATTAAAAAATTTCTCCTTTAGTGATCCTTACGAATGGGCATGATCAGTGATAGAATCGTTACCTCTTGTGGCGATTGAAACCTTTGATGCAGATCTAGGGAGTGATCACGAATGTTGAATGGTGACAACGCCTCTACTCAGTCCACACGAACGGATTCCTTCAGTCTCAGTGCTAGCTGCTACGAATGAAGGCTTTGAGTGTGAGAGAGAGAGAGAGAGAGAAAGAGAAACAAAATTTCCATCTGAACAAATGCTTCTGCATAAGGGTTCTATTTACATAACCACTTATGTGGGATGTAAGCTAAAAAGCCCACTTAAGTGTATGTGGCCCATATCGTATGATATACCAAAATCACTTAAGCGTGTGGTACCTTACCATATTTCGTATTCTACTTAAGTGCATCGTACCTTACGATGTTCTACAGTTCACTTAAGTGCATCGTACCTTACGGTGTTCCTTATTTACTCTATCTCTCATCAATCCGTCTTTTTGTGTGTGACCCTGTAGGTTTTCACGGTATTGGCAATTATATTAAATCACATATTTAACATAATAAACAGTGAGCGATATCTAGTAACACATCACTGCTACCCAAGACACGAAAATGTCATGTAATCTGACAAATCCTTTTGTGATAATACTTATATGTATAATTACCCTTTTGCACTTATGCCTATATTGAACACAAGGCATAGACCGTGTCATCCTTGTCCAGTTCAATATTGGGCCCTTAGACATTCATCATGTTACGCAGGATTGGAAAATTCCATATAGGTCACTCATGTCCCTCAGCATGCTTCATTGAGTACCCATCAACTATCTTTATGGTCATCTAGTTACGGGCAATATTTGATCAGCAATAAAGCACTTGACTCTACATCTAAGGTCCATAGTGGTTTCAGGTCGAAGGGTGGTATACACCACTATCACCATGAGAATAACTTATGACATTTTGCATAAAATTCTATATAGTATTCTCATAGCGGATCAATACAGTATAAATATTACTCCTAATATTCATACCTATGTTTAAGACTTGATAAGTCTTTATCCATGATCCATGAGATATGATCACCAGTCTATATACATAATAGTCTTAATGCTTTAATGTTATCCCACTTCACAACAAAGTTAGACTACAGATACTTTAAGAATAGTGTCCTTATGTTTAATGGGATCTCATGATTAAGTCACACTTGATACATTAAACAGACTAGCTATTCTAGGGACTTTATTAAACAAACATAATAAAGAAAAATCCTTTTATTATTAATAAATAATTCGATACAAGTACCAAAAGTATTGGCCTCTAGGGTTTACACTAACAATCTCCCACTAGAATTAGAGCCAATCAGGCATACCCCCAATGCCCATAGATCTAGTATGGCCATCATGCTTCTGCTGCGCAAGAGGCTTTGTCAGTGGGTCAGCAATATTGTCAAGTGTAGGTACTATGCATATTTTCACATCTCCTTTATCTATTATCTATTGAATGAGATGATAACGTCTAAGTATGTTTTTGGATCGTTGGTGAGATCTAGGCTCCTTAGCTTATGCGATAGCACCATTGTTATCACAGTAAAGATCAATGGGATCCACAATGCTACAAACTATGTTGTCGCATCTCGAAAAATACGATCCCTCGCGATGGTCGCGGAAAAAATTAGTTCGAACAGAGTCGCCACCAAACTTTATTTATCCCAATGAAGGAATAGGAAAGTATCGATAAAACTTTTAAAAATAGGATAATGGTTGTCGCAACCATATTCGGGTTCGGGAGTCGATTACACAAGGGGAAGGTATTAGCACCTCTCACGTCCGTTGTACTCAACGGGAACCTTTTTGTTAAAATTTACGATTTGAATGTTAGCTTATGTTGTTTGTTTTCTTCGAGTGAATAAAAGATTGAAAAGAGAGATGGAGGGAAACCTCAGAAGGGGGAAAAGGGAGGTTTTTTTATTAGTGTGCCCGCAAAGATCTAGCAATCTCCTGCCTACGTATCCTTATAGGAGTAGTGAGGTGTGCGCCACCTATTACTTTATCCAAGTTTACCTAGAGTGTTTTAATCGGACGATGAAAATTGGATTAATATGGCAAGCGCCAATCGTTCAAATATTCGAGAGATAGTGAAGCGAACGCCTCCCATTCTCTTTTTCATCCAAAGTTTAAATTATAAAAGAAAGTCCTTAGAAGTTATATTGATTTGAAAAATGATTTGAATTTGCAATTAACCTTAATTTGAATTAACTTGTTTTAAATTAAATTCTGTTAACAAAAATAAGGAAAGTTGAGACACAAACTCCCTTTAATTCCTTGCTTCGATTCCATGACATGTCAGAATTTCAACGGCAAGAGAAACAAGATGTTTGAGAGGACTCTCATCAAATCACTGCCAATTTTCATTAATCATGTAAATAAAAGTGAAAGAAGACAAACCGGTGGGGGTACGAGACGATCTTTGGGGATTAAAACAAAAATTCACGGTGATCACCGGCACAGAATGACGATGGTTGCAGTGTCTGGCGGATTAACTTGTGGTGATAAAAAAATGACGGTCGGAATCGTGTCGTCTTGGGTCGTCTAATTCGCTTTTGATTTTTTGCTCCGCTTCAATCCCTTATGTTCTTCTCCCGCTTTTGTTTTTTGCTATATGGGATGCAAATTGTTGAACTTGGTTAAACATGAGCTGCACCCAAGGTATTTGTGTTTATGTTAATGGAGTTGTTAGGTTAGTTTATGGTATGATTTTCAAAGGTTTGTTTGTGAGTCACATGGTTGTGGTGTGATTTTTTTTAGTGCTTGTGATGAAGATTGTGTAGATCTAATTTTATTGAGTGTGAGGTTTATGCGGGTGATTTCCGAAAATGAACCGCGGTGGTTGGTTGAGTTCTAGTGATATAGAACAATTATCAAGACAGTGTTTTTTGTGTTAAAAATCACAGGTGAATAGTTATTTGTTCGACGGATTCACAACGTTGAGGTTGTTTCAATGGTAACAGAGAAATGGTTGTGAGGTTGGAATTCGACGGTGGATGGCAGAGGTTTAGAGATATGACATGATTTATAATGCATTGAAGTAAGGTGATGGTCAAAAACACCTCACGGGTGTTGATTATATGGTGGCAAGTTGGGTTTTCTGCGGATGAGGGATGGGAGAAGATATCCAAGGAGGTGAGTTGAGGATGTCGCGGGAAGCTTCGTTCTTGCTGGAAATGGTGTTGTTTCGGATGTGAGGTTAATGAAGGAAGATAAGAGGTGGTAATGGTGAGATGTTGTCGTTCAGGTGAAGGGAGCAGGTTGTGAGGAGAGGGACGATGATATCGGTTGTTATATGGTGAGCTGTTTTAGTGGAGATAGTGGGCGTGTAAATCGCGGTGGAGAGATTGGTTTTTTCGTGATAGAGGATACCAGACGGAGGTTGTCGTCGAAAAAAAGTTTGCAGGTTGTAATGTTGTTTTTATTTTTGTAGAAGGGAAGAGTGGATGATGAAGGTTGAAGAGGTAGAGTAGGGTTTATGGTAGTGTTGGAGAAGAAAGGTTGGCTTCGACGAAAAAATGGAGAAGAAGGTTGTGGAGTTGTGAGAGAAAGGGAAAGGGTGGTTCTCATGTGAGTAAGTTTTTGTGTTGTCTGTGAAGAAGAGTGTTCAAAGAGTAAGGAGGTTTTTGTTTGGATCTGGTATGAAGGTCCTTTTTTGTGCCAAAAAATGGAAAAATAAAAAGAGGGTCAATCATGGCGTCAAAGATCCGTTGGGGTTTTTTTTGGTTTTTCTCCTTCCAGAAACGGGACGTGTGTCCCCTTCATTATAGTGGACCATTCTTCTAAAAAGAAAACTTATCCACCCCCTCTCAATGACCTGTCATCAACAAATGAAAAGTCGTTCCACCCATCATTTCATTTTTTCGCATGTGAGGTGTTGGTCCCCCCTTTGCCAACGAAAAAATGGTGAGCCAAATAACATGATAGCTGGTAATGGGGTCACGTGTTGGAAAGATCAAATGCAAGAAATATTTTTTATTTTGGAATTTAAAAGGGAATTATTAATTAACTTGAAAACAAAATTAACTAATTAAAATAAGTTTAGTTAATCCTAATTAAATATACTAATTATTTTGACTAAACAAAGAAATAAAAAGAAGAAAAAAAAATTAGACACGAAAAATGTCTGAAGTAATAAAATGAATGCACTAAAATGATCAGCGCGAGATAAACTTATTGGAAAAATACAGCGTTTGATTTAATTTTGAAAATTTTGACCGGTTTAAAAGGCTCAGGCGGGTCAAAATACCACTGAAAAAGTCGTTGAAAAATATAACGAGCACACCAGGTTAAGGATATTCTTGACAGCTACCCAATGAGCATCACCGGGATCAGATTGGTACCTACTCGTTGCAATTAAAGCATACGAGACATCTGGTTGAGTACATAACATGGCATACATGATAGATCCTATTGTAGATGCATATGGAATCTTATTCATGTGATCCGTTTCTTCCTTAGTTGAAGTGGATTTTGTTTTTGATAGACACAAGCAATGTTGCATAGGTATGAATCCTTTCTTGGAATCATGCATATTAAAGCGTTTCAGCACTTTGTCTATGTATGTACTCTGACTTAGGCCAAGCAGTTTTTATGATCTATCTCTATAGATCCTGATTCCTAATATATAGGCTGCTTCACCTAGGTCCTTTATAGAAAAGCATTTCCCCAACCAAAACTTTACTTGTTGTAGGGTAGGGACATCGTTTCCAATGAGTAATATGTCATCTACATATAATATCAGGAAGACGATCATGCTCCCACTAACCTTCTTATAGACACAAGGCTCATCTTCATTCTTGATGAATCCATATTGTTTTACCGTTTCATCAAAATAAATTTTCCAACTTCTGGAAGCTTGCTTAAATCCATATATTGATCTTTGTAACTTACATATCTTTTGGGCTTCTTCTGGTATGTCAAATCCTTCAGGGTGTGTCATGTACACATCCTCAAGAAGATTCCCATTAAGGAAAGCAGTTTTTACATCCATCTGCCATATTTCATAATCATGATATGCAGCGATAGCAAGTAAAATTCAAACAGATTTAAGCATTGCAACTGGTGAAAAGGTTTCATCATAGTCAACCCCATGAATTTGTTTATATCCTTTTGCAACCAGTCTTGCCTTTTAAGTATGTACCTTACCATCCATGTCAGTCTTCTTTTTGAAGACCCACTTTCATCCTATAGGGTTAACTCCTACAGAAGGATCTACCAAGGTCCAAACTTGGTTTGTGTACATGGAATCCATTTCAGATTTCATGGCTTCTAGCCACTTCTCAAACTCGGGACCAGTTATAGCCTCTTGGTAGGTCACAAGATCATCTTGATCCATGAGTAATACATCACCTTGATCAGTTATGAGATATCCATATCTCTCAGGTAGGTGACATATCCTGCTTGACCTACGTTGGTCTTGTTCTACTTGAGCAGGTTTCTCTTCCACAACTACTTATGTTTCCCGCTCTAATTCCTCCATAGGTGTATCAATGCTTTGTGATTCTTAAATTTCTTCAAGCTCTAGTTTCCTCCCACTAATTCCTTTGGAAATAAAATCCTTTTCTAGGAAAACTCCAGTTCGAGCAGCAAACACTTTTCCCTCATAAGGATTGTAGAAGTAATACCCTCTTATTTCTTTAGAATACCCCATAAATAAGCATTTGTCAAATTTGGGCTCAAGCTTAGTTGAAATTTGTCGTTTCACATAAACTTCGCAACCCCAAATCTTCATGTAAGACATATGTGGTTTCTTACCACTCCATATCTCATATGGTGTCTTCTCAACCTTTTTGGATGAAACACAGTTAAGTTTGTAAGTTGTTGTCAATAGTGCATCTCCTCAAAAGGAGTTTGGAAGATGGGTGTGACTCATCATGGATCGGACAATGTCTAACAAGGTTCGATTTCTTCTCTCAGATACATCATTCCATTGGGGTGTTTCAGGAGGAGTAAGTTGGGATAAAATCCCACACTCTTTCAGATGGTCATCAAACTCTAGGCTTAAATATTCACCACCTCGATCTGATCGAAGAGTTTTAATATTCTTACCTATTTGGTTTTGTACTTCATTCTTGAATTCCTTGAACTTTTTAAAGGACTCTGATTTGTGTTTCATTAAATACACATAACCATATCTACTAAAATTATCAGTAAATGTGATGAAGTACAGAAAACCTCCTCTGACTGGTATGTTCAATGGTCCACATACATCAGTATGTATGAGGGCCAAAAGATCATGAGCTCTTTCACCTTTTTCTATGAATGAAGACTTTGTCATCTTTCCAATTAAACAAGATCTCCATGTCTCATATGATTCATAATCAAAAGAGTCCAAGAGTCCATCTTTATGGAGTTTGGAAATGTGTTTCTCATTTATGTGGCCTAATCGACAACCCCAAAGGTAAGTTGGATTTAACTCATTAGGTTTCATCCTTTTCGTATTAATGTTATAAATATGCATTTCAAGATCAAGGACATATAGTCCATTGTTCATTTGTGTAGTAGCATAGAATATATCATTCAAATAAATTGAGCAATAATTGTTCTTTATTATAAATGAAAAACCAAACTTGTCTAAACAAGAAATGGAAATAATATTCTTGCTAATTGCAGGTACATAATAACAGTTCTCTAACTGAATTATTTAAACCACTAGGTAAAGTCAATACATAAGTTCCTACAGCTAAAGCAGCAACCTTTGCTCCATTGCCAACTCGTAGGTCAACTTCACCTTTTGCCAAATTTCTACTCCTTTTTAGCCCCTTCACATTGGTACAAATGTGAGAACCACATCCAGTATCTAATATCCATGATGTAGAAGTAGATAAATTAATTTCGATAACAAAAATACCTGAAGTTGAAGTCTATACTCCATTCTTCTTATCTTCTAAGTATATTGGGTAGTTTCTCTTCCAGTGTCCGGTCTTATCGTAATGGAATCAGGTGCCTTCCTTTGCTATTCCTACACTAGAATTCAAAGCAGGAGTTATGGGTTTGGGTTTGGCAACTTCCTTTCCTTTCCCTTTACCACCCTGCTTGGTGGGTCTTTCGTTTTGTCTCTTTCCATTTTTGATCATCAGAATGGACTTCCCTTTTAACTTCAGATTCTGCTCAGCAGTTCTTAACATGGCTAGCAGTTCAGGAAGAGATTTGTCCATATCATTCATATTGAAATTAAGGACAAATTGACTGAAGCTATCTGGAAACGATTGCAAGATCAAATCAGTCGCAAGTTCCTTTCCAAGGGGAAAACCCAACCTCTCAAGGTTCTCCATATACCCAATCATCTTGAGCACATGGGGACCTACAGGGGATCCCTCGGCTAACTTGCCTTGAAAAAGGGCTTTTGAAACTTCAAATCTTTCATGCCTTGCCTGCTCTTGATAGAGCATCTTCAGGTGTTCGATCATATCGAACGCTGCCATGTTCTCATGTTGCTTTTGCAACTCTGAGTTCATGGTAGCTAGCATGAGGCAAGTAGTTTCATTGGCATCATCGACATGCTTCTTATAAGCATCTCTTTCTTCCTTAGGTGCAGAACTAGGAGGTTCCTCTTCAGGAACAGGTTTCTCCAAGACATACAACTTTCTATCATGTTTGAGGACAATCCTCAGATTTCGGTGCCAATCCAAAAAGTTTATCCCAGACAATTTTTCCTTATCAAGGATTGATCAAAAAATGTTGTTAGAGGTGTTTGTTGTCATGGTAATCTACATGAAAAATAATGAAAATATAAGTATCACTAAAATAACATATGTAATTAAGCCTTTAATTAAATATGCTCCCACTATTTTACTCAAAACAAATGACCCTCACCATTTGATTCGGAAAATCCCGTTGGAAGATTTTCTAATGGACCGAGATCCACATTTCACTTTGTTTTAAGTCCGCGTAGGTGGATTAGACAAAACTAGGTTATTTAGGTAGGAACTCCTGCCAATTGTATCTAATACAACTCTCGAATATTTTAGTTGGGTGAATAACTCCTTATTTCAATCCATCACATGGATCATTTCCAACTCTTGCTTCTAAACGTATATAATCTTATTATAATTTGTTTAGTTAAGTTTGACCCATTGTTTTAGCAATTGGATATTACAATTATCCCATAGCACCTTACTAATATAGAACATGCACCTCGCGTAGGCGAAACCTACATTATTCGATATTAGTCTTGATGAGTGCTAAAACTTGGAAAGCATAAACTTAATATTTAATTTGAGGGAATTTGCAATTATTCTGATCTCACCGACTTCTTTATCATATAAGTCGTCTCTCGCATGCATCAGCATACATTCACATGCATCAACATACATACAAAATGAAACAGTTATGGCCCCTAGCACAATTGTTCTCCCAAGCCAATGAGAGAACCTAAGCTAACTTAATAACGATGTAAGTTTCTTTAAGCAAGATCTTCAAGGTTGTCCTCCTTTGATATTGTATTCTTCTCTTTCTTCATAACATTACATTACATAAAAGAAACTCGTTTTACAAACGAGGGAGTGAGATGAGAAAATAAGTTACATTAAGAGACTAAAAGAGAGGCACGACACGCATGTCATATTTTAAAATCCCAAAAACAAAATAAAGGAAAACTAAGGCCATAACCGATTACCACAAGACAATAATAATAAACACATTATTATTATTATTAATTTAAATTCTGTTAATTAAATAAACCGAATTAAATTTTGGCGACTGATCACACTACGCAGAGTTAGCCGGGGTTCCGCTGCCCGGTCAGCGGACGAGGTCAAGGGGGAAGTGGCCCCAACAGAATTGAAGGGGCAACGCCCCGACGCAAAATTTTAATGAACAATTCATTTGAAGTCAACGTTGTTTTTCACATCAACACTTGATACTTTAAAGCACAACTCTTGTGCAGTCACAACCCTAATCGCATAACTCTTTGACAACACAACCCTTGTACCGTCATGAACCCTAATACAACAATTTCATACCATCAAACACACCTCGATTGTTAATTCAACATGATTGATCAACACGTCATTGCTTCACCATACTAATGTCAGATCAAGAAGCAAATGACTATTAATCGCTCAAAGGAAAACAACCATTAAGTGTTTGAATGAACGAAACAGAAACAATATATCATATATACCATATTTTGCATCAGAATTACTTATATCATATATATAACTTCATCGATCTTAATTGTGTAACCTACGGATGATCGATGTATCGCTGCTTCACCATACTAACGTCGGATTCCGAAGCACATTCAACATCAATCATCCAAATCGTACGCACATCAGTGGTAGAATCGTTACCTCTTGTGGCGATTGAAACCTTTGATGCAGATCTAGGGAGTGATCACGAACGTTGAATGGTGACAACGCCTCTACTAAGTCCACACGAATGAATTCCTTCAGTCTCAATGCTAGCTGCTACGAATGAAGACTTTGAGTGAGAGAAAGAGAGAGAGAGAGAGAGAGAGAGAGAGAGAGAGAGAGAGAGAGAGAGAGAGAGAGAGAGAGAGAGAGAGAGAGAGAGAGAGAGAGAGAGAAACGAAACTTTAATCTGAACAAATGCTTATGCACAAGGGTTCTATTTATAGAACCACTTGTGTGGGTTGTAAGCTAAAAAGCCCACTTAAGTGTATGTGGCCCATATCTTATGATATACCAAAATCACTTAAGCGCGTGTGTCATACCCCAATTTTGTCCGGGCATATTTAAATTTTCATAGAATTAATTTCATTTTTTATTTTTGCATCATATGCATAACAAATCATACATTCCAAGTTCATACCAAATTCCTTCATTTACAAAGATCTCATGCAATTAGCTATTAGGTTACATTCCATTGTTCATTACATGAAAAGCTATAAAATTCGGAAATGATAATGAGGTGTTGACTTTTGTCAACCGGTTGACCAAGGTCAACCCTTTAGCTAAAAAAAACATTTTAGTCATTTTCATGTTCCTTTTCAAATCTTTTTAAACCATAAGCATTCATTGTTTTTTCTGAAGCTTTATCATTACAGTATTAATCCAATATTTCTTACACTTCCATACACAAGGTAATACAAACCATGTTCATTTCAAAAGCCAAAACTGTATTACATAAATTATTATAACCAAAACACATAAACCTTGTCCATTCTCATTACAACCAAAAACCAACTCACATGCTGACATACACAATACAATGACCAAAGTACATGACCTAAGCATCAATACAACATATACAAAACCATGCCTCAAATTCACAACAGGCCTATGCAATCCGATTGGCAAAGGAAAGGCAACTACTTCAGGAAGCCAACCTGTTGAGAAAGGTAATCAAAACACACAAATGATGCAGGGGCAAGCTTTATGTTTTGGATCTGGTTTAGATCCAAGAGAACCACCCAAGCCACCGGTTTCCCCGTATATTTCAGGTCATATAGCTACACCAACATAGTTTGCTGCCGTTGCTCCCAACCATCACCAACTGCAGGTGCATTCTGAGTTATTAAGTGCATCTTAACCTGATTCACTTAAAATTGATCAAGGTCCTGGAAATAGTGCTTCTCAAGTCAGTACAAGCACCTCAATATCTCAAGGATCTATGGATTTAATTAGTGTGTTAGCAATTGCTCATACCGCGTCTTCTGAGTGGAAATAATCAGAACCACCATTTGGTTCCCCCATGCCCAATCCAGCTAGTCAAGTGAGCACTGTGGAGGGCACATCTGTTGGAAATTCAGCTGCAATTGAGTTGGATTATTAATCAAGGGCAGGGCCCACGACAGTCGTCGGCTAAATTGCTTTCTACTGCAGCATAATCTCGAAATGCATAACATAAAATTAAAACATGAACATGCCATCTAAACAATGTTCAGGGTAAATGCAACCAAAACCTGCAGCAGGTTACCAACACGGATTGAATACACCGGTAACATCATCATACAAAACAATCAAATACATGGTTTAAACTCTGTAGGCGATGATACCGGCAGCATTTGTCAATCTTCTTGGAGGATTGCCGCCAGATAGTACCACAGGCTTACCAATAGGAATGAGATAATCAGTACTCTGCAACACATCAGTGGTCATAGCAAAACCTGCAGTAAGTCGTATACCAGACCAAACTCAAAAGTACCAAGCAACAACATAAATTCATGCTACAAAGGTACATGGATTCCGAAAGTACAGGAATGTTTAGGTTGTGCAGTTTTAAATAGATACCTCTGACTCATCCAAATAGCAGACGAAATTGCTTCAACCTAATGGGGGCCTTGCCTGCAAGTTATCCGAAGAACAGGAATGCATAATAAGTTCACTCTTCTCAAATACCACTTTCAAAAATAAACTTAAGCTTGGAAGAGGAGATCCATTCAGTACTGTTGAACCTGCAAACTAATTTCACAAGTACAACCTGCAAAATCAAGTGTGTGAGTAAAGGTTACATCATAGTAATTCATATACACAAACATGTACAATCCAGCAGCATGAACAATTGACTTGATGAGAGCCAAGAGATCAAGCCAAACTCAATAAAAACAAACACCGACAATGCATACAGAAAGTTGGATTTTCAACCAAAATCAAGAAGTTAACAAGTAAAGGTTTACAGGGGAAATTCAACCGAAATTCTTCTCAAAAACAAATCCAAGCCTCTGAAAGCGGACGAATGCTAACGTCCACCATCGTTTTCATCCTTCTTAGATGCTCACACTCTAATCTCAATTCAAAACGTAAGCCGCTTCACAACCAAGGCAGAGAATAAGGACTTGTCATGCCGCCAATGAGATCCTGCATTCAACAAAAAACAAGCATAACGTGAAAACAAGCAGTGAGATTTTCTCCTATAGGACCACATGTTCTAGAAGGATTTGAGATTACACTACAGAGAGAGAGAGAGATTCTTACCTGTCACGTATTTGGTCCCCACCAAATCTGGGAATGATCCGATTCTAACCGACTGATTATGCAATCCGAGCCAGCTCATACTCAGAGGGACCACAGACTTCGCCTATAAAAGGATGCGTCGAATCATTAGGAAGAAAGAGGAAAGAAATATACCGTTACCCTGCCGAAATCCCACTTCAACCATACCCCGTCTGTCCAAACCCTCCGATCTACTTCCCACACACAGAACCATCACCATCTCCTCTTTCTTCTTCAATCGACCATCAACCTACCTCCATCCGCCTCTCAACAATCCTCCGCCTTTCCGTCTCCTTTCCACCTTCTTCACAAACCCACAAAACTCACAGATCTACAACCCAACTCTCGCCTCCATCCCTTCAACCGGAAATCTCCTCACCACCACACTTGTACGACACCTCTCTCCATCTCCATTAAAAACGCCACCCTTAGCCACTCTGTGCCGTCACCATTTCTTCCTTATAACACAACCTCATCGGACAACCACCAAGTCCCGACGTGAACCCCTTCGCTCACACCTGTCTGACCCACTCCGGTGAACCTTTCCGCCACCGTGACCGTCGTTATTCATCCTTCAGCCACCATGTTTTTTTGCTTAGCTCACCGCATGACACCACTTTAAGTCGCCGCCGGATTCGCTCCACCGAAGTGAGGACTCAACACCTCGCAGTCGTGTTCCCGACGAGAGCAGTATAATCAGTGCCAGAATCGATTCCCGATTTGGCCATTTTCGATGGAGCTGATGAAAACATCAAGCAAGAAGGAACAACTCGCCTTTGAGATCGCAACCCAGCAACTGCATTAACAATACGATTCGGTAATTTTTCGATTCTGAATTTATGTTTGAGGATGGTGATTATAGAATTAATTTGTGTTGTATTGAAATTTTCTATTCAATCTGAGTTGTTTCACTTCTTGTACTTTGATATGTTTTTCTTTCTTTCGCTATATTCATCTTTGCATACTGAGTTGTGAGTTGCTATTATGATTTGGTTCTGGTTAAATTAAAACTGTGATTTATTATGATATCGAATTAAGTAAGTGGATAAAAGATGTGAGAAAGTTTTTGATTAAGAAATAGTCCTCATTTGCTGTCAGATGTACATGGTCTTGTGGGAGGCCTTTTGTTGAGTTAGAGTTTATTTCCTATTTAGATTAGGGTGTTGTAAATAGAAATAAAATTGAGTGTATCAGTTGGGTATTTCCCTTATTTTGTACTAGTTGGAACGTTGAGGTTTCCTTGGATATGATTTCTTTTTGTTCCATTTTAATAAAAAGTCATGGTAGATAGGCAATGATCGTTTGGATTTCATTACGATAAATAATTGACTTAAAACTGTGGATTCGATAATCTCATGTCGATTTACCGCCAAACTTCCGATACATTAATTGTACATTTTTCACCGAGTTTTTATCTCACATACGACATTCCAATTCATTGTTGCTATGTATGAACCGGTTCTTGAGCACATTTTGTAACCGAGTCCGTTTCAATTTTTGTAAATCAACATTGTCACTTATTTCCATTTGTTTTCTTAAAAAATTAATTAATTGGACTTTTGTTTGATTAATTCATTTCAATTAATTAATCTTAATTAACTTAATTATTTGAGATAATTAAATAATTTTGATAATTAATCTTAATTAATTCAATTAATCAACTTAACCAAATTCTGATGAGTTAATAATTAAAGGATTTTCTTTTCCACCATGTTTTCATAATAGACAAATTCAATTTCAATTCATCATCGACCCAAACCAATTTCAAAAAGCACAAACCAAAATTCTCGATCCAAATATCGAGCCCATTTTCAAAAACACCTTTGTAAGTCGATCACTTTTATGCATCGCCATCAACCTCACATAGCTTACTCTTGGGCTTTCTTACAATGAGACCTATTTGGTTATTGATTAATCGAGTAGATGAATAATACACTAAATAAAATTCATTTCATTCATAAACACGAATTTTAACCATTTTTCAAACCATTTAACTTCAAAAGAATTTCCTACTTTAGCATAAACTTGGGATGAAAAAGATATAGGGAGCGTACGCTTCACTATTTCTCAAGCACTTGAATAATTGGCGTAAGCCATATTGCTCGAGTTCTTGTCACCCAATCAAACCTTAATCATACACATTCAAATCACATTTTCTAAATCAACTACAAATCCTAAATACATTTAATTCTAAATTTCCGATAATAAAAGGATAGGAGGCGTACGCCTCATTATCTTTCGATTATTCGAATAATTGGCGTACGCCACATTGCTCGAATCTTCGTCTTCAAATATTAAACCACAATCGAATAAACTCAAATCACCTTTTATATCAAACACCGTTTCAAGATCAACTTTATAACTTAAACTTCAATAGAGAATGGGAGGCGTACGCCTCACCATTCCTTGATTATTTGAATAATTGGCGTACGCCACATTGCTCAAATCACCGACCTTTCAAAACTCACCAATTCAAATTCAAACGATTTTCCTATATCAAATACGACATCTAAAGACATATCTTTTACAATTTAAACCTCGGATGATAAAAGATGGGAGGCGTTCGCCTCGCCATCTCTTGATTATTTGAATAATTGGCGTACGCCACATTGCTCAAATCATCGACTTTGATTAATACGTTAAATAAACTTGGATAAGGGAATAGGTGGCGCACGCCTCATTATTCCTTGAATAAGCAAGTAGGAGGCGTACGCCTCACTACCGTGCATATTCAACATCCGCAAACAAACTTTCAAAAATAATTCATACGAAAAGGGAGTAGAAGGCATTCGCCTTATTATTCCTCGAAAGAATTGAACGATTGGTGTACACCACATTGCTCAATCTTTTGTCGTTCTTCAAAACATCTCCAACATTAAACCTAACTTCTCGCCCCCGTGCGATCGAAACCAATCAAACATTAAGCACATCAATTCAACCTATCACCCCCGCGTGACCAAAACCCTTTTCAAAAAGAACATTGTCAATCCTTTCTAATACGCACAACAAACCAGTGCTAGAGCCTCCACCGAGAGTAGACAAGCCAACGTTTAGCCGTTAGAACGCTGACCTACACAGTCGTTCATCAAAATAAAACACACCAAATATTCGTAGTAGCCCGAACTACGAATGCTCTGATTTCCTTATTGCACCATAAGGATACGTAGGCAGGAGATTGTTGTATCTTCGCGAGCACATTAATAAAAAACCTCCCATTTCCCCATCCTGAGGTCTTCATCCATATCTATCAACAATTCTAATCACTCGAAGCAAGCGAATAACATTCAATTAACAGTCAAATAGCAAAATCAGACTAAAAGGTTCCCGTTGAGTACAACGGACGTGAGGGGTGCTAATACCTTCCCCTTGCGTAATCGACTCCCGAATCCGAATATGGTTGCGACGACCATTATTCTTATTTATAAAGGTTTTCTCGATATTTTCCTATTCCTTCATTGGAATAAATAAAGTTCGATGGCGACTCTGTTTCAAACAACATTTTTCCGCGTTCCATCGCGAGGGATCGCATTATCATTTTTTGAGGTGCGACAGACTGGAGACTCTGCTGGGGACCCTGCTCCAAGCAAGAGAGAGTCTAGCCTAACTTAGTCTGATTTTTCTATGATTGTTAGAAGATATTCTTTTCTACCATGCTTGTTTCTCTGTATTTTATTCTTATTGCTTGTATTGTATGAAATTTTTCTTGATACTTTGATATGGGACTTGGTGTATGCTGTGAGATAAGCTCCATACCCGAGCTTCGAGAAAAAACTTAGAACCCGGAGTTGTGTAGTATTGAACCGAGGGGTGTACACCTCATTAGGACAATACGAAGACTCCAACTAGAGTAGATCTGTTTGGAGTTTCCATCACAATATGGCTAGCCCATCATTGTGAGGGAGGTTCTAAACATGATCCGTGACTCTAGGGACCTCGCCTTAAACCCGAGTTTTGTTTTCATGATTGGTGATTATGTAGTATTGAACCGAATGGTCTATACCTTGTTCGAACAATACGAGAATCTCACTTAGATTAGATCAGTTCAGAACTCCCATCACGATGTGGCTAGCCCACCATTGCAAGGAAGTTTTGAACTTGATCTGTGAGTCTAAGTTCCTTCCTCGAAAACATAACTTTAGAACCTACCTTTGGGGAATTTCTAATCAGAGAAACCTGTGCTTCTTCCTATTATCCTGATGTACCCGACGTATGAATGATCTTGAATATCTGTATTCCTTTACAAAAAAATCATGGCAGAATTTCATGCATTTGCATATCATCAACATGCATTGCATATCATTGTCCAGAAACAAAAAACTTACACCATACTTTACCCTTTGTTCAGTAACGCTGACTACTCGACACCGGTACGAGACACGCCGCAACTACAAGATGACACTTGAACAGTTGGAAGCAAACCAAATTTCGATGAGGACCGACATTGACTCCATGCAGGCAAAGATGGATCGCTTGCTGGAAACCATGTTACTCTTAGCCCAGAAGGAAAAGGATGCAGAGACTAGCGCTGAAGCCAGGAAAGTTGTTGTTCAGTTTGGATCACCATCGCTTAGCATCACTGAAGTAACTGACCTTGATGGTAACCCTTCCCAGCCTAGAGGAGGACCGATCCCTATTCCGATCCCCATGGTCAACATGAACCCCCATGAGCATTCTGCTACATCTGCTCGACATGGATCAATGATGGGTGACGAGGATCCATATGATGCTTTCTTCATGCCACAACCCGTGAAACCTGCTGTTGGAGGTCTCCCAGACCCAGCTGTTGAGAGACTCCATGCTCTGGAAGAGAAGTTTAAGTCCTTGGAGGTTCACACTACTCCCGGTTTGGACACCGTTGATATGTGCCTGGTGCCAGGACTCGTGATTCCACAAAAATTCAAAGTCCCCGACTTTGACAAATACAAAGGGATTAGCTGCCCGAGAACTCACCTCAGAGCTTACTGCCGCAATATGGCTGCCCACATCAGTAATGATCAACTCCTGATTCATTACTTCCAAGATAGTCTCAGTGGGGCATCTTTGGAGTGGTATATGCAGTTAGAAAGAGGACAGGTCCAATCATGGAGAGACCTTGCCGAAGCTTTCCTCAGGCATTATCAGTACAATACTGATCTAGCACCCAATCACACACATCTGCAGGACATGACTCAACGCAACAATGAGTCATTCAAGGAATACACACAGCAGTGGAGAGAGCTTGCAGCTCGTGTCCAACCTCCTCTCCTTGACAAAGAACTAATTGATATGTTTATGGGAACCCTGCACACCCAGTACATGGAAAAGATGGTAGGATCCAGTTTCCCAACTTTTGCTGAGGTTGTCTCTGTGGGAGAACAAATTGAAAGCCAGATCAAGAAAGGGAAGCTACCTTGCGCTGCCAATGCTTCAGGTGGGATGAAGAAACCTTATCCTAATCTCCCGAAGAAGCCAGAAGGTCAAACTAATGCCATAATGGGAGGAGGAGAATATAGGGCACATCCGAATGTTCCTATGCCTTATCACCAGACTGCCGCTGTCATCCCAACACCATATCAGCCACCCTATCAACAACCATATCAAAAACAGTATCAACAGCCTTATCAACAACCGGCTTACCAACAACAACATCAGAATCAACATAAACGTGCTCCACAACCACGTCCACCTAACCAGCAAAGGGCAAGGAGGCCTGAAAGACATTTTGATCCTTTGCCAGTGTCATACAGCAAGATCCTTCCCTACCTGCTAAAGAATGGATCGGTTGTTCTGAAGGAGATAACACCTGCAACTCCACCTTACCCACCAGGCTACAACGCCAATGCTCACTGTGAGTATCACATGGGTGCTCCAGGGCACACAATAGAGAATTGTAAGGCCTTCAAGCACAAGGTCCAGGACCTGATTGACAGTAAGGCAGTTACCTTCACACCAGTTAGGCCAAATGTTGCAACAAATCCCATGCCAGCGCATGCAGAGTCGAGTGAAGCTCGAAGATAAAGCTTCTCACTAACATGAACAAGCAGAGCATTACCTCCGAAGAATCAAAAGATGAAGGCCTGTTCATTTGAATGAAGGCGATCATTATGCCATTTTTACCGTTTTGCATTCTTGTAATTTGATCTTGTTTGTCTAAGTATTATATGCTTTAAGCATTGTTATCTGTACTTGGTTTTATTAATGGGATGATTATGCATGCTTTGAATCAATCTTTCATATTCAATCATTTATCACATATGCAAATCACAAACACATACTTTTCCACCTCACTTTCTTCATCACACTATTGTTAGTAAATGTTGGAAGGAGGATGACGAAAATAAAATACTCATAATTGCTGATCGAATGCTTTCGGATAAAATCCTGCTAATGATGTACATGCATTGTTTCAAATCCCCAAACACTAGAGAGATAAGGAGTTAATCCCTAGTCAACCACTTCGAGCCTAGAAGTAGGAGTTTCTTTCGGATCTACAAACCCTTACGCTTAACCTGGGGTAGGGTAGTGTTCAGTTGATTTGACTACACATACGAATTACAAAGGTGAAATATCCCATACACGGATCAACCACATGATATTCTTCACACACATCATGAAGTGTCGAAGGAACCATGCAAATCCAAATTTTAGGTTTGTTGTTCTTCAATGACCAATGACTTGGCAGTCACAAATTCAAAAAAAAAAGGTCAAAGAAAGAGCCCGCTAAGTCCAACACCCTGAAAGGAGACTTAGGCAAAAACAGGGGCAATCCCGATGGATTAAAGCTTCAAACAAAGCGGTCCATGCAAAAGTTAGGGATCAAAACAAAAATCGAAAGAGACAATGAAAGTCTTTGACAAAACAAAACAAGAATCAGTGACCACCATACCCAAATCAAAGGGTCACCGACATCTAAAAAAACGAAATAAGGTGGCTGTCATTCCAAGGGACGTTGAATCACCATCTTTATTCTTACACCTGCAAAAAGATGAATGTGTGTAAATTAACTGAACATAGGATTGGAGATCATCATGAAGAAGGGGTGGGTTAAAATAAACTTTGAGCCTTATATCCTTTTGTTTCAATAACCATGAACCAAGCCACGTTACAACCTTCAAAAGACCTAATTGAAGTAAGGTTTATTCTGAAAGCATACTATAGCAAGGTTGCGTAAACTGACTCCTAGAGATTTGCTAATATTCTATTCTCTCTATATCACTCACACACTAGCTAAAATTAGCACTGCATTTGGACACATGGTCCACTCGTCATATACTGATCACGACACTCCAAATGAATGATTGCTTTTCAAAACTTGCATAACTGTTGCATTAAAATCACCATTTATTGAATGAACAATTCTTAACTGTCAGTCAGTACTGGGCATCGAGTAAATTCCAACAAGGGGCAATTCAAGAGGTACTTGATCTTTGGTGCTGACACGAATCAAGACCGTCATGTGAATCAGGGGCATGGCATCATTTTGATTAATATTGACCTAAGAAGCAGTCAGTATAAGACAAATCTCCAAGCATCGGTTGATCATGGAGGAAAAGTACTTCAGTACTCAACCCATCAGGGGCAAGTCCCTCAAAGGCCAATCAGAGGCAAGACGAGTTGCAAGGGGCAAGTTCCCTTCATATCTTCAAGTCAGTCAAGCAGATTACGTCAGACACTAGTAACTGTTTGAATTCACAATAAAAACGTCGAAAGTTCACGCTAGTACAACATCATATGTTGACAAGAATCCTAGGGGCACATCAAAGGCATAATCATCATGTGTTGATCACGTCGCTATGCTCAGTTACAGGCTGGCCAGACATCTCAGAAGAAGAAGTCGAGATTGCCTCAGGGGCAAAGATACAATATATCAATAAGAGATCAAACTTGGGGCACCAGGAGTATCCGCATCTATTGTGTGTTCATCACATTATCAACTACCGAGTGTCGGAAAGTCAGATCCTTTCCCCCAACCGATGGTCCAACCCACATTGACAATTACCAAACAACCCAAAGTCCACATCGCTGGCACACACACAAAAACTAATACAACCAGTACTGGTTTCCAGAAAACACATTACCTTTGAAAAGGGGGGCCAATCCCAAGCAAACCAATCAGTCTTTGCATTCAAACATGCATCACATGCATCACATGCACCACCTCATACATAACGCATACATATCATTCATGCATATAGCACGAGTCAAAATCTAAGGTTTAGTCGTAGGCATCCAGGCCAACCCTCAGTTGAGTCATTATTTTTCTCTAAGTGAGTTCCTACCCTACTATCGGGCGTTCCCCATTGAGCTACATCCTTTAACCTTTTGTTGATAAGATGTTATCCTCAGCTAACTCAAACAATGTTTCTCCAAGCACTTACCTTGTTTCACGTTGAGCGTCCCTCAACAAGTCGTTTCCTGTAACCTTTTGTTGATGGAAATTACATCTCCTCAGAGAATATTGGTTATGCAACCTTTTGTTGTCAACACCCCAAGCAAGTCTTACCCAGCAATGTTCCGATACTACCCAACAAGTCAGGTTTATTGAACTTTGTCAGTAGCTTTATTTTTCCAATATTTTTCTCACTATCATCCTTTTGGTGAAAGTCCATTGAGGAATAATATTAATCATCACCCTGTTTACGATCGCCGTTATCCTTTTGGTAATGGTAAATCCCCGACATTTGTGATCTTACTGTCATCCTTTTGGTGTCGAAGATCCTTGGAGTTTTGGTCCAACCTTCATCCTTTTGGTGAATGGTGACCTCTGCAATTATTACAGTTTACCGTCATCCTTTTGGTGTCGGCGATCCTTGTGGTGATAAGGATCCTTGTCATTTTGGTTCAACCATCATCCTTTTGGTGATGACGTCCAGTTCAATCTAAAATCATCCTTTTGGTGATAAAGATTATGGAGTTTAGCTATCATCCTTTTGGTGATGGTGACATTTGGAAAGTCCAATCCCACTGTCATCCTTTTGGTGTCAGCAATATTTGAAGTTATTACAACTTATTATCATCCTTTTGGTGGTAACAAGTTTCGAAGTTATGAACTCACCTTCATCCTTTTGGTGATGGTGATTGTTGATTCATTATCATCCTTTTGGTGATAACGAGTCTTGTTTATTTGTAGTACCTTCATCCTTTTGGTGATGGTGACTATCGACTTATTATCATCCTTTTGGTGATAACAAGTTTTGTTGTTCGATCCTACCTTCATCCTTTTGGTGACGGTGATCAGTAAAAGTTATCGACTTATTATCATCCTTTTGGTGGTAACGAGTTTTGTTGTTTGGTCTTACCTTCATCCTTTTGGTGGCGGTGACCATTTGAGTTATGGGCTCATTATCATCCTTTTGGTGATAACGAGTTTTATTTTGATCTTATCCTCATCCTTTTGGTGATGGCGATCATTGAGTCTGTTTCAGCTTAATATCATCCTTTTGGTGATAACAAGTTTTGAAGTTCTGTCCTTATTATCATCCTTTTGGTGATAACAAGTTTGTTTGGTTTGATCTTACTGTCATCCTTTTGGTGTCAGTGATATTTAAGGTTATTGACTTATTATCATCCTTTTGGTGATAACAAGTTTTTGTCTTGATCTTACCTTCATCCTTTTGGTGATGGTGATCAATTGCGTTATGTGCTTATTATCATCCTTTTGGTGGTAACAAGTTCTGTTGTCGATCTTACCTTCATCCTTTTGGTGATGGTGATCATTTGAGTCTATTTTGACTCATTATCATCCTTTTGGCGATGACAAGTTTTATCTTTTAATTATACCTTCATCCTTTTGGTGATGGTGATTGTTGACTTATTATCATCCTTTTGGTGATAACAAGTTTTTGTCTTGATCTTACCTTCATCCTTTTGGTGATGGTGATCAATTGCGGTGTGTGCATATTATCATCCTTTTGGTGGTAACAAGTTTTGGTGTTTGATAATACCTTCATCCTTTTGGTAATGGTGATTGTCGACTTATTATCATCCTTTTGGTGGTAACGAGTTTGGTTGTTTAATTCTACCTTCATCCTTTTGGTGATGGTGATCATTTGAATCTATTTTGACTTATTATCGTCCTTTTGGCGATAACAAGTTTTGTCTTTTAATTATACCTTCATCCTTTTGGTGATGGTGATTGTTGACTTATTATCATCCTTTTGGTGATAACAAGGTTTTGTTTTGATCTTACCTTCATCCTTTTGGTGATGGGGATCCTTTGAGTTGTGTGACTTATTATCATCCTTTTGGTGGTAACAAGTTTTGTTTTTAATTATACCTTCATCCTTTGGGTGATGGTGATTGTTTTGACTTATTATCATCCTTTTGGTGCTAACAAGTTTTATCCTGTATCTTACCTTCATCCTGTTGGTGATGGTGATCATTGAGTTTCAACTTATTATCACCCTTTTGGTGATAACAAGTTTGTTGTGTGACTATGCCTTCATCCTTTTGGTGATGGTGATCATTGAAGTTATTTGACTTATTATCATCCTTTTGGTGATAACAAGTTTTGTTGTTGGATCTTACCTTCATCCTTTTAGGTGACGGTGATCTTTGAAGTTGATGAGTCAACTATCATCCTTTTGGTGATAGCCTTGATGGTATACTCTAGGTAATGAGAAACTTTATCAGAATAACCATCATCCTTTTGGTGACGAGCATCATCCTTTTGGTGATGGAAATCTTTGGATTGTGTCTAGCTTTCATCCTTTCGGTGATAGCGAGATTTGTCGTTGATCTTACCATCATCCTTTTGGTGATGGCGATCTTTGGTTATTAATCCCACCATCATCCTTTTAGTGATGACTACCTTTGAAGATCAGTTTATCCATCATCCTTTTGGTGATGACGATCCGGGAAATCATGATGAATTACCATCATCCTTTTGGTGATAGCAATTAAATCCACTGTCATCCTTTTGGTGTCAGAAAACCAGTCCCACATTTGTCCTTACTTCAATAACAACCATTGCAAGATTTGAGTGTCAACTCGAGGGTTGGCAGTGATCTGACGTTCTACCCCCAATTACCTTGGTGCTGTTAGAATTCATTGCATTTTCTTTTCGCATTTCTCCATTGCATTTCAAAGGACAAAACAATCAAATACATGGTTTAAACTCTGTAGGCGATGATACCGGCAACATTTGTCAATCTTCTTGGAGGATTGCCGCCAGATAGTACCACAAGCTTACCAATAGGAATGAGATAATCAGTACTCTGCAACACATCAGTGGTCACAGCAAAACCTGCAGTAAGTCGTATACCAGATCAAACTCAAAAGTACCAAGCAACAACACAAATTCATGCTACAAAGGTACATGGATTCTGAAAGTACAAGAATGTTTAGGTTGTGCAATTTTAAATAGATACCTCTGACTCATCCAAATAGCAGACAAAATTGCTTCAACCTAATGGGGGCCTTGCCTGCAAGTTATCCTAAAAACAGGAATGCATAATAAGTCCACTCTTCTCAAATACCACTTTCAAAAATAAACTTAAGCTTACAAGAGGAGATCCATTTAGTACTGTTGAACCTGCAAACTAATTTCACAAGTACAACCTGCAAAATCAAGTGTGTGAGTAAAGGTTACATCATAGTAATTCTTACACACAAACATCTACAATCCAGCAGCATGAACAATTGACTTGATGAGAGCCAAGAGATCAAGCCAAAGTCAATAAAAACAAACACCGGCAATGCATACAGAAAGTTGGATTTTCAACCAAAATCAAGAAGTTAACAGGTAAAGGTTCACAGGGGAAATTCAACCGAAATTCTTCTCAAAAACAAATCCAAGCCTCGGAAAGCGAACGAATGCTAACGTCCACCATTGTTTTCATCCTTCTTAGATGCTCACACTCTAATCTCAATTCAAAACGTAAGCCGCTTCACAACCAAGGCAGAGAATAAGGACTTGTCATGCCGCCAATGAGATCCTGCATTCAACAAACATTAAGCATAACGTGACAACAAACAGTGAGATTTTCTCCTATGGGACCACATGTTCTAGAAGGATTTGAGATTACACTACAGAGAGAGAGATTCTTACCTGTCACGTATTTGGTCCCCACCAAATCTGTGAATGATCCGATTCTAACCGACTGATTATGCAATCCGAGCCAGCTCATACTCAGAGGGACCACAGACTTCGCCTATAAAAGGATGTGTCGAATCATTGGGAAGAAAGTTGAAAGAAATATACCGTTACCCTGCCGAAATCCCACTTCAACCATACCCCTTCTGTCCAAACCCTCTGATCTACTTCCCACACACAGAACCATCACCATCTCCTCTTTCTTCTTCAATCGACCATCAACCTACCTCCATCCACCGCTCAACAATCCTCCGCCTTTCCGTCTCCTTTCCACCTTCTTCACAAACCCACAAAACTCACAGATCTACAACCCAGCTCTCGCCTCCATCTCTTCAACCGGAAATCTCCTCACCACCACACTTGTACGACACCTCTCTCCATCTCCATTAAAAACGCCACCCTTAGCCACTCAGTGCCGTCACTATTTCTTCCTCATAACACAACCTCATCGGACAACCACCAAGTCTCGACGTGAACCCCTTCGCTCACACCTGTCTGACCCACTCCGGCGAACCTTTCCGCCACCGTGATCGTCGTTATTCATCCTTCAGCCACCATGTTTTTTTGCTGAGCTCACCGCATGATACCACTTTAAGTCGCCGTCGGATTCGCTCCACCGAAGTGAGGACTCAACTCCTCGCGGTCGTGTTCCCGACGAGAGCAGTATAATTAGTGCCAGAATCGATTCCCGATTTGGCCATTTTCGATGGAGATGATGAAAACATCAAGCAAGAAAAAACAACTCGCCTTTGAGATCGCAACCTAGCAACTGCGTTAACAATACGATTCGGTAATTTTTCGATTCTGAATTTATGTTTGAGGATGGTGATTATAGAATTAATTTATGTTGTATTGAAATTTTCTATTCAATCCGAGTTGTTTCACTTCTTGTACTTTGATATGTTTTTCTTTCTTTCGCTATATTCATTTGTGCATACTGAGTTGTGAGTTGCTATTATGTTTTGGTTCTGGTTTAATTAAAATTGTGATTTGTTATGATATCGAATTATGTAAGTGGGTAAAAGATGTGAGAGAGTTTTTGATTAAGAAATAGTCCTCATTTGTTGTCAGATGTACATGGTCTTGTGGGAGGCCTTTTGTTGAGTTAGAGTTTATTTCCTATTTAGATTAGGGTGTTGTAAATAGAAATAAAATTGAGTGTATCAGTTGGGTATTTCCCTTATTTTGTACTAGTTGGAATGTTGAGGTTTCCTTGGATATGATTTCTTTTTGTTCCATTTTAATAAAAAGTCATGGTAGATGGGCAATTATCGTTTGGATTTCATTAGGATAAATAATTGACTTAAAACTGTGGATTCGATAATCTCATGTCGATTTACCGCCAAACTTCCGATACATTAATTGTACATTTTTCACCGTGTTTTTATCTCACATACGACATTCCAATTCATTGTTGCTATGTATGAACCGGTTCTTGAGCACATTTTGTAACCGAGTCCGTTTCAATTTTTGTAAATCAACATTGTCACTTATTTCCATTTGTTTTCTTAAAAAATTAATTAATTGGACTTTTGTTTGATTAATTCATTTCAATTAATTAATCTTAATTAACTTAATTATTTGAGATAATTAAATAATTTTGATAATTAATCTTAATTAATTCAATTAATCAACTTAACCAAATTCTGATGAGTTAATAATTAAAGGATTTTCTTTTCCACCATGTTTTCATAATAGACAAATTCAATTTCAATTCATCATCGACCCAAACCAATTTCAAAAAGCACAAACCACAATTCTCAATCCAAATATCGAGCCCATTTTCAAAAACACCTTTGTAAGTCGATCACTTTTATGCATCGCCATCAATCTCACATAGCTTACTCTTGGGCTTTCTTACAATGAGACCTATTTGGTTATTGATTAATCGAGTAGATGAATAATACACTAAATAAAATTCATTTCATTCATAAACACGAATTTCAACCATTTTTCAAACCATTTAACTTCAAAAGAATTTCCTACTTTAGCATAAACTTGGGATGAAAAAGATATAGGGAGCGTACGCTTCACTATTTCTCAAGCACTTGAATAATTGGCGTACGCCATATTGCTCGAGTTCTTGTCACCCAATCAAACCTTAATCATACACATTCAAATCACATTTTCTAAATCAACTACAAATCCTAAATACATTTAATTCTAAATTTCCGATAATAAAAGGATAGGAGGCGTACGCCTCATTATCTTTCGATTATTCGAATAATTGGCGTACGCCACATTGCTCGAATCTTCGTCTTCAAATATTAAACCACAATCGAATAAACTCAAATCACCTTTTATATCAAACACCGTTTCAAGATCAACTTTATAACTTAAACTTCAATAGAGAATGGGAGGCGTACGCCTCACCATTCCTTGATTATTTGAGTAATTGGCGTACGCCATATTGCTCAAATCATCGACCTTTCAAAACTCACCAATTCAAATTCAAACTATTTTCCTATATCAAATACGACATCTAAAGACATATCTTTTACAATTTAAACCTCGGATGATAAAAGATGGGAGGCGTTCGCCTCGCCATCTCTTGATTATTTGAATAATTGGCGTACGCCACATTGCTCAAATCATCGACTTCCGATTAATACGTTAAATAAACTTGGATAAGGGAATAGGTGGCGCACGCCTCATTATTCCTTGAATAAGCAAGTAGGAGGCGTACGCCTCACTACCGTGCATATTCAACATCCGCAAACAAACTTTCAAAAATAATTCAAACGAAAAGGGAGTAGAAGGTGTTCACCTTATTATTTCTTGAAAGAATTGAACGATTGGTGTACACCATATTGCTCAATCTTTTGTCGTTCTTCAAAACATCTCCAACATTAAACCTAACTTCTCGCCCCCGTACGATCGAAACCAATCAAACATTAAGCACATCAATTCAACCTATCACCCCCGTGTGACCAAAACCCTTTTCAAAAAGAACACTGTCAAGCCTTTCTAATGCGCACAACAAACCAGTGCTAGAGCCTCCACCGAGAGTAGACAAGCCAGCGTTTAGCCGTTAGAACGCCGACCTACACAGTCGTTCATTAAAACAAAACACACTAAATATTCGTAGTAGCCCGAACTATGAATGCTCTGATTTCCTTATTGCACCATAAGGATACGTAGGCAGGAGATTGCTGTATCTTCGCGAGCACACTAATAAAAAAACCTCCCATTTCCCCATCCTGAGGTCTTCATCCATATCTATCAACAATTCTAATCACTCGAAGCAAGCGAATAACAGTCAATTAACAGTCAAATAGCAAAATCAGACTAAAAGGTTCCCGTTGAGTACAACGGACGTGAGGGGTGCTAATACCTTCCCCTTGCGTAATCGACTCCCGAACCCGAATATGGTTGCGACGACCATTATTCTTATTTCTAAAGGTTTTCTCGATATTTTCCTATTCCTTCATTGGAATAAATAAAGTTCGATGGCGACTCCGTTTCGAACAATATTTTTCCGCGTTCCATTGCGAGGGATCGCATTATCATTTTTTGAGGTGCGACAGCGTGGTACCTTACCATATTTCGTATTCTACTTAAGTGCATCGTACCTTACGATGTTCTACAATTCACTTAAGTGCACCGTACCTTACAGTGTTCCATATTTACCCTATCTCTCATCAACCCGTCCTTTTGTGTGTCACCCTGTAGGTTTTGGCGGCATTGACAATTATATTAAATCACGTATTTAACATAATAAACAGTGAGCGGTATCTAGCAACACATCACTGATACCCAAGACACGAAAATGTCATGTGATCTGACAAATCCTTTTGTGATAATACTTATGTGTATAATTACCCTTTTTCCCTTGTGTCTATATTGAACACAAGACATAGATCGTGTCATCCTTGTCCATTTCAATATTGGGCCCTTAGACATTCATCCTGTTATGCATGATGGGCAAATTCCATATAGGTCACTTATGTACCTCAGCATGCTTCGTTGAGTATCCATCAACTATCTTTATGGTCATCCAATTACGGACAATGTTTGATCAGCAATAAAGCACTTGACTCTACATCTAGGGTCCATAGTGGTTTCAGGTCGAAGGGTGGTATACACCACTATCACCATGAGAATAACTTATGACACTTTGCATAAAATTCTATATAGTATTCTCACAGCGGATCAATACAGTATAAATATTACTCCTAATATTCATACATATGTTTAAGACTTGATAAGTCTTTATCCATGATCCATGAGATATGATCATCAGTCTATATACATAATAGTCTTAATGCTTTAATGTTATCCCACTTCACAACAAAGTTCGACTATAGATACTTTAAGAATAGTGTCCTTATGTTTAATGGGATCTCATGATTAAGTCATACTTGATACATTAAACGGACTAGCTATTCTAGGGACGTTATTAAACAAACATAATAAATAAAAATCCTTTTATTATTAATAAATAATTTGATACAAGTACCAAAAGTATTGGCCTCTAGGACTTTATTAAACAAACATTGACCTCTCACTTTGATCACGTTACCTTAGCTATTCAAGAATTTAACAATCTTGAAACCCTAAAACTGGAAGATTTGGTTGGTTCGTTGGAGGCGCATGAGATTAGGATCGTCGAAAGGAAAGGAGTTTAAGACTTGATACAAGCACTATAGGCTCAATCATAGACGAAGAATGGTGGTTCAAGGCAAGAAGTCTTGGTCGAATTTTCATAAGAATAAGGTCGATGATAGAGCTTATGAATCATCGAAAAGAGGAGAAGGAAATTCCTATCAGAAAGACAAAGAAGATAAAAAAGGTGTGCAATGCTAAAATTGTAAAAAGTGGGGTCACTTGGCCAAATATTATTGGTATAGGAAATACAAGGGATCGACAAAAGGAAATGACGAAGGGGAAAACCTTACACATCAAAATTCAGATGATTCTGATGATATGGTGGTTATAGATGCAGTTGCAAATGACCATGTCGAATCCAAGATCCAGTTCCTCGACTCAGGTTGCTCGACACATGACTGGTCGAGAAGTACGGTTAGTAGATTTTGACGAGTCGAAGAAGAGAAAGGTCAAACTTGCTGATAATAACTCGTTGCAAGCTGAAGGTATTGGCAACATAGTTATTCAAAGGAGTAATGGAGCGAAAGCCTTGATCAAAGATGTAATCTATGTCAATGGAATGAAATGCAATATGCTAAGTGTTGGACAACTAGTCGAAAAAGGGGTTCTCAGTGGTTATGAAAGATGGAGCCTTAGAAATTTTCGACATCCATAATAAATTGGTCTTGAAATCTCATATGTCGAAGAATAGAACATTTAAGACCATGATCAGTTCGTCTGAGGTACAATGTCTAAAAACAGTTGTCGACCATAAAAATAATTAGTTGTGACATCTGAGGTTTGGCCATCTGAATTTTAGGTCGCTCAATCAACTGATCACTCAAGATATGGTAACTGGTATACCAAGTCTTGAGATACCCGACAAACTCTGTGAAGGTTGTCTAGTCGGAAAGCAGTCCAGGAAGTCTTTCATTTCGACTATGCAAATGAGATCCTCCTGCATACTCGAAGTTGTACACTCAGACGTATATGGTCCTTTTGAGGAGCATACCATTGGTGGAAACAAGTATTTTATTTTGTTTGTCGATGATTTTATTCAAAAGTTATGGATCTATGTGATCAAGAGAAAGGACGAAGTATTCAAAATATTTAAGAGATTCAAGATGCTTGTTGAAAACCAGAGGGAAACAAAGATCAAGGTTCTGCGAACAGATGGAGGTGGAAAATACACATCCAAGATATTTGAAACATTATGTGTAGAACGCGATGTTGATCATGAGGTAACTGCTGCTTATACTCCTCAACATAATGGAATAGTAGAAAAAAAGCAACAAAACCATATTGGACATGGCAAGATGCATGCTGGAGCAGAAGAATCTGCCAAAATCCTTATGGGGTGAAGTTGTTTCGATTTCTATTTATATATTGAACAAGTGCCCTACCAAGAAGCTGAAGAACAAGGTTCCTGAAGAAGCGTAGAGTGGAAAACGACCATCAGTGAGTCATCTGAAGGTGTTTGGCTATATGTGTTACAAGCATGTTCCTGATGCAAGAAGAAGAAAGCTTGATGAGAAGAGTGAACCTATGATTCTGGTAGGATATTATAAGATTAGAGCATACATGTTGTTCAATCCAATTAATCAAAATATTATGATTAGTTGAGATATTGTGATTGATGAAAATTCTTCCTTGGATTGGAATTCTAGTAATGCAATTGACAAGTTATGATTTCGACGAACCAATTAATGATGTCAAAGTCGAAGCTGTTATGGACATACCCGTCACAATCGAAGTCGGAGAGATTATGGCTAGCACAAGTCAAAGACCTCAAAGAACTAGAGCTCGTCCAATAAGACTTCAAGATTATGAAGTGGTTGGTGATGATGAAGTCACAACAAATGGAGAACTATTCTTTACTTGCAGGTGCTAAACCAATAAACTATATTGAGGCTTTAAAGAATATAAAGTGAAAGCCTGTTATGCTTGAAGAGTTACAAGCAATTGAAATAAACAACACATGGGAGTTGGTCGAATTTCCAGCATATACAAAAGT
This sequence comes from Lathyrus oleraceus, assembly GCF_024323335.1. Lineage (NCBI taxonomy): Eukaryota > Viridiplantae > Streptophyta > Magnoliopsida > Fabales > Fabaceae > Lathyrus > Lathyrus oleraceus. The sequence goes on from NC_066580.1 coordinate 391,392,157, forward strand.
TATCAAAGTGAAGTGGGTGTTCAAGTTGAAGCACAATGTTGATGGGTCAATAGCAAGACATAAGGAAAGATTTGTAGCTTTAGGATTTCTTCAGCAAGCAGGACTCGACTACTCTGAAGTCTTTTCACTAGTCGCAAGATTGGAAACTGTTCGACTTATGGTATCCTTGGCATGTAAGCAATGTTGGTCGACATTTCACTTAGATAAAAAAAATCAGCATTTTTGAATGGACCTTTAGATGAAGAGGTGTATGTAACACAACCTCTTGGGTTTGTGATTCAGGGGGGAGAAAGGAAAGTATACAAGTTGCACAAAATGCTCCATGGTCTCAAGCAGGCACCTAGGCCATGGAACAAGAAGATCGACTCATACTTGGTTGAATTGGGATTCGTCAAATGCAAATCTGAGTATGGTGTCTATGTTTAGGTTGTGGCACAAGATATAACAATCATATGATTATATTTTGATGACTTTCTAGTAATTGGAAATAGTTTGAAGAACTTGTCAAAGTTCAAAGAGTTGATGAAGAAGGAATTTGAAATGTCGGATATGGGAAAGTTGTCATACTTCCTAGGCATGGAGTTTCAAATGTAGAAGAAAGTTATGGTGCTACATCAAATAAAGTATGTCAAGGATATACTCAAGAGATTCAGGATGGATGATTCGACCCCTGCATCTTCACCTATAAAACCAAATTTGAAGTTGGATAAGAATGGAGAGGAAGACAAAGTCGATGCAACTTTGTTCAAACAAATTATTAGATCTCTGAGATATGTATGCAATAGCCGACCTGATATATGTTTCTCAATCAAATTAGTGAGCATATATATGAGTGAACCAATGGTGTCACACATGAAGTCTGCAAGAAGAATCCTGAGATACTTAAAAGCATCAACAAACTATGAAATTTTATTTTGACAAGACTCTGAAAGAAAATAAGCTATGGTTACTTGTTATTCAGATGTTGATTAATGCTGAGATAAGGAAGATCGAAGAAGTACTATTGGATATTTATTTCAAGTATTTGGTGCCCCAATCTCATGGTGCTCGAGAAAGAAACTTGTGGTGGCATTGTCATCATGTGAGGTTGAATATATAACAGGATCATATGCTGCGTGTCAAGCAATTTCGATCAGATATGTGTTGGAAGAGATCAAGGTCAAAGTGAAGAAACCTCTGGTACTGCAGATCGACAATAAGTCAACCATAAATCTTGCGAAGAATCCAGTTTTGCATGAAAGAAGCAAGAACATAGAAGCTATATCTAACTTCTTAAGGAAAATAGTGAATCTAGGTGAACTTGAAGTAAGACATTGCTCAAGTGAAGCACAATTGGCCTATATTATCACAAAAGGATTGAAGATCGACATGTTCCTAACGTTGAGAAAGAAATTTTGAATAGTTCAAATCGATAATGGTTAATGTGTTTATAGGGGGTATGTTGAGATATTAGATATAATCCAAGTTGAGTTGCGTGCCTCAAGCTCAAAGCTAATTATAGTTTAGGGTTCGTTACTTAGTTTTTTATTTTACTTAGTAGTCAAGTCACTTAAATGTATATAAATAGACACTTTGTAATTAAGTTTCATCAATCATTAATTTAATAATACAATCCTTATTTCCTTATTCTCCCTCTCTTTCTCTCCTCACTAAAAGTGCCTCATGCACATATATATATATATATATATATATATATATATATATATATATATATATATATATATATATATATATATATATATATATATATATATATATATATATATATATATATGGCATAGCTATTCAACAAATTTGTTGGTCGCTTCTCCATCGTACCCCAAAAAAACATTGCATCATTTCCATCTCACAGTCACTTTTCGGAGGTAAAATTATAACATCTGAGTTAACTGTTTGATCTTCCTTTGCTCACAAGTAGGAATAACTTAAGTCTGCTCACTTGTAGGAATAACTTCTTGATTTTCAAGGATCTCAATATGCATTGGACATTGCTAGGTATCTTTAACGTTTTCTACAAACCTATGCAACATATTAAAATATACGCTTATAATACCTTTCGAGTGTATGAAAGAGTCTTGCTTTTCATCTTCAGTGTTGTCATCTTCGTGGCCAAAAACACGAGCGAGAATTTGGATTGTGTCCAAAGAATGATTGAAAATGATGGAGGAATAATATCAATGAATGTACTAACCAAGGCATTTCTAACTACTTGATATGCATATTGGTTCCTATCACATCTCAATTTTGACCCTGAATCGCCGAATTCGTACATACATCATATCTTTTGCATCTCTGCACATCATAACATGCATTATATGCCGCATAATGCCTAGAATGTCGGTCAAAATAAATTTTCGGATCTACAGACATATCGGTTTAATCAATTGGCAAATGTGTGAAAAATCAACGGGCAAAAAATTTCAAAGTCGAGCTTGCAGACATCAGTTTTATTAATCTACGTTTCGCGTAGTTTAATTGGTGTGTTCGGTTTTTTTTTTCGACTACTTTTTCGGTCACATTTTGATCCGCCTAAGCGTTTTAACCGGACATTTTTTATTTCAAAATTTAACAAAAACCTGTATATTTCCGAGAAGTTTATTTCGCTCTGATCATTGTGGTGCCTTCATTTTAATTTTTTTAGCATTTTTGCGCCATATTTTATTCGATTTAATTCATTTTATTTTTGTTTTTTTATTCAAATTGTCAAGAAAATAAATAGAAGTGAGTAAAACAATCTATTTGTTTTATTTACTCTTATTTAATATATATATATATATATATATTATATATATATATATATATATATATATATATATATATATATATATATATATATATATATATATATATATATATATATATATAAATTTTGTTTATTGAAATTTGATTTAATTTTGTCATTTAAACCATGTAAGAGGGTATTGTTGGAAAAGAAATTGAAAACCTTGCTATATTAACTTATATGTTGCATGAAAGAGATGAGGAATCAATCTCGTGGTGCCACATAGACCATCTCATTCTCATTAGTCAAAAAGATTTTTTTAGATCTGAAAAGGAGGAAAAGAAACTTGAAAAAAATTGAAAAGAGGACTGAGGATTATTCATTCTTCTTCTTTCCTCAAGCGACATTATTTTTTCCTTTCCTTCACGTGCTACTCACCCATCTTCATCTCCTTTTTTCCTTCCTGTAGCGGGGTTTTCGTTACCTTTAGGTTTATTGGCTAAACCAAAAGTCAACATACAATTCGAGTCGCCACCGCACTTTTATTTGTCCAAAGGAAAGGCTAAAAAGCGAACAAAAGCCAAGTAAGAAGTTTTTCAAATCAAAAACTAATAAAAATGTCAGAGATCTAGGTAAGGGGGTTGGTTATGAAATGGGAAGTTTTTACTCACCCAAAACATCCTTAGTACTCTAAGGGAACCTCTTTTGCAAATATGTGTTGTAGGTTGGTATTTGTGAAAAGATTTGTACAAAAGATGGAAGGGATGAGAATAGAATAGATTATACTTACAAATTTTGTTGTTTGAATGGATGAACCCATTGCCTACGTACCATCACAAAGGAGGATCAAAACCTCGTAGTTCGGGGTAAAAATTTCAAAGATTGGTGAATTGATTTTAATCAAAATCCTTAAGGTCTTTTGTATCAAAAGGAGAAAACTCAACCTAAACCAACAATCCACCATGTGAGGAAGGCTTCAACATGCTAGTGAGGGGTTAACCCTATAATAAGCATGGAAGGCTTATAATCCAAAACTAAGGATGAGGTGAGATTTACATCAACCACTATGATAACTCAAACCTATGACTAATGTTTTTGAAAAGGTTGAAACAAGTGGCCATTGGAACCACAAAACAACTTGAAATGGGTTATATTTACAAGTTAAATTTATTTACAAAATGAGGTCAAAGTTGGATCAAAGTTTATTTACAAATGAGTATTTATGAAAATGGTTTTGAAAAGTCAAAGGCCTAAGGCCTAGGTTTCTAATTTGAAATAAAGTCAAAGTTTTGAAAATGATTTTTGGCTTGGTTAGAGTGGGGAGAAGAGAGAAAGGCTATTCCTAAAGCATACAAAGATAAGAGGGGAAAGATAACCCTTGGAGTTCCTTTTCTTGGAGTTATATAGAGATGACAACAGATGCTCGTTTCCTTTGGATTTAGCACACAAACAAGCAATCAATAATTTGAATTCAAGCTCCTAAGATCTCCATTGGCTTGGCTCTTAGCTTGGCTACTCATGACAATGGTCCTCTTTTCACAATCTTAAGATGGGATCCCTATCACACAAAATAACACATCAAAAAGCTCACAACACAATAAAGGGAATGGACAAAGAATGAGTTTGAGGAGAAGTCCTTTAAGGTGAACTTTGAATTTTAGCATTCTAATGGCATGAGGCCTAGTTGCTCTTCAACATATTTTGCATTCTAAAGGCATGAGGCCTAGTTGCTCTTGAACTCCTTTAAGCATGGGTAAATCCTAATTCTAAGTCCTTTCTCCTTTTGCAATTTGGTTCACATTAAAACAAACACAAACAACACAAAATAACAATATATTTATATACAATAATGGACTCAAATGAGCAAAAGAAAAATGACATAAACATAAAATATATGCTCAAGTTAGCAAAGATGAAAATCAAGATGAATAATGAGCAAGAAATAAATGACATTAAAAGTAAATGACAAGAATTTAAAAGCTCAAATTAAAGTTAGTAGTTAGTAGAGTTATGTTAGCTTGTCATAAGACAATGTAGCGCTATGTTAAGCAATCGTAAGTGGACTAGTATAGTAGTCACACCTATCTGAGGCCGCTCAATAAGAATATAGTCAAAGAACACAAGTTAGAGGTCATGACTAGTAAGCCAAGCTCCATAAACTTGTCATGCCAAACAAAAGGGGAAGGGCCTTGTATTGACTTTTGGTTATTTGCTTGACCAAGAAGTAACCTATCTTTGACACAAAATAACTCACTTGATCATGGATCAAGTTGAATTTGGTTTGGATCAAAGAAGATTAAACTTCTATTTGTCAAGACCAACCTCAAGACTTTAACTCATTGGCCATTGAGGGAAAGAAATGGATGAAGATGAAAGGGGAGGGGTAAGAAGTCAACAACCAATCCCAATTGATCAAGGGATTACTCATCCTTGATCAAATTCATTCATCTTTATAGGTGATGATCCTTAAGGATTTTCAAACCACAAGATCCAATGAATTTGATCAAAGTTGAATCAATTCAACCTCAATCAACACCAAACATAAGAGAAATGAATATAACAAGTCAAGGAGTCAGTGATATTTTTTTGGTATTTTTTGAATTAAAAGAAAATACAAATAAAAAATAAACAAACAAAGTTGAACCTCAAATTCAATTCAAAACAACTTCAATAAGTCCAATTAAATTCTCATAGGTTCAACATAGTCAAACAAACTTTGACTAATTTTCTCACAAATTTTTGAAATCAGAAAGTAATTAAAATCAATTAAAAACAACCAAAAATAGCATAGTATGAATTAAAATCTCAAATAATCTCAAAACAAACAAGAAATTGTTGAGACTATTTTTCATTGACTTATCATGATCCATAGATGCTATGAAAATATTTTTGTATTTTTTAAAAGTCAGAAAGTATTTTAAAATGAATTAAAATCAATAAAAACCAAGTAATTCATAAAAAATATCAAATGAAGTCACAAAAATAATTAAAAATCATAATATGAAACTAGATTTTCAACAAAAATTTTAGACTTGGTCTAATATTTTTCTAACTTCATATGAATTTTTAATGAGTTTTTGAAAATGAAATGAATTAAAGAAAATAAAAGGAAAATGAAATAAAACCAAAAATGCAGAGCCACCGGACCCAAACTCATTAATTGACGTGGCACTCTGCACGACTTAGATCTGATGATGCACGGTGGTCTCAAGTCAAACGCGCAACACAACGAATTAAAACAAGTAATTAAAAAGGACGCGTGAGATTATATCGTGGAATGGAGATCCAAGGGCCATAAGCACACACACATGGTGGTGGCGGTAGAAACCATCGTCTTCTCCCGCCAAACACACAAACTCCGGCCAAATTTTCAGAGAAATGAACCTCAACGAAAATGAAAAACAAGGACATGGAAATGAAGCTCGTGTGATGTAGATCATCATTGTACCATTGGATTTCCTTCATTCTTCCTATATTGAGAGAAAGATGAAGGAGAAAATCATGGTGTCCACACGGATTGTTCATGAAATGGCAAATTGAATGCATCAAAAGCTTGCCTCAAGTATGAGGACTTCAGAGAACCACAGAAACACAAGATCACTACATTGAATTAAGAGTTTCAGATCCAAAAAGTTTGAGATTATACCTTCAAATTGGTGAGCTTCTAGCCACGAATTCTTCACACTTCTTGCTCCTCTTTGATCTCTAAATGTATGGAAGATGATTGGCTAAGGAATCTGGCTTTAAAACTCAACTAATGTTGTTGAATTTCAAGCTCGGAAATCTGAATAATTATGAGTGATTCCTTTGGTGAGGGTTATGGTTTCAGTGTAGCAGCATATGGGATCTCCAAAAGGTTGTGAAATGAAGCTCATAAGGTGTTTATTTATAGGTGAATGCAGCTGAGTTCACACTTTGTTCATGTGCATGGGATTTGAAAATTTGATTGCATGGGCCTTTGTGGACGTGTGAGAGGCCCATGGATGGCTGAAGAAGCTTGCTGAAATCATGTGAAAGGCATTTGGTCGTGCACATTGGATGGTAAATGCTTGCAATTCAAGTTTCAACATAAAATATCAAGAATGCACCTAAATGAAAATAAATTCGAATCTCCCAAATGGTAGACCCCAAGGACTATTGTGAGTAATGGTTGGAAAGCTCTTGAAATAAGGAACAAAAGTCATGTTGGTAAAAAATCATTTGGCATGTGCAAATTGATCAAAATCGGCTTGGAAAGTTCAAGTGTAAAACATATTCAAATCATTTTGAAAAAATTAGCCAAAAGTAAGCTTAATAAACCCCTATGTCCTCATGATACAAGCTTCAAATGAGAAAATCTCTAACATCAAAGTTATAGATATTTTCAATAAGATCAATATAGACTCAAAGTTTGCATCATTTGGATTTTCTATGACAAAGTTATGGGCATTTGAAGTTGGGTACTTTTTCAAATTCAATGAATTAGGTCCAAGATGACCTATAATGTTTTGCATAATCACATGTATTTCGTTTAGGATTATGAAATTTTGTCCAACATAACATTTGAATTATACATCTAAAGCTTTCCAATGCCTTTTGTATCACCTCAAAATCATAAAAATTAAGGAAGTTATGCCCTTGGCAAGTTGACCTAAAATTAGGGTTTCAGTCAAAATGACCTATGTTTTGAAATTAATGATGACCTTACAAGCTTCAAATGGATTTTTGATGAACATGAAAGTTGTTCATATGGTTCTTAGGAACATGTTTTGTCTTGGGGTCATCTTCAGTTTACAAACACATCAAAAGTTATATCTCATTGAACCTCAGCTTGGTCAGATGACTTGACTAGTCAACTTTTCCAGGTCAAACTTCCAATCTTGATGAATAAATGATTGAGGGGTCTCAAATAGGCTCATATATGCATAAAATGATAAATGAAAGAACTTCCCTTGATAAAGGTTGATCAGAGGTTGAGATTGCTTCATGGGCAAGGCACAGTCGAAGCACAGTGAGATTAGGGTTTCCTTGGGAAATAATCTTCAATCCCTTTGGGTTATCTTGATCAAATTGGAAAATTGAGATACTTGGGAGACATATATGATGATTAGGAGCTTTGTGGACCATTTTCATGCTTTTTCTCATCTTCATCTAGCCATTGCATTGGGCTTAGGAGCCTCCTAGGAGCATTGGGGAGCACATGACCACTTGAGCTTCAAAACAAAAAGAGTTAGTGACATATTTTTGTGCTTTTGGTTAGTAATCAAATAAGAAAAGCAATAATATACAATACAAGCATGCTTGGTGATCTCAAACCACTCAAACAACTCCCAACCCTAGGGTTAAGGAGCCAAACATGTTATGATCCTTGAGGCAATGCACTTGTGCAATAACATGATGCCATGAGGGATCTTGGGGTCAAAATTAGGGTCTTACAGATGCCCCTATTTAAGGTCATTCTAGCCGGAGATATGAAGGATAAAATCTTCGTCTCGACGAGATAGAATGAGCTTAAATAATAGCAAAGAGACGAATTTTGGTCCCTAAGAGACGTCATGATGCAAATGTATGCATGCAAAATAAAATCTTCATGGTGAATAATTGCCACAAAGGAAAAGAAATCGGGAGAAACTGAAGGTCCACAGGAGTAACACACTCACTATGGAGACAGAGACTCTGGGGGAAATAAGGTAAAAATGCGTGAGCAGGTCACGACTTGAAAATTTGCTGGGAGACACGAAGGGATTCCACGAAAATAAATCGATGGAAAGACTCGAGCTGACGCAAAGATGCATGTATTGGAGAATATGCCAATACAGCAAAACTATCCACAAAGGATACATCGGATAAAAAATCCGGACTCATACGGGGATATCCACAAAGGACTTAGCTGAGGAAGAAAGAACGAGATATTACCGGTTACTGGGTAATAAACTCAAAGAGAGACTTGTTATCAAAACACCGGTTATTGGGTGAGAGAACAACATGCTCATGAAGAAAGAATATCTAAGACCGGTATAAGGGTGAAAGATATCCATCATCCGAAACATATGAGGAGGAGCCAAAAGGCACATCTCAACTCAGGAAAATCTGACTCCACAGGGGACAAAAAGTCATAATAGGGAGCAGAAGGAAGGAACACCAGGAATACCGGTTACTGGGCATATAATAGGTGACCAACCAGGCGTGAATTGGGAACATATCCAAGACACTGATCATCCGAAAGGGGGGTTGAAAAATTAAACTCGACTTACAGGATGGACATTCGATTCCACAAGGGAATACAAATCTTACTTGACTGGGGAAGAAAAAGACTTCGACTGGAGAGCGCATGAGATATATTATCTACTACCGTTATATGGGTAAAACGTAAATAACATACTCGCATGGAAGATTATCCACAACTGGTTCCTGGGTTAATAAAGGATAAATCAACCGAAAAGAAAGGACATCGGGATACCGATTACTGGGTATAAAATGCTGACCAATCAGAAGGAGAAACAATCATTACCAAACAAGGGTAAATGAAAGATGACTCGCTAGGGATGAATTGCCTGGCAAAAGCAATTATCCAGGAGATATATCACCGGTTACTGGGTGGTATACTCAAAAATGAAGGAATATCAATATCGATACTGGGTAAAGATAACCAACAAAGAGGGGATTACATCTACCTGTTACTGGGTAGAAAACCACAGAAAGAGGACTTATCACTACCGGTTACTGGGTAAAAGGCCACAAGATCCGCTGGGGAAAGGATGAACAATTACTGGTTACTGAGCAATTGAACAACTGAACCACAGGGAACTGCATGGGATAACAAGAAATGAATCAATCTAGGAACAAACTAGAAAGACACAATCAAACAAGACTTAACCCGATGAGGATATAACTCAGGGGAGTAATTCCATCCCGATACACAACTGGGGAGGAAACTGAAACAATAATCATCCATGAGGACATAACTCGGTGGGGAAGAAAGAAAAAAAGATAGACACTTTCTGTCTATGGGGCTGACTCTATATGGAGAGATCAGACTCAAACATATGCTTAGGGAAGAACATTTCACCAATAGCAGGAGATAACAAGCAAAGATATATGGCAAAGAATGCAATCATGAATATCTGAATGCTATGATTATGCATGTATATGCATAATTTGTGTATGATTAATGCTGACAAACAGACATATCTAACACAAACAAGTCCAAGAATCACGAACAGACACTCGACAAACGTCTCGACAAGAAGGGCGAAGCCTACTAGAGAACTCAACTTGGGAATAACTAAAAGAAGATGTATTCAGGAGCAGCGAAAGAAGATAATCAAACAGAGAACTCAACTCTGATGGGGGATTATCTCTGGGATAAGAGTAAACAAGAGAAGTCTTTAACCACAACTGGGGATAAGCAAAGTCAAAGCTTCCAACTGCAGGAGATAACACTCTGCACAGGAGAAGTCTTCCAGGATCAAACAATCCTGACATAAGGAAGATGCAGAAAATCTGTCGGGGAGTTTCCATTAACTCTCTTGGGGACAGGTGGTTTAATAACAATAAGATCCGTCAGAGAAGAAGCTTTACTGGGAAAGCTTATTAAGGAATGATGTGAAACTCCATGGGGAACAACCACCAATCAGATATACACCAATCAAAACACTCCCTTCTACCTGCCGGAGAGGAAACTCTGCAAAGGGGAATAATAGCATTTTGCTCCACTGGGGAAGGAAATAAACATCTTCACCACCAGCTCTTAATGCTAGAAGAAATCTTCAGACTCAAAGGAAATACAAACATCAAACTCTGATCTGGAAACCCTACCGGGGACAAGCTGCAAATGCTCTTGAGGAAACTATCCTTGTTGGAGAAACTGGAAATGAGTCCTTCATCAACAAGAGACATATCGGGGATACCCCCTTTTCAAAAATAAATGAAAAGGGAAAAAAACCTTCATCAATTGCACTAGGTAACTTTCTGCTGAGGAGACAAATATCTGAAAGATAGCTCTGCAGGGAACACATGCCTACTCCGCTGGAGATTCTTACTCAGGCTGGGGAAAGACAAACTTCCTTGTGAGTAGATAGTCAGGACAAGGAATATCCTCAACTTAAAGCATATCAACTTTTATCAATCTATAAGGGATTTTAGGTCAGTCCACACAAGGGATGACAACCATACAAATGATAAAATACAAATGCTAGTGCCTGATATAGAGGGATGCACATCTCTAAAAGATCGAGGCAAAAAAATGGAACAGAAGGGATCATTCACAGATCAAACATATGCCAAACATGGATTGCTAAAACTCTGCAGGAGAAACAAGTACGTATACAGAAACAAACTACCGGGAATGCGTTGGATGAAAATCCAACTAGGGGAAAGCAATTCATAAGACAAATCAATCCACTGTCATCAAGGAGAACTTCTCATACCAGACTCCATGGGAAGCTGATGAAGAGGATACAAGGAGCAAGAATGCCAGAATATGAACAAATGTCTTACCCTTTAGTGATCGTACTATCCTTGGGAAAGCACTGAGGACATTCCACTTATCCTTTCAGTCATTGTGAATGTTCACTTTGTTCAAAACAGTTTATTCATGAAAACTTTATTTGTTTAAGACAATGATATTCATCAATTAAAACATGCAAACGTTTGTTAAACAAAAACAAATACGAGTGCAAAGAATTGGATAAAGGCTCAAATTTATTTAAGAGAATGGTAGTCCGCAAATGGCGAGACTCCATGGATCTTTACAAATTTGAAATTGGTGATATACATGGAAAAGGGCTACATTGAACATAATGATTGTTTCTCCACCAACTCTGAATCCACTGTATTCGAAACTTCAGTTGATTGACTGAGCGAGAATCTTTGACGGACGACAGGTGTAGAACAAAGTCTTGTCAGGATGCAGTTACTTGCCAAATCCCTAATTTTTGCCTAGATTGCCCCAGGGTGAGGTACTCAATCTAGCGGGATATATATATTCATTTTTTTCATGTCTCTAACTTTTGCCTGGATCGCCCTTTCGGGTTTTCAATCCACTGAGACGCTCATTTTGCCCAAGTCGCCCTTTCGGGTTTTCAACTTAGCGAGCTATTCTGTTTATTTTTTATATTTTAGGCAAAGTATTTCGTGAATGCATCTGAATTCACAGGACGAGTGAAACCCTCCTCATCCATAGTTGTAAGCAACAGAGCACCGCCTGAAAAGGCTCTCTTAACAACGTATGGACCTTCATAGTTTGGAGTCCACTTGCCCCTGGAATCGGGCGCGAAAGACAAGACTTTCTTGAGTACGAGGTCACCTTCTCGGAACACACGAGGCTTGACCTTTTTATCAAAGGCTTTCTTCATCCTTTGTTGATATAACTGACCATGACACATGGCAGTTAATCTCTTCTCTTCAATCAAATTCAGTTGGTCATAACGACTCTGAACCCATTCAACCTCAGTCAACTTGGCTTCCATCAATACTCTCATTGATGGGATCTCGACCTCCACGGGGAGCACAATTTCCATGCCATATACAAGGGAGAAAGGGGTTGCCCCTGTTGAAGTGCAGACGGATGTACGATAGCCATGCAAAGCAAATGGCAGCATCTCATGCCAATCTTTGTATGTAACAACCATTTTCTGAATAATCTTCTTGATGTTCTTGTTAGCAGCTTCAACAGCCCCATTCATCTTGGGTCTATAGGGAGAAGAATTATGATGTGCAATCTTGAACTCACTACACAGCTCTTTCATCATCTTATTGTTCAAGTTAGACCCATTATCAGTAATGATCTTGTCTGGCACACCATATCGACATATAAGTTGGTTCTTGATAAACCTCACAACCACCTGCCTGGTCACATTTGCATACGATGCCGCTTCAATCCACTTTGTGAAGTAACCAATGGCTACGAGAATAAAATGGTGACCGTTTGACGCCTTGGGCTCAACCATGCCAATCATGTCAATTTCCCACATGGAGAAAGGCCATGGTGAGGAAACAACATTCAGAAGTGTCGGGGGAACATGAATCTTGTCCGCATAAATCTGACACTTGTGGCATTTCTTTACGTATTTGCAGCAGTCAGACTCCATTGTCAGCCAATAGTAGCCTGCTCTCAACATCTTCTTCGCCATGGCATGTCCATTGGAATGAGTACCAAATGAACCCTCATGGACTTCAGTCATCAACAGGTCTGCTTCGTGTCTAACAACGCATCTGAGCAAAACCATATCAAAATTTCTCTTGTAAAGCACATCACCATTAAGGTAGAAACTGCCAGATAATCTTCTTAAAGTCTTCTTATCTTTAACAGATGCCCCAGGCGGGTAATTCTGACTTCGGAGAAAGCACTTGATATCATAATACCATGGCTTATCATCTTTCACCTCCTCAACTGCAAACACGTGAGTTGGTCTATCCAAGCGCATCACGGTAATATTTGGGACTTCATTCCATTAATTGACAGCAATCATTGAAGCAAGCGTAGCGAGAGCATCCGCCATCCGATTCTCATCTCGAGGAATATGATGGAAGTCAACTTTAGTAAAGAAAGTTGAAATCCTCCTCGCATAATCTCTATATGGGATGAGGCCAGGCTGATTCGTCTCCCATTCACCCTTAATCTGATTAACCACAAGGGCCGAATCGCCATAAACATCAAGATGTTTGATCCTAAGATCAATACATTCTTCCAAACCCATAATACAAGCCTCATACTCCGCCATATTATTCGTGCATTTGAAAGTTAGCCTTGCTGTAAAAGGAAAATGTGTGCCTTGAGGAGTAATAATCACTGCCCCAATACCATTTCCATACTGATTGACAGCGCCATCGAACACCATACCCCATCGGGAACCAAGCTCTGGCCCTTCATCGAGCGTAGGCTCATCACAATATTTAATTTTAAAATACAGAATCTCCTCATCAGGGAAGTCGTATTGCACGGACTGATAATCTTCAATTGGTAGATGTGCCAAATGGTCAGCCAAGATACTAACTTTAATAGCTTTTTGAGCTCGATACTCAATATCGTACTCAGATAATAGCATCTGCCAACGGGAAATTCTCCCAGTTAAAGTAGGCTTCTCAAAGATATACTTGATCGGATCCATTTTAGATATCAACCAAGTTGTATGATTCAACATATACTGGCGTAAACGCTTAGCAGCCCAAGCCAAAGCACAACATGTCTTCTCAAGCATTGAGTATCGAGACTCACAATCAGTGAACTTCTTACTCATGTAGTATATTGCATACTCTTTCTTTCCTGATTCATCTTGCTGACCAAGGACACAACCCATGGAATCATCAAGCACAGTCAGGTACATAATCAACGGTCTCCCTTCAACAGATGGAGACAGAATCGGAGGTTCGGACAAATACTCTTTGATACTGTCAAAGGCTTTTTGGCAATCCTCGGTCCAATCATGACACTGATCTTTCCAGAGGAGCTTGAATATAGTCGCACATGTGGCATTCATGTGGGATATAAATCTCGAAATGTAATTCAAGTGGCCAAGAAAACCTCGGACTTGCTTCTCAGTTTTGGGCGCATACATCTCTTGTATTTCTTTGACCTTGGCAGGATTAACTTCAATACCTTTCTCGCTGACAATAAAGCCCAATAACTTGCCGGAACGGACTCCAAATGTACACTTGTTCGGATTCAAGCGGAGTTTGTACTTCCTCAAACGTTGGAAAAGCTTTAACAAGTGTTCTACAATTTCAGCTTCCATTTTCGACTTTGCAATCATATCATCGACATACACCTCGATCTCCTTGTGCATCATGTCATGAAACAAGGTAGTCATAGCACGTTGATACGTGGCTCCAGCGTTCTTCAAACCGAAGGGCATCACTCGATAACAGAATGTTCCCTAAGGTGTGATGAATGTTGTCTTCTCCATATCCTCGGGTGCCATTTTAATCTGATTATAACCGGAAAATCCGTCCATAAATGAAAAGACATTAAATTTAGCCGTATTGTCTACCAACATATCAATGTGTGGTAGAGGAAAATTATCTTTTGGGCTAGCTTTATTCAAGTCACGGTAATCCATGCACATTCGGACTTTTCCATCTTTCTTAGGTACAGACACAATATTGGCCACCCATTGAGGATATGTAGAAGTCACCAGAAACCCCATATCAATTTGCTTATGAACTTCTTCTTTAATCTTCACTGCCATATCAGGATGAGTTCTTCTGAGCTTTTGCTTCACAGGCACACACTCAGGCTTCAACAGCAAGAAATGTTGCACGATATCAGTATCTAGACCAGGCATGTCTTCACACGACCAGGCAAAGACGTCGACATATTCTCGTAACAACTCAATCAACCCCTTCTTAACGGACTCTTCAAGGAGTGCCCCAATCTTCACTTCACGAATACAGTCTTCAGACCCCAAGTTGACTGTTTCCAGATCCTCAAGATGTGGTTGAATGACCTTCTCCTCGTACTCAAGCAGATGGGTAATCTCATCAGGAATCTCTTCAACATCATCTTCTTCTGCCTCAAATATAGGGAACTCAAAGTTGGGAGATGGTGTTGGATCATTATGTTCAATGGGTTTGATCAACCTGTATAATGATTTTGAGTATAAAAGAGATTTCAGAATTCAAACAAGGCAAATCATTATGCAGATGAAAAAAATTGATTTTATTCTCTTTTTTAGGGTTTTATGGTGATCACCAATTTCATGCGAAAAACAAAAATGAAAATAATTTGAAAAACAAACATTTAACATGCGATTATCGAATGAATATCATTGTATTAATCAATTATGCCAACAATGTCATTGTAAGACCCCAATTTTGACCCTAAGATCCCTCATGGCATCATAACATTGCATTTTCATTGCCTCAAGGATCTTTAGCATCTTGGTTCCCTTTGCCTTTGGGTGAGACTCCTTGTGATTGGTTTGAGATCACCAAGCATGCTTGAATTATACATCATTGTTTCTCTTACTTTTGTTTACTAACCAAAAGCACAAAAATGTGTCACTAACATCTTTTGTTTGAAGCTTGAGTATCATCCAAGACACTTTGTGGGTTCTATTTAGATGATCAGTCAACACAAGGGAATGGCTTGAGATACTTCCAACAGGTTCAAATGGGGTCTATTCGTCAGTCAAAACGTTAATCTTGAAGGAGCAAAAGTTTGTTCATGAGCTGTCATGTTCGCTAGGCGAGCAGAATGGGTCGCTTAGCGAGTCCCAAGAAAAGCCACCAGAATCACCTATGCTCAGAGGAATTTCTTGAACTGTCATGCTCGCTAGGCGAAGCCCACGTGTTTAAAAAAAACGAGAATGGGTCGCTTAGCGAGTCCCAAGAAAAGCCACCAGAATCACCTATGCTCAGAGGAATTTCTTGAACTGTCATGCTCGCTAGGCGAAGCCCACGTGTTTAAAAAAAACGAAAAATAAATAAATAAATAAATAAATAAATAAATAAAATATAACAAATTTTTTTTGGACTTGGGCCTCTCTCATTTGAGCCCACAGGTCCACAAAAATCAGGTTATAAATTCAGAGTTTCAGTGAAACAAAAGGCCATTCTATTCTTATTACCCTGGAAGGAAAAAAGATAGTGAGAGAAGAGCTAACAGAGTTTAGAGCAACCTCCAGAGACTGAAGGGAACTCATCGACAAAGAACCAATTCCCTCTCATATAAACCCTCAGATTGCTTTGCAAACCCAACCGGGCAATTCAATTTCATTCGATCTCTTCAGTCAGGTTTGCCTTATTCCCATTACTTTATGCTTTTAATTTGAATGCTCTGAATGTATGAGGTATTATGGGTGAATTTGATACCCTTTTGATGCATGTGTTTGACAAGAGGTTTAGGCTTCCTACCCTTGGTTGCTTTTTGTTAGCTTTTTATGAATTTTAATGGCATGATTCATGTGGTTACATTTTGATTTGGGGGCAACTCTTGATTACCCTATCTTGTTTCTCTAACCTGTTTGTTGAGTTTTGTTTTGTGAGGGCTCACATACTCTTGCAGGGATAGCTTGCTTTGTGTTCCACTTTATTTGTGGGGTACCCCCTGGAGGTCTATTCCGATTACCTGTACTGACTCGCTTTCTTTGATGGTGTTTAGCTTGGAAGAGTCTTTGGGTTTCTTATTTATCTAATTGCTGTTACTTCGGATCTTTATCCGTACGGTAGATCTCTCGATCCCTTTACTTTTCCCGCATGTTACCGATTTCTTAGGTTTCGTATAACCTCTCGTGGCATGTCATTTAAGGTAGCGCGGTTCCTTCATCTAGGACTGCCTTTTTGCATAAGCATCCCTAAAACCCCAAACTCATTGATTTTTCTTCTCCTATGAACACGTTATCTCCTTCTACTACAAGCGAGTAAGTCTCCAAAGGTCGAGCATCCGGTAGATTGCGTAGTAACGTCGTTCACCCCAAAACACACCCCTCTTTAACCCATAGGTAGCCGAGCTACGAAGACTCTGATTCTCAGATTCATATGAGATACGTATGCAGTGGATGCGACGTCCATGCAAGTCATTCTCTTTTGACCCTTCTTTTAGTAAGTAATACATTAGATAAACATACACGCTTTTCTCATCCCTTCAATCATGTTTGCACAAATAAATTTTCAAAAAAAAAAAATAACAACCTTTGCAAGAAATGTGAAAAGGGCTCCCTAGGAGTACCTAGGATGCTTTGGGTGCCTAATACCTTCCCATTGCATAACCAACCCCCTTACCCAGATCTCTGATATTTTTACTAGTTTTTGATTCGATAAAACTTTTAGGTTTTTGTTCGCTTTCTAACCATTCCTTTGGATAAATAGAAGTGCGGTGGCGACTCGACTTGTATGATTTACCTTGGATTTAGTCAATATCTCTAATGGTAACGAATACCCCGCTACAGTCTTCACTTCTCCTTTTGGCATGGGAGAAGGGTTTTTAAACAAGAATGAACATATTACGTTGACTTATGGATAACTGTTGGAACATCAACAACGACCCAATTATTGCAGATCCCGCCATGTATAACAAAGTTGTCGAGGTCTTCCTCTTCATCTTCTTCAATGATGGCAGCAACTTCTTGATCTCCCTCGGTATGGATGAAACCTCCATTCTGAAACAGCCCAAGATCATTAGGAACACCGGAAGAATACCCTATACCAGGCCGGGATTTATTATCTTCCATCTTTATCATTTTCCCCAAACCATTAGTTGCGCCATGCTCGATGGCCAACTTCGCACCATTGTAGGAGACAAATGAAGAAAGTCCTTTCCTAGAAGGCTCAGCAATAGAGAAGGCTTGGTATGGAGTTCCAATCTCATCCTCAACATCGATGTAGGAAAAGGAAGATAAATGGCTGACCAAGAGAGCCTTCTCTCCCCCTATCACCACCAACTTCTTGTTCTTGACGAACTTCAACTTTTGGTGCAGGGTGGATGTCACGGCGCCTGCCTCGTGAATCCATGGTCTACCAAGTAAACAGTTGTACGATGGATGTATGTCAATAACTTGGAAAGTGATCTGGAAATCACTAGGTCCAATTTTGATCGGGAGGTCTAATTCACCGATCACGGTTTTACGCGATCCATCAAAAGCTTTTACTACCACTCCACTTTGCCTCATGGGAGGTCTTTGATATGAAAGTTTGGTAAGAGTGGACTTTGGAAATACATTAAGTGATGACCCTGTATCCACCAACACATTGGACAAGGCATCGTCTTTACAGTTCATAGAGATATGTAAGGCCAAATTGTGGTCTTTTCCCTCCTCGGGAAGATCATCATCACAGAAGCTCAAATTGTTGCAGGCAGTTATATTTGCAACGATGCTATCAAACTGTTCAATTGTGACATTGTGATCCACATATGCCACGTCTAGCACCCTTTGCAATGCTTCACGGCGTGGCTCTGAATTCATCAACAAAGATAGGACAAATATCTTTGATGAAGTTTGAAGCAACTGCTACACAACGTTGTACTCACTCCTCTTGATGAGCCTCAACATCTCATCACCATCCTCTCTCAATTTTCCAGACTGGCCAATCAGGATAGGAGCTTTATCAGCTTTGACAACAACAGGGTTCACACCCTTCACAGCAGGAATGGAATGATTTGAAGAAGAAGTCCCCACGGGACTGCCGTAACTGGTGCGAAAAAATTAACCGACGAGGGAAAAAAACAGAAGAGTCGCCACCGTTCGTTATTTATCCCAAAGGAGGGAAAGGAAACGATCGAAGAAAACCTGAAGAAAAAGGAAAAGACAAGGTCTCGCAACCAAATCTTGGGTTCGGGAGTCGATTATGCGAAGGGAAGGTATTAGCACCCCTACGCATCCGTAGTACTCTACGGGATCCACTCTTGTTGTTCTAGTCTAAAGGGTGTAGGTATATCTAAAGTACTATATGCTAAAAGAAAGTTAAAAGGAAATGACTCGCAAGGATGTCGCATCCGCTGCCTACGTATCTCATCTGAATATGAGAATCAGAGTCTTCATAGCTCGGCTACCTATGGGTTAAAGAGAAGTGTGCTCGGTAAGACATCGCGTCTTATGCCTACGTATCTCATCGGGAATGAGAATCAGAGCAAAATGTAGTTCAGCTAACTACGGGAATAAGGGTCTCGATTGCAACTAGGGCAAGAGAAAGGGAAGGTCTCGATCGCAACGAGGGCGAGAGAAAAGAATCGCAGCAAGGGCGAAAGCAAACAAGGATTAGTTGTCAGTCGTCAGTCAAACTCGGCAAGACATCACATCTCGTGCCTACGTATCTCATCTGAACATGAGAATCAGAGTTGTCGTAGTTCGGCTAACTAGGGGTTAAGGATTGCCATCTGAACATGGACTTACAAAAGAGGACACTAGTTGTGTCAAAGGAAAGTGGGCAATGTGTTCAACGTCCTAGCAGTAGGTGTCACAGCTCGCTGAATCGAGTCTTAGGTAGTTACCTCTTTGCAATAGAACGGACTGACATGCCACAAGATCGGAGACGCACGGAAGGTCTAAAAGTGGGGAAGCTCTGCCCTAGAGTTTTCATGCAATGCGGACCTATGTGTTAGGATTTACAGAGGGGAACATCTACCTAATGTTAGCATGCAAAGAATAAGGGAATTCTACCTATGTTATCATACAAAGGGTTCTACCTAATGGGTGCTACCTAAACGGAACAAGAATCGACGGATGGAGCAAGGAAAGGAGCCATGGATAAGGGTAGATGGCGATGCCAGAAGCAATCGACTTACAGGTAGATGGTGATGCATGAAGCAATCGACTTACAAACGGATGGATGAGTATGTGCTGGTTCTGTTAAGTTTTGAAAATGATTACTCGAAGTTGGATCGAGCTTTTGATCTTGTTTTGAAATGATTATCGGATGTTCGTTTTAATTCTTGTATTAACATATGAATAAAGAATGAAATAATAAATATTATACACTTCATGGTAGAGGGGTACATTTGTTATGAATGGGGATGGTTCATGGCAATCAAACAATAAGAATATATGCCTCATTCATCATACAAGTAGGCAACAGTTATCAATCAAATCAGATAAGCAAACAAATGCATAATCAAGTCAAAGAATCTAAGAATGAAATAATGGGGCATTAAACAATGCATGAGATTATGAACATGTCAAACAATCAAGCAATAGAAGCATGGATGAAAGAAACAAGTATAAAAGATGATAGATGAATCAGACAGATGAAAATATGCATAAAAAGGGTCTACTAAATAATTTAATCAGGAAATGAGGTAAGGACCAAATAAAATCAAGATGAAAGGCCTCTAATACATGGCATATGAGATGAACAAGGGAGGATCAAAAGATATCTTCAATTGCCATAAGCAATCCCTAAGTCAAACATCAATCATAAAGAAGTCAACTGAAAATTCAAGTCAACTTAAAAAATATGAAATAAATAGCAAATTAATCAAGAAAATTATGAAAACTTAAACTAAGTTAGGTGGGGTCAGGACATCATCATCCCCCAAAAAGATTTTAAAAATAATGAAAATGAGTGCATAAATTAATTGAAAATAAACAAAGGTCAAACCAAAAGTCAACCACAAGACTAGGTTAAAAAT
Source organism: Lathyrus oleraceus (assembly GCF_024323335.1). NCBI lineage: Eukaryota > Viridiplantae > Streptophyta > Magnoliopsida > Fabales > Fabaceae > Lathyrus > Lathyrus oleraceus. The sequence continues at coordinate 391,412,922 of NC_066580.1, forward strand.
AAATCCAAAATAAATTGAAAATAGGAAATAAAATTCCAAGAAAACGTCAGGTTGACCATGGGACATTGGCCAACCTTCATCCCAAAAATCAAATGCTAAAAATAATTTTAAGTCATGAAACTAAAATCAAGAAAAAAATGTGTGTTAAAATGGACCATTTAGAATAAATAATTAAAATAAAATATTAACATTAAATAAATACGAAAATAAAAATTAAATAAAATTAAATAAGACATTAAGAAAAGTGAAAAATATTTTTGGGTAATTTTATGGACAAAGAAAATATTTTAAATAACTAAAATCAAAACAGAAAAATAGATGTGAATTAAAAAAAGAAAATAAAAATGGACATGTGTTAGTGTTGATGGGCCAGGAAAGGGAGGGTGTGAAGAGCAAATGTGCAAAGTCCCAGTCCAAAACATTAAGTCCAGCGTGACACACTAAATAACATTTTATTAAAATAAATCATGTAGACATGTTATCAATTGGTCATGGTCACTTAAGTGACTAAAGGACAAAAACAGAATGCACGGTCAGGATTATAACAAGAGCATTGGATCTGAGGGCTCTTAAAGCGCCACGTATTCATCTTCTTCACTAAACCTAACCCTAATGCCATGCATGCACGAAAATGCAGCTCATGCAATGATTTTTTCCAAACTTCCACTCAAGAATGCAAGCGCTATAGTGCACCAAATGAGATGAAATAAAAACCAAAATTCAAGTACAAAATGTGTAGATCATCATGGTGACTTGTTTTAGTAAAAATAATGGCTTAATCATGGAGAAAAGTTGACCATAAGAGGTCAACATGGACACGGGCAAAGGCAAAAAATTCAACATAAATCAATAGCATTAACACAAGCATATGATTGACATGGTAATAATGATGAGCATGGTAACCAAGCATAGATAAAACATGGCCATGGAAGAGATGATTACCTAGTGGAAAATAGAAGTGGAATGGTGCTTCCTTCTTGGTATTTCAAGGCTTCAACTTGCTGACTTGTGATGCTCTTGCCACGAAATTCCAATGCCTCCTCTAGGTTTAGGGTTTGCCTCTTTTAAATATGTAGGTCAAGTGTTTAAATGGGCTTTGAAACAAATGATATCCATAAGAATAAAAGTGCAAAGTGAGGTGTATGAGGGCATGTGAAGCTTGTGTTATTTTGGGCCAAATTTAAGTGAATGAATATCCAATGCATAGCCAAATGTGGTAGCAAAACGTGGGCTGGTTTGTGAAGCATGGTTTGGCAAGCAAGAAAACCTTCCAAGGTGGTGACTTTAAGGCGATGTAACTTAATGAGAAAGCTACCAAATGATGAAATAATGCAAACAGTAGAAAGATCTCATGGAGTATAGCATCTTTCATGTTGAGCACAAGTTTAAATGATGAATGGAAAGAGGTGAAAAATGGCCCTCAAGTTCAGGTTTCATCATGCAAAACTGGTTGGGCCAGTTTGGCCTAAATGCTGCCTAGAAAATCAGGTCATGATGCCAACTTTAAGTGAATGTATTTCTCAAACCATGAATCCAAATGAGATGATTCCAAAATGATGTGAAAGAGGACATGGCAATGTACAATTGTTGTGAAGAATTTTTTTTCAAATGATGCTTTGAAGTGAAAGAAAACTGGCCAAGAAGTCTTGACAAACTTTGAAGATTTTGGACTTAGAAATTTTTCTAAGTGTCCTAAAAAAATGTCTCACTTTGACTAAGCATAACTTTCTCAATTTTGATCCAAATGAAGCAAACTTTATATCTCTAGAAAGCTTGGAACAAGAGGAAAACCTTTCATGTTGGAGAAATTTTCAAATGGAGCTTTTATCCTGATGGAAAATGGGCTTAAAGTGAGTGCAACAATCATGAAAACTTGCCCTAAATGGAAAGTCAACCATTTCCAAATTAAGTAACTTTGCCAATTCCTGATTAAATGATGAATCCATGATCCAACCTTGATCAAATTCCACATGTAGGATCCCCTAGGCATGAATTTTGAGATTCCACTCTCAAAAAGTCAGGAGTTGACTTTTCTGGCCCTACAATTGACTTTTCCCAAACTGTCTGATTCCCGATTCCATTTATCAATTGAAGTACTTCTGGCTCAAATAAAGAGCTGATTTTTTGTATGTAGACCCCTGTGGACATATTTAGGGCCATGGAAAAGAGTTTCACCCAAAGAATCAGAAATAAACTGATTTTATACCAAACCCTAGTTTTAGGGCAAAAATGATTGGGGACTGATTGCACTGTTTGCCAATGGATCTTTCTGAGATGATTGTGAGTCTTCCTAAACCAAGATGCCTCTCTAATCATGACATGGATGAGCTCCTCTACTTCCAACCAAACATTTCCTGTTGCAGATAACCATGAAGCCCTAATTTCTGATTAAGTCCAGATGAACACTGAAATTCTGGTGTAGTCAGAATTCAGATGTTATCCACCACGACATGACATCTGATCTAACATTGTAACTAATACAGCAAGATAGTTATTAACCACTGTACTAATATGCACACGTTCACAGCTGTCACGACATCTCATTCTATGTCGCCCTAGAATGTATGAACCCCTGGTTCTGTGCTTCAGGAAGAAAGACTCAACAGAAGTCAAACCTAGCACTCACTTCAGTTGTTTTCTTCCATAGTTATCAGCATGATGTCTTACTGTTGATTTGAACATCATCTAATACAGCATTACAAGTTTACCTTATTTTATAACTGGCACAATTATAACATGCAAAAGGTAAAAACACAAGTAATTGTTAACCCAGTTTAGTCCAACATGACCTACATCTGGGGGCTACCAAGCCAGGAAGAAGATCCACTATTAGTAGTATCAATTCGAAGTTAAACTCCCCCGTTTACAACTCATCACTTAATCCCTACCCAATGCAATCTATACCTAGGAACTCCTAGATAGAAACCTCCAGTTTCCATTCCTATCACTACAAATACAATGTAATGTGCAAACACCTTGAACTTGCTTCACAACTTCATTCAAGAACATAATCACTCTTGCCTACAGGCTTTGAGTGACAAACACTCTCAGGTTTACCACTGAGAGACACATGGTAACCTTCCCACAGATTGGGAGGTTTACCTTACACACACCCCTAAAAATTCATTCTAAGAGGCTTACAAAAACTAGATTACAATCAGCTATTTATAACCTAATCACCCAACTGGATTTGGGCCTTCAGAAAGTTGCAGCAGACTTGTTCTTTGCTGTTGCAACTTCAGCAGAAAAATTCTGCTACAAACAAGGTCTTCAAGTTCCTAAACTCTCTCCATATATATCTCCATATTTTGAGCCTATATATCTTCTGATTTAGTCTTCAAGACCTCCACATGTAATGCCACATAGGATTCTAACTAATTTCCACATATTAGTGTGCTAACAAATAGGCTATTTGTTAGGTTCCTTAATTGTAGCTTGGTTGTTGGTTTCCTGGATTTTCTCTAAGCTGTTGACTTCCTGAAGAATAGCCCAAGAAAAAGCTGAAACAGAAAACTGCACAACCTACAATTTAGCATATGCTGTCAGGCATGAATGTCACGACATTCAGCTTGACATCAAGGTCCATATGCTGAGTCTGTTTTTCCAGAAAACAGACTGTACAATTTTGCTGACCTGTACAGGATCAAAATGACCATACTACAGTAACAGCTTACATTAATAAATGTCAAAGTGTCCAACTTAACATTTACACATTTGGCCTTAAGTTAGTTCTGTTATTCTCTTGAAGAACAAACTAAGTTACATGCTGAAGTATAGCAGAACACCACTCTGCCTAATCTTCAGTAGCTGCTGTCAATGATGAATGTCACAACATCCAGTTTGACATTCAGTCAGTAGGCCTTATGCCAGGTCTGGTTCTTCCTTGATAACCAGACTGCAAATGCATACTAAGTTCTAACAGAACTTCTGTTCCTTAGTATCTGTTGACAGGTATGAATGTCACAGCATTCAATAATCCTGTGTTAGCTAGTCCTGCAGTAACTACAATGTAGTCACATATACATGTCATGACATCAGTCAAGACATTAGTGTTTTACCATATAATGCAGCCAATTAAACACCTACAAACTCCCCCTTTGGCAAATTTTTTGGCTAAAACACTTTGATCCCCATAACAGAGTTCATGGCAGCGGAATACTACTAGCTAATACACTCAGAGTGGCAGCACACTCACACACATGGAAGTTAAATAAAAACTTCGCATAGCAGCACACACATGTTAGAAGTTGCACCTAAACTTCAACATCAGCTGCAGGGGGGAATCTTCAGATCTGTCATGAGAGTCTGTTGTAGAGACCCACTCTGTTTGTCAGGGGTATTGGTGGTTATTACTCCCCCTTTTTGTCAAAAATGTTGCCAAAGCCAGCAACATAGCCAGAGCACACTGACAGAGTTCCAGACTTGGTTTTACTTCACAGTTTCAACCAAGTTCACATCCACTTGATCTTTACAGTAGGTACAGCCATATCAGATTCCAAGACTTTGAGTCTGACATCTTGATCCACTCCTGCATGAACACTTTCTTGAACTCCAGCAGGCACATAAGATATCTTATGTTAAGACATCTTGTGAATACTCTGTCCTTTTTGTTAACAAGGCAAACTATCAGCAGTTTAAACCACATAATAGTAGTTTAGTCAGCAGCAGGAGCAAAAACAATTACTAGTTATGGCTACTAGTAATACACACATGCACAAGGGTACTTCTTCTCCCCCTAAATCTGTGCATTCATCAAATAACAGCTGCTGTAACTCCAGCACCTGTACCAGCCAGAATGTCCTACTGGCATATGCTTCCATATTGTCATGACATCCGGTCAGACATTCTTCTGCTCACTCAGCCTTGACACATACCAACTTTATCCCACTATCTAACAGGTTTCCAAACCTTGTTATCTGAGAACACATAGACCACAAGCTTGATGATTACTTGCAGTGCAAGGACAGAACTCCCCCTGTCATGAACAACCCATTCTCCTCTTGACGCTTGGAGATCACACATGGGCATATCCAACATCCCAAAGTTGGACCTTCACATACTTCCTGATTCAAAGAGACTCCAGACCACTTGATGAATGGAAAACATAAGACGCATCTTCATGTCTTCAAGAGCACACCCTCTGTTCAACCCTCTTAGCTGAACACATTCACACTCTGTGTCAATCTCTCTTCTAACCAGAACAGAAGACCACTTCACAAGATGTTCTAACATCAGCTGGGACATCCTTCATAACAGGACAAGGCACACCATCTGATAGTCTTCAGATATCACTGAGTCACCGGGTTGATCAAGAAGAACCCAGACATACATTGGGACATATACATTTTCATCCCATTACAAGAGATAATCTTCCATAGATAGCTCAGAACTCCTACCACAAGCTCCAAGGGATGAATAGAAAACACCTCCTTTAGTCTTCAACTTACTACTTTTCTGCTCAAAAGTAATTTGTCTCAGACTTTCCTCAAGAATAATCAGCTGCCATATGGATTATCTTGATTCTTCGAACTCACTCCTGAGATAGACCAAATGCCACTGGTTGATTACCTCCTTCATGAATCCTCATATGACAAGGTCAAATGCTGCTTTTTGACCTCCCCAAGTTTATCAGACTTCTCCCAAAGATATTCTGACCTTCCAAGTGAGACTTGAACTTCAAGCTTTTTGAAGTATCCAATCTACAACCCTGTAGACCTTTCTATCTCAAGTTGATGTGCCACTTCACCAACTAAGAATCTGATGTTGAACCAAATGTCACAACATTGTGTTTTGACATCCAGCTGTTGAATTCAGCTCCTTCTTCTGCCACTTGAAAGAACTTCCTCCCTTCACAGAACAAGAGTTCAATGTTCTCATAGACTTGATTGTGGAACCAAGTTTGAGTAAACAACCTCCATCCTGCAGGTTTGCAGTTAAGTCATCCAAGCTCACACCTTGATGAATCCCTGCTTCTTCTCCAAAGACATCAGACACTCTGATGTATGAGTCTTCAGAAGGACCGGTTAGAAACTAACCCTTCAGCTCTACCAAGGATTCCCCATCCTAAGGCAAGGTTGTTTCCATGATGTCAAGACTACTGCCACTTGTTCTTGACTTCACAGTGTGCATAAGCTAATGCACTTCCTTACCTAGATCAGAAATAAACTGATCCAAGTAACCACCATCAAGACTATGATGTCTTCTTCTTCTTGTACATACCAAGGCTGAACATGTTTCTTGCCAGGAAACCTTTTCAGAGATCATATGCTTTTGCTGCCACCAAAGAGATAGATCATAAGCCAATGTACTGTCCTTCCTGTGATTCTGCACAGGGTCTTGAAGAAGTGATGTTCCAACATCTTTAAGAACATCAGTTATCTTGAGCTCCAAGGATAATCAATTTAACACTTGCACTTGGCACAAGTAGACATTGATCTTAAATCCTTTCCCAATCATCCCTTCAGATACTTCCACCATAAGAATACTTTGAAAATACTCTTCTTGTGTCAACATCTTCTGCTTGCAAGCACCTAGACAATTTTGAAAGTCTTCCCAGATTAAATTCACCCTTAGGAATGAGAGAGATGAATTCTTCCTTGCAAATGTGTCACACAACCACCAGAACCCATGTGACACAGGTCAACAGCCAACCAGACCCTAGGCTGACCAGACTTGAGGAGGTTAACCAAAACTCCCCCTCAACTTAACAATCATGGATACTCCACACCAATATCCATGCATTGTACACATATGTCTCAACATGACATACACTATCCCTACCAGTGGCAACTAACTCCTCCAATCAGACTCCAGCTGACCATAAGTACTAGTGAGACACACAATACCAGTCGATAGTAGTTATGCATTGCCAGGGCATACTACTTCAACCAACCTCTGAATCTTCATATTCTTACTCCTTGACAGAACTGCCACTTCTGCACGTGGTGTTTGAATAACATGATTCATGGTTCCAATCCTCGTAGATGATACAGCACTCAGGTTACCCCATTATTGACTGCTAACATCCAGGGGACTTGTCTTCCAACACAGCATAGTACTTCAGGGAACACCTATCCAGCCCTGCTCAATCTACAGGAATATGCCAAACAGCAGGAGATTGCACACTGCCACATCTCAACCAGCTCAACTTTTAGAGATCAGACTTCTAAAGGTGACCTTCTTGAGCACACATACAGTTAACCCTTCCCTTGTCAACTTAGCACACACAGATGTCTCCTCTTCCAGGTCAGGAGTAGGTTCCAAACAGAAGTATCCCTTTGTTTGATACCTAAAAACATCTGCTCTTCAACCAGTAGCTGCATACTTGTTGAACAACATGTTCTAACATCGCATAGAACATTAGTTCCACCTCCTTGGAACAAACCTTCCTTGAAGGTCTTCAAGGTCTTCATACACCCTACTCAAGTGAGTAAAAGAATCAGTGATTAAGTGATTCTTACCATCCTGAAGTGAGAACGTCATGATGAGTGGACTTGAGGGGACTCAAGTATCTTTGACATCTTCAGTAGATTATGATGAGATCTTGAATACAGCAGCCTTACATCCACATGAGGGGAAACAACATCAGAGTTTGAGTTTTGCCAGGTATTATGCAGCGGAAATCATAATACAACTCAACCTATGAACACACACTTCACCAGATCAGCCTCCAAGACCATACCACGTTTGACTGTGATTCAATACTGGCACAGCTGTCCCACACACAGGCCAATTGCCACCCTCCAGAGACAGGTACACACCATTCCTGTCATGAACAGTCCATCCACCTACTTCAAGGGACCATTCAGGGAAAGTACAGAACCTTTCACAGGTTCCAACATTAGTACTACCATAACTTCTTGCAAGATACCAGAAAGTATCACCCATGGATCTCATCCAGAGACAGAACAGGATGCCTGCTCTGATACCAATTGAAATTCTGGTGTAGTCAGAATTCAGATGTTATCCACCACGACATGACATCTGATCTAACATTGTAACTAATACAGCAAGATAGTTATTAACCACTGTACTAATATGCACAGGTTCACAGATGTCACGACATCTCATTCTATGTCGCCCTAGAATGTATGAACCCCTGGTTCTGTGCTTCAGGAAGAAAGACTCAACAGAAGTCAAACCTAGCACTCACTTCAGTTGTTTTCTTCCATAGTTATCAGCATGATGTCTTACTGTTGATTTGAACATCATCTGTTACAGCATTACAAGTTTACCTTATTTTATAACTGGCACAATTATAACATGCAAAAGGTAAAAACACAAGTAATTGTTAACCCAATTCAGTCCAACATGACCTACATCTGGGGGCTACCAAGCCAGGAAGAAGATCCACTATTAGTAGTATCAATTCAGAGTTAAACTCCCCCGTTTACAACTCATCACTTAATCCCTACCCAATGCAATCTATACCTAGGAACTCCTAGATAGAAACCTCCAGTTTCCATTCCTATCACTACAAATACAATGTAATGTGCAAACACCTTGAACTTGCTTCACAGCTTCATTCAAGAACATAATCACTCTTGCCTATAGGCTTTGAGTGACAAACACTCTCAGGTTTACCACTGAGAGACACATGGTAACCTTCCCACAGATTGGGAGGTTTACCTTACACACACCCCTAAAAATTCATTCTAAGAGGCTTACCAAAACTAGATTACAATCAGCTATTTATAACCTAATCACCCAACTGGATTTGGGCCTTCAGAAAGTTGCAGCAGACTTGTTCTTTGCTGTTGCAACTTTAGCAGAAAAATTCTGCTACAAACAAGGTCTTCAAGTTCCTAAACTCTCTCCATATATATCTCCATATTTTGAGCCTATATATCTTCTGATTTAGTCTTCAAGACCTCCACATGTAATGCCACATAGGATTCTAACTAATTTCCACATATTAGTGTGCTAACAAATAGGCTATTTGTTAGGTTCCTTAATTGTAGCTTGGTTATTGGTTTCCTGGATTTTCTCTAAGCTGTTGACTTCCTGAAGAATAGCCCAAGAAAAAGCTGAAACATAAAACTGCACAACCTACAATTTAGCATATGCTGTCAGGCATGAATGTCACGACATTCAGCTTGACATCAAGGTCCATATGCTGAGTCTGTTTTTCCAGAAAACAGACTGTACAATTTTGCTGACCTGTACAGGATCAAAATGACCATACTACAGTAACAACTTACATTAATAAATGTCAAAGTGTCCAACTTAACATTTACACATTTGGCCTTAAGTTAGTTCTGTTATTCTCTTGAAGAACAAACTAAGTTACATGCTGAAGTATAGCAGAACACCACTCTGCCTAATCTTCAGTAGCTGCTGTCAATGATGAATGTCACAACATCCAGTTTGACATTCAGTCAGTAGGCCTTATGCCAGGTCTGGTTCTTCCTTGATAACCAGACTGCAAATGCATACTAAGTTCTAACAGAACTTCTGTTCCTTAGTATCTGTTGACAGGTATGAATGTCACAGCATTCAATAATCCTGTGTTAGCTAGTCCTGCAGTAACTACAATGTAGTCACATATACATGTCATGACATCAGTCAAGACATTAGTGTTTTACCATATAATGCAGCCAATTAAACACCTACAAACACTCTGATAGGTCTGAATCATTCACCGATGAACTGAGGAACAAAATAAGATACTTGGAGCCCCCTAAGACCCTTGAGACTTGTATACTTAGAGAATGAAGTCCAATCCTCAATCTTGCTTTGTGTGGGCTCCTTCTGTTAAGGAGTGATCAATCAAGACCTGATTTCCATGTCACTAATGCAGTATGCAATGAGTATGACCTAGTATGATGCCAATGAAGTGTGAAACATAATCCCATGCTTCCAGGACAAAATGAAGGGTAAATTTTAGGGTATTACAGCTGCCCCTATTCAATCAACTAGAGACCCGAAAGGAAGATAGCAACTGCTTTCGCACTTTCGAGGTATCAAGGGATTGAATACGATAAAAGCCCGAAAATTTACATTGAAGTAAAAAAATGGAGTAATAATGCCTGTCAGAATCGGCAAAGAGGTGGTCTTGATCTGAGTATCAACAAAGAATCCGTCTGGTACGGTGAGAGTCGGTCTGAGCATCGAAAAAAGAATGTTAGCTTGAATACCAAAATAAATGGTAACACAAAAATAACCCATGGCCTGAATGTCGCTCATAAATCTGAATACTGGAAATGACTTTGATCTGAGCATCGGAAGATACTAGATTATTAAACATCGGTCTGAACACCGGGAAACTGGCCTGAGCGCCACTTCAGTCTGAATACCGGAAAACTGGCCTGAATGCCACAAGTTGCATCGACCTGAATGTCGGAAACTTCTTCGATCTGAACATCGGAAAATTGGCCTGAATGCCACTTCGGTCTGAATACCGGGAAACTGGCCTGAATGCCACAAGTTGCATCTTCCTGAACGTCAGAAACTTCTTCGATCTGAACATCGGAAAACCAGCCTGAATGCCACTTCGGTCTGAATACCGGAAACTGGCCTGAATGCCACAAGTTGCGTCGACCTGAACTTCGGAAACTTCTTCGATCTGAACATCGGAAGACTGGCCTGAATGCCACTTCAGTATGAATACCGAAAAATTGGCCTGAATGCCACTTCGGTCTGAATACCGGGAAACTGGCCTGAATGCCACAAGTTGTGTCGACCTGAACGTCGGAAACTTCTTCGATCTGAACATCGGAAAATTGGCCTGAATGGCACTTCGGTCTGAATACCAGAAAATTTTCATGCCTGTCAGTATCGGCAGAAAATAGGGAAAGTGATAATTGAGGCGGCACGTGGGCCAACGACCCCTGCTGGGAATAATAAAGGATAAGTCATGAACAATCTTCAGTCTGAGTACTGGAAACAAACTTCTGGCTTATCACTTGGGATACCGATAATGTTTTATGCTTTACATGCATATGTTTGAATTTTTCAATGGCGTAATGCTTCATGAAAATGGAAATGCTACGCGATTTGGGAGGATGCAATGCAATATTATTCTACATGCAGGGATGCGAAATGCTAGGTTAGAGAGAACGCCAAGCCGAGGCAAGGAATTCTGCTGGGGAAATGATCACAATCTTCTGGACTCTGACCATGCTGTTGGAGATACACAGCACAATGAACTCTGTGGGGAAATAACCGGCCACGCAGTGTTCTGGCAATAACAAAAATACCGAGACTCTGATTGGGGAGAGAATGGCACTGAAAGCTTGCTGTTGAGGAAAGCGACAGTGGTTATGGCAACCATAATCTGCGAGAGAGACGACTCAGCAAGGGAAGCAAACACCGATACGGTACCGAGATTCTGCTTCAAGGAAAGAGACAGTGGATCTGGCGTCGAGATCATCGATCTGGCATCGAACTCTGAGGAGCAGCCGTTTTTGCTGGGAAGATACAGTCTGGCACTGTCAACTCCACTGGGGATATACAGTCTGGCACTGTCGACTCTACTAGGGAGTGTATAGTCTGAGACACATGCTTGAGGAGAGTACAGTAGTGAGAACCCGCTGGGGATTGAAGAATCCAATGCTCGAATCAGCTCTGCAGGGATAAGATACCGAGTACCAACTGTTGAAGAAAAACATCAGCGATCATCTGCTGGGTACCTTAAGGAAATGCCCCGAGTGTACCTGTCCTGAATAGACGATCCAAAGCACTTAAAATTTACAGCAATTTTAAATGTTTATTAAACATGTACCTGTAAAGCTCTTATGTTTCATGATGCAATGTTTATCAAAAATTCGGACGTCATTTTTGCAAACAAAACAGTAAAATGAAAATGAACACAGAGATATACTGAATAACATGATTTTATTGATTGAATGGCCTCTGAATAGGCATTTACATCAGGAAGCAATCCCTGGAAAGAGGTAATTGCGCAAAAGATAAAAACAGAAATTAATCTAATGGCAATGTGAAATGGATTTCTATCGGGTTCCAATTCTGCTATGACTCACTCGTCTTCAAGATCCTCCAAATGATCAGCTTTTTGAAAAAATGATTGGACTGTTTCCTATCCTTCGGAAGTTTCCAGTTATCGACACGAGATGAGATTCAGAACTATTTAGAATGCAGTCATTCGCTTAATCCCTAACTTTTGCCTGGATCTCCCTTTCGGGTTTTCAATCCACCGGGATACCCATTTTTGCCTAAGTTGCCTTTTCAGGTTTTCAACTTACCGGGTGTACAATCTTTTCATTTTTAATCCCTAACTTTTGCCCAACCTTTTTCATTTTCTTGGTTCGCCGGGATGCCCCTTTTTTTCCTGGACTATTCTTTTTATTGTCCAGCGGGTCTATTTTATGCGAAGTATTTTTTAACTGCGTCTGAGTTCACAGGGGAAGTGAAGTCTTCACCATCCATAGTTGCAAGCATTAAGGCTCCACCATCAAAAATCTTAGTGACAATATATGGTCCATCATAGTTATGGGTCCACTTGCCCCTGTGATCTGTCTGAGGAGGAAGGATAATTTTCAACACTAAATCTCCGACTTGGGAGCATCGAGGACGCACTTTTTGATCAAAGGCTCTCTTCACCCGACTCTGATACAACTGCCCATGACAAATGGCTGCCATTCGCTTCTCTTCGATAAGACTCAACTCATTGAACCTTGTCCGAATCCATTCAGCTTCGTCTAACTTGACATCCAGCATGACTCTTAGAGAAGGAATCTCCACTTCAACAGGTAGGACTGCTTCCATACCATACACAAGGGAGTAAGGGGTTTCCCCGGTCGATGTACGTACTGAAGTGCGGTACCCATGCAAGGCGAAGGGTAGCATCTCATGCCAATCTCTGTACGTAACGACCATCTTCTGCACAATCTTCTTTATGTTCTTATTTGCTGCCTCAACAACACCGTTCATCATAGGACGATAAGGGGAAGAATTATGATGTTGAATGCTGAAGTTCTTGCAACACTCCTTCATCACTTTGTTATTGAGATTAGATCCATTATCATTAATGATTCTTTCGGGAATCCCATAACGACAAATGATTTCTTTCTTAATGAATCGGGCAACCACATGTCTGGTGACCTTCGCGAATGACGCTGCTTTGACCCACTTGGTGATATAGTCGATGGCAACAAGGATGAAGCGATGCCCATTGGAGGCAGTCGGCTCAATCTTTCCAATCATATCAATGCCCCACATAGCAAATGGCCATGGAGAAGACACCACATTCAGAGGATTTGGCGGCACATGCACCTTATCAGCATAAATCTGGCATTTATGACACTTCCGAGCATATTTGAAACAATCAGATTCCATGGTCATCCAGTAATAACCCGCTCTCAACAATTTCTTAGCCGTTGCATGTCCTCCGGCATGAGTACCGAAGGAGCCTTCATGAACTTCCTGCATTAACATGTCCGCTTCATGTCTATCCACGCATCTGAGCAAAACCATGTCGAAGTTCCTCTTATACAGCACATCGTCTTTGTTCAAGAAGAAATTGCCTGCCAATCTTCTCAAAGTCTTTCTATCATTGTTGGATACCCCTGCAGGGTACTCTTGATTCTTCAGAAAGCACTTGATGTCGTGATACCAGGGCTTGTCATCAACTACCAGTTCAGCAGCAAACAGATACGCGGCGCTATCAAGGCGCATAACATCGATCCTGGGAACATAGTTCCACCGAATCACCTTGATCATGGAGGATAGAGTAGCAAGAGCATCTGCCATCTGGTTCTCATCACGAGGTATATGATGCAGCTTTACTGTTGTGAAGAAAGTCAACAGTCTTCTCGTGTAATCTATGTAGGGGACCATATTAGGCTGGAGAGTATTCCAATCACCATTCACTTGATTGATCACTAGAGCTGAATCTCCGAAGATGTCCAGAGTCTTGATTCTCAAATCAATGGCTTGCTCAATACCCAGGATACAAGCTTCATACTCAGCTTCATTATTGGTGCACTCAAAAGTCAGGCGAGCGGTGAAAGGCATGTGGGCACCTTTCGGAGTGGTAATGACAGCACCAATTCCACTTCCTTTGGCATTGACGGCCCCATCAAACATTAAAGTCCATTTTTCATCTGGATCAGGTCCCTCCTCAACAACTGGCTCTTCACAGTCTTTCATCTTGAGGAACATGATGTCTTCATCCGGAAAATCAAACTTCATCGGCTCATAATCATCAATCGACTACTGACCAAGATAGTCTGACAAAATACTCCCTTTGATGGCTTTCTGGGATGTATACTGGATGTCGTACTCTGTCAGTACCATTTGCCAACGAGCAACCCTTCCGGTGAGAGCTGGCTTCTTAAATATATACTTGATTGGATCCATTTTGGAGATCAGTAAGGTTGTGTGAGTCAGCATGTATTATCTCAATCGCTTAGCAGCCCATGCAAGTGCACAACATGTCTTTTCAAGCATTGAATATCTCGACTCGCAATCTGTAAATTTTTTACTCAGGTAGTAGATGGCATGCTCTTTCCTACCTGTCTCGTCGTGTTGACCGAGAACACAACCCATGGAATTATCAAGTACTGTCAAATACATAATCAGCGGTCTCCCTGGGACTGTAGGTATAAGGATTGGAGGATTCTGCAAATACTCTTTTATTTTCTCGAAAGCCCTTTGGCAATCATCATTCCACCTGATAGCCTGATCTTTTCTTAACAATTTGAATATTGGCTCACACATGACTGTTAGGTGAGAGATGAACCTTGCAATGTAGTTCAACCTTCCTAAGAAACCACAGACTTGTTTTTCTGTTCTTGGCTCAGGCATTTCTTGTATTGCTTTTACTTTGGCAGGATCCACCTCAATCCCTTTCTCACTAACAACAAAACCCAACAGTTTTCCAGATCTCACCCCGAAAGTACACTAGTTCGGATTAAGCCTCAACTTGAATTTCCTCAAACGCTCAAACAGTTTCTACAAATTCACCAAATATTCTTCTTCCGTCTGAGATTTGGCAATCATATCATCAACATAAACCTCGATTTCATGATGAATCATATCATGGAAAAGAGTCACCATAGCTCGTTGATATGTTGCCCCAGTATTTTTCAGACCAAACGGCATCACCTTGTAGCAGAAGGTGCCCCATGGGGTTATGAAAGTTGTCTTCTCCATGTCTTCTGGTGCCATCTTAATTTGATTATAGCCAGAAAAGCCATCCATGAAGGAGAATACCGAGAACTGAGTCGGGTTATCCACCAAAACATCGATGTGAGGTAATGGGAAATCATCTTTAGGACTAGCTCTATTCAGATCCCGGTAGTCAACACACATCCGTACCTTTCCATCCTTCTTAGGTACTGGAACGATATTCGCAACCCATGGCAGATAATTTGTAACTGCTAGAAACCCTGCATCCAACTGTTTTTGCACTTCTTCCTTTATCTTGACAGCCATCTCTGGTTTTATTCTTCTGAGCTTCTGCTTGACCGGAGGACAATCCTCTTTGAGAGGCAAACGGTGTACCACAATGTCTATGTCAAGTCCTGGCATGTCCTGATAAGACCAAGCGAAGATGTCAACATACTCTTGCAGCAATTCAATCAGCCCCTTCTTCACATTATCTTCCAAAGCAGCCCCTATCTTGATTTCTCTCTTGACGTCCTCGGTGCCGAGATTATTCACTTCAATAGACTCTTGATGCGGTTGAATGACCCTTTCCTCCTGTTTTAACAACCTGGCAAGTTCTTCAGGGAGTTCACAGTCTTCATCACCCTCTTCTTCAGCTTGAAGGATTGGATTTTCAAAGTCGAAGCGATCCATAGCAGAACTGTTATCAATAGGATCCGGTGACTTGCATCTGCATGAGTGATGGTATGTGTAATACCTCAAAAATTTCCCCCCTCATTCATGCATTCATTTTTAGGTCATTTAACATTTCATATTGCATTTCATCATGTCAATCGGAATTAGATCCAAGAAGCTTGAATATCATCCAAGACACTTTGTGGGTCCTATCTGGGTGATCAGTCAACACAAGGGAATGGCTTGAGATACTTCCAACATGTTCAAATGGGGTATATTCATCAGTCAAAACGTTAATCTTGAAGGAGCAAAAGTTTGTTCATGAGCTGTCATGCTCGCTAGGCGAGCAGAATGGGTCGCCTAGCGAGTCCCAAGAAAAGCCACCAGAATCACCTACGCTCAGAGGAATTTCTTGAACTGTCAGGCTCGCTAGGCGAAGCCCACGCGTTTTGAAAAAATAAATAATAATAATAAAAAATAAAAAAAATAAATAAAAAAAAAACGAAAAACGAAAAAAAAAACGAATAAATAAAATATAACAAAAAAATCTTGGACTTGGACCTCTCTCATTTGAGCCCACAAAGCCACGAAAATCAGGTTATAAATTCTAAAAAAATTCAGTTAAAAATCCCTAGAGAGATTCTAACTAATTCAGAGCAACCTCCAGAGACTGAAGGGAACTCATCTGCAAAGAACCAATTCCCTCTCATATAAACCCTAAGATTGTTCTGCAAAGCCAACGATGCAATTCAATTTCAATCGATCCTCCCCAATCAGGTATGCCCTATTTCCACTACTTTATACTTTCAATCTGAAATTTCTGAATGTATGAGGTATTATGGGTGGATTTGGAAGAGTGGGTATCGTTAGGTTTTGCATGTAGGCACATGTTTTAGTATGTATGTCATGTCTTGATGTGTGGATCCTTGCTCCCTGACTTTGAATTTTGATACCCTTTTGATGCCTGTGTTTGACAAGAGGTTTAGGCCTCCTAAACTTGGTTGCTTTTTGTGAGCTCTTTTTGTGAATTTTAATGGCATGATTCATGTGGTTACATTTTGATTTGGGGCAACTCTTGATTGCACCCCATCTTGTCACTCTAACCTGTTTGTTGAGTTTTTTGTGAGGGCTCACATGACTCCTGAAAGAATAGCTTGCTTGGCATTCCACTTTATTTGTGGATACCATTTGGAGATTTATTCTGATTCCCTGTATTGACTTGCTTTCTTTGATGGTGCCAGCTTGAGAGATCTATGGGTTTCTTATTTCTTTAGCTGTTATTACTTCGGGTCTTTATCCGTGTGGTAGATCTCTTGATCCTTTATCTTTCCCGCATTTTACCGCTTTCTTAGCTGGAAGACCTCAATAGGAGGCAATGTTTTCTTTTGTTTGTTTACTTTTGTGCCCAAAGACCTCCAAGAAGAGGCATCAGTGCTAAAGACCTCCCTGAAGAGGCAATTGACGGATAAAAGGGATTAGTAATCAATCCCCCGTTATTCAGTGTGTCGTTCTTTATGCTCGCACTACGTGTCGATGCTTCAGAACAAAAGCCTAAGATCTTTTGTTCGGTCAATCAGTGGAGAGGGTTCCACCTTTCTGAATCCCCACTTTTTGTCATGAGCTCACCCTGTCCAGGGTTAAGAGCTATGAGGTCTTATCCTCATTACCCTTTTGATCTGCTCACCCTGACGTTCAATGTTAGTGGTTCGGAGCCTATTTGATTACCTATTCCATGGCTTGTTTGTCGAGGTTGATATGACCCCTCTTGACTAAAGCCCTACCCATGTAGGTTTGAGCCCCCTTGGTGGCATTTTACTTTATGCATGTTTGTTTTGTATGGTGTGATCTTCTCCCCATAGGATTGTTAGGCTTCGTATAGTCTCTCGTTTGCATGTCAATTAAGGTAGCACTGTTCCTTCGTCTAAGACTTCCTTTTTTGCATGAGCATTCCTAAAACCCAAACAAACTCATTGATTTTTCTTCTCCTAAGAACACGTTAACTCCTTCTACTACAGGCGAGTAAGTCTCCAAAGGTCGAGCATCCGGTAGATTGCGTAGTAACGTCGTTCATCTAAAAAACACAACCCTTAACCCGTAGTTAGCCGAACTACGGTTTGCTCTGATTCTCATTCCAGATGAGATACGTAGGCATAAGACGCGATGTCTTAGCGAGCACACTCCTCTTTAACCCATAGGTAGCCGAGCTACGAAGACTCTGATTCTCATATTCAGATGAGATACGTATGCAGTGGATGCGACATCCGTGCGAGTCATTTTCTTTTGACCCTTCTTTTAGTAGATAGTACATTAGATAAACCCACGCCCTTTAGACAAGAACAACAAGAGTGGATCCCGTAGAGTACTACGGATGCGTAGGGGTGCTAATACCTTCCCTTCGCATAATCGACTCCCGAACCCAAGATTTGGTTGCGAGACCTTGTCTTTTCCTTTCCCTTTTCCAGGTTTACTTCGAGCGTTTCCTTTCCCTCATTTGGGATAAATAACGCACGGTGGCGACTCTTCTGTCATTTATTTCTCGCCGGTTGTTTTTTTGCATCTCCTTTTTCAGCTGGCGACTCTGTTGGGGACCCTGGTTTCCCTGAGCGAGTCCCTCCTAGCTTTTGTACAGTTATTTATTTTTCAGCATTTACCTGCTTCATTGCATTGTGTACATATCATTGCTGTATCTGTTGGCTCTGCTGTTGGTTTGCTTGTTTGTTGGGATGGGGTGTTCTATGAGAGATAAGCCCATTACCCAGGCTTGAGTGTACACACAAGTTTTAGAGTGGATAGTCATGAGGCTTGCGTGGCGTGTTGCTACGTTAAGTCGTTCATGAAGACCCACATCCAGATGAGGTTTCTTTTGGATATATTCTATCTTATGGGTGTTCCATAACGGCAGATGTTCCTCTAGAAATCGTCGACTCTGGTGACCATTTCCCGAGAACTCAGTCGACGCCTCTCCTCCGAGACGCGTTTATGTTAGCTCTGGTGGGCGCATTCTCGCTGATCAATCCGAGGACCCCGAGACTGGGAACTTGCTATTAGGATGTCCTATTGAGGGGAGTCAATGGAGGTCTTTTATCCCGTAATAATGCTAAACCTTTAGTGGTAAACATATTATTCTCGACTAAAGGGCGGAAGCTGACAAACTTCTGTTCTTAGAACCTACCAATGAGGGGCGGGCTAAATTCAGGAAACCTTAACCTCCAACTAACCCAGTTTTCTGGAGCAGAGTTCAGATCTTGTATTACATTCTTCAGTGGGTTTCTCTTCAGACAGTGCAACCCAACAAATATTCAAGCGGATCCAGCAATCCTGATTCTCATGTCACTGCATTGCATCACATCGGTTTGCATTCACATCATTTTGCATTCATATCATTTAACACATGTTTATCTATTCCCAGGGGTTTATATCTTCTTCTTGATTCTAGTTGGGGTTTTCTTCTTACACCGTTTATCAAATGTGATACTGGAATCAAGGGGTTAGAATACCCTTTGGAACTGATAAACATGTCATTGCATTGGCATATCCGTCAGCATCTCTTGCATAACAGGTACCGCCACAGTGTTCTCAGTTGTTTGGTGTTCCACTAGCAGAATAGCTGACTCAGGCATTCACCAGTACGGTACACGCAGAAACCACCAGAGAGTAATGGAAAGCCTACAAGCAGAACTCGCCGAGATGAAGATTCGCATGAATCAGTTCATGGATGTGGTTCAAGGGGTAGCTCAGGGACAGCAAGAGCTCAGGCAGATGATGCAAAGGAATCCCGCCACTACTCAACCAAAGACGTTGACTGATCCTCTAGCTGGAGAGGTTAACGGACCCAGTGGACCGGCGCCTACCCCGATCCTACATGTCACCTCCGGTCAACAACCCGTCCATGATGACCAGGAGGATCAGTTCCCCTTGCTTCAGGAAGACTTTGGAATGAGTCATGGTATAGACCCTATGTTTCGGAGACTGGAAGAGAGGTTGAAGGCAGTGGAAGGACAGAATCCTCTGGGAGTAGACGTTGCTGACTTGGGATTGGTCCCAGGCGTGAGGGTGCCACCGAAATTCAAGGTCCCGATATTTGACAAATACAGCGGCAATTCTTGCCCGAAGACCCATGTGCAAGCCTACTTCCGTAAAATGGTTGCATACTCTGACGATGAAAAGTTGCTTTTGTACTTTTTCCAGGATAGCCTAGCTGGGGCATCCCTGGAATGGTATATGAGGCTGGACAGAGCTCACATCCGCTGCTGGAGGGATTTGGCTGAGGCTTTCGTGAAGCAGTATCAGTATAATGCAGACATGGCTCCGGACAGAACTCAACTTCAGAATCTGTCTCTTAAAAGCAATGAGTGTTTCAGGGAATACGCTCAACGCTGGAGGGAGACAGCTTCCCGTGTTCAACCTCCTATGTTGGAGAAGGAAATGGCTAACATGTTCATGAACACTCTGCCCGGACCTTATTTGGAGCGCCTGGTGGGTTGCAATGCCTCCAACTTTGCTGATGTAGTCTCTACCGGAGAGAGGGTGGAGAATTACCTGAAGACATACAAGACCCAGAGTGGAGGTGGATCTTCATCAGGGGTGAAGAAGTCGTTCATTCAGGGACAGAAGAGGAGAGAAGGGGATGCAAGTGCCATATCTTCTTATCAGAACAGGGATAACCGGAGGAATAACTTTCAGAACTATCATCAGCAACCGTATTTTGCGGCTGTGACCATTCCAGCTCAGTACCAACCACAACAACCGGGTAACAGACCCACTTATCAACAGAGGCCAAGGACGATGGACCGGCGTTTCGACACTCTTCCAATGTCGTACGCTCAGCTACTTTCTAGTCTTCAACAACTACAACTTGTGCAGTTATGCACTCTGGCTCCTCCCTGTAGCACCTCAAATTTGCACCTATCATTATACATACATTTTCATATTAGGTCATAGCATGTCATGATCCATTGCATAGCATTTGCATTGTTCCTCAGTTGCCTCAAGTGCAAGCAGTCAAGAATTAGGTCAAACTAATCTCCTGATCAGTCAACCAAGCAAGCAAAGGAATTTCTCATTGAATCAAGGCCTTGGGGTTTGTCCAACAAGTTCACATGGTTTGGAGGTCTATTTGAAGTGTTCATGTCAAGGGTTAAGGGCTCAGAGGTCAGCAGTTCATGCCCAGATAGTCAAAAACCCTAAAAGTCAACTGTTGGTCAACTGTCTGTTTAATCAGTGATTGGATGATTGGAATTGGTTTGTGGGAGTTCATTCATGTCCAAATAGTCATCATATATCATGCCAAACACCATCATGGAAGAATTTGAAGCCAGATCATGAATTTCCCAAAACGGAAACTGGGCCTGTAACTGAAACTTGCCATAAATGGAAAGTTTTGATCCTCAAACTTACATCATGATACAAGCCTCAAATGAATTTTTGCCCAACATGAAAGTTGAAGATCTTGTTCTCCCATTTCCAAAAAGTCATAGAACTCTCAATTCCCATGTGTGGTTGGCAAGTTATGATCGAATCGATTTCAGAAAATCTTGAACTTCAAAGGGCCATATCTCCCAAACCGTTTGGCCAAATTTGGTGGGGTTTTTTCCTACAAACCACATTTTTCATCCTCTTTCCAAAAATATAAATTTCATGACCTAAAACCTTACCAATCAAAATGGCATTTTTGGACTTTTTTCATTTAAATTCAAAGTTTGACCAAGAGTTGACTTTTTGACTCAAACATTTTTTCAGCATTTGGCCAATTGGGACAGCTCATAAATATCATTTTAAGTGTGTTTGCAAAGCCAAATTATGCAGAACATGTGAATCTTGCTTGGTGGCTTGAATTACAAGAAAAGTACCATTGCACCATGCTTGTCCTTGCTTGCCATAACCATGCTTTGTACCAGCATCATTATGCAGCATTCTTGACCATTTTTTCTGTCATGATGAGCCTCATTGTGCAGCCATACCCCAATAGTACCTATGGCCATGTTTGCTCACTTGGGTCTTGGAAGAAAAGTACAAAATAACCACACCCTCCACACTTTACCTTGTACTATGGCAGCAGAAAATTAGGGATGCACAATGCCCTCACCTTGCTATTTGCTGTCCACACAAGAAGAACAACCATACCTCTTGCAACTTGGCCTTGTACCACATTACATTGCAGATTTTTGGCCCATGATTTTCTGTCAAAAAGCCAAACAGTAGCAGCATGGTTTTCCTTCTCCTCTTTTTCCTGTCATGAGCACCATACTGCAGCAGAGGAAGAGACAAAAAAGCCTTAGCATGAACTAAAAAAATCATTCAAAAAAAATCTGCAGTAGCCTCTAACCACCATTAAAAAACTCTCTCAAAACTGGACCTGTCAAAGAGATCAATGGCAGACCAACCAAACCTCTCATTTTTCTCTCAAGCCTCACTTTGGCTATTGTTCTAAAACCCACAAAAAGCCTCACTCACCTGTTGGCATTTTTTTCAAAACCCTGGCCTAAGTTAAAATGCAACAGTCAGCAGTAATCACACACATACCTCAATGGATAGTGTTACTAAATTGAAGCTTCATTAGGTGACAGGTTCTTGCCAACTGGACTACATCACCATATCCAAACACTTGAGATTTCCAGCTTAACAGGAAGACAAGTCATAGTTGGAACTAGCTGTGCAACATGACTATCAACAGTTAACCAATCACTCGATCTTGCAGCAAGACCAACTCACTACCATGGTTTAACCTTGCCAACAAGAAGACAATGCAATGCATAACATGGACCAAGCCACACTGCAGCAGAGAAACTTTATTCATTTTCAAGAATTTGATCATTGTTCAAAACCTGGCCAGACTAAAAAGGAGATAGGACAGTAAAATTAAAAGGCCTCACTTTTCTGTCATGAGTAAGTAGCAGCCATACAACCACCTTGCCTTCACCTTGACATTTTCTAAAAAACTACCTTACAAAACAGCACAAAAAGAGAGCAGCCAACTGGGCTTGTCTTTTCTTTCTGTCAACAAGAGCAGCAACATAACCTAACCTGCAGCAGCATTCTAAAAACTTCAAAGAACCTGTCACCACATCCAGCAACAAAAAGGCCTGGCTTAATTCCCTCTCCAAAACAGCACCAAAACCTCACCAACACAAACCAATTGCTAGCAACAGACCAGCCACTTTCAACTGATGCAAAAAATTGGTTTGCTTGGCATTTTGTCAAGATTGCAAGTGTTGTACCAAAGCTAACAACAGGGCTTTTGGTCATTTTCTTTCTGTCATGTTAAAAAACCAACAGCAACAACTAATCACTCTCACTTGCAGCAGGGGAATAAAACCATTATTTTCTGTCATGGCAGCTCCAACCAAACCCCTCATCCCACTTGCATTTACCAAAACCAACAACCAATCAACACATTCTCTCAAAAAGAACTAACCTGGCTGCTTGCATCTCATTCACTCTGTCCAAACTCAAGCATCTCAAAAAACCTGTCTGCAACAAAAATAACCCCTGGCAATTGCTCAAAGCCATACCTCCACATATTCTTGTACTGTCACATGGCTTAAACTAAGGTTGGTTTGAACATCCTGCATCACACACCTTGCCACTTGTAGACAACCACATACATCAGGAAATTAGATTGGCACAGGGAGATGGATTCTACTCACTAACCCTACCATTTTGCATTCCATTTTTTTTCTGTCTAAAACAAAAACATTTAAACCTAGCTTGCTTTGCCTTCACAATCCATTTCACCCTTTTGAAACCTTGCAGCAACCTCCATTTCATTGTTCTGTCAAAACCTCACCTGGCCATTTTGCCACTTCACAATGCTCTCACCATTGTGAAACTAGTAGCCATCAACCAAAAAAACCAGTGGAACTCCACTGAGACACACTCACTCCAAAGCCTCATTTTGGACCATCTATTCATCATCACAAAACCTGCTACCATCAAGAACAGCAACATAACACCCTGCACATCAAAGAGGTTGAGCATTGAATTTCACTCCAAGCATCCACAAAGCAAAGCTAGCATCATCACTCATCATCAAGAAGGCCATTGGACAACTGTTGCACTTCAATAACATCCAAAAGCATCAGCAACACAACTGCTTTTCCAAATAAGTAAGTTTTCGAGTTCCATGATTTCTCAAATTGACACATGTTTGGAATAGGTTTTTTAATGCTGAGTTTAGTGATGCTTTCACTTTTTGGATTGGTTGCTTATTCATGAAGATATGATGAGATAAAGTTTGATACTTGAAAATGTTTCCTTTGATTCCTTGTTGTGTGGTTCGAATTAATGAAAATAGGGTTTGGATTGTTGTTGTATGATGTTTGATGATTACAATGGTATGCTCAATTGACATTTTTGGGGAGAAATTAAGAAATTCGAATTTGGGGATGATGATGAACATAAACCCTAGTTTCCCAATTTATTTTTCCAGAATTTTTCACATTCTCACGTGTTACTGTGCCATTCCCCACTAGCCAATGAAAACATTTCATTTTCTGGACCAAAACACGGTCGTTTTGATAAGTGACTGGGTTATTTACAAAAATGCCATTCTTCCAATATTAATCCAATTAATTTCTTCACTTTGATCACCAATCTTCCAAAATTCCTAACTTGCTCAATTTTAATCCAATTTGAATGGCATTTTTTATGTTGTGTTCATCATGATCTCTACTTTTTTATCATTATTTTTCCAGATTTTTTGGATGAATGGTTTTTAAATGGTGCTAGGGTTTGTGACATATGACCAAATTTTGTGCATCTTGCCAAAACCTTTGTGAAATGATGATACTTTATCCAATGGCTCCCAAATTTTTTGTGCTTAAACTAGACACATTCATGGTGATTTTGGTATAAAGTTTGTGAATTTATCATTGCTGGTTTGTGAGATATGATTTTTTGAATTAGGGTGTGACAATTTGTGTCACACCATTGATGTCCAACTTCATGATTTTCATTACCATGCTTCCTTACATCCAAATGACCCCAAATTTTGCATGAACCTACCCTTGTATGTCTAGTTCACATGTGAATTTTCTTGGATTTGTTTGAGCTATTTTCCTAATTGTTTGAGATTTTCTCCCCTGCCTAGTCAAATGTTGACTTTATGTGACACATGTTCCAATTTCATTTGTGAAATTCTCATACTTTATTAGATGGACATGAAATTTTGCATGAGATAACTAGACATCCTCATCTTTGCCATGGTTTTAGTCCCATTCATTTATCATACACCATTCTTGACTTATGATTTTTCTAAGTTGATGCATGTTTGGTTGACTTCTTTGGGCATGTTCAAATTGGCTTTGACTTTCTGATTTTCATTGACTGCCTTCCACTTGCCCAAATGGGATGAAATTTGACATGCTTACCATGCTATGTGTTAGGATTGGTCATGATTTATTTGATGATTTTTGGAAAATGTTTAGATTGCTTCTGATGCAAGTCTTGCTGTTGACTTCTATGAGCTTCTGAATGCCATGCTTTGACCAAAATGGTTCATGAAATGATGATAGTGATTGATATGAGTGTGAACCCAATTGGTTTTGTTTCCTAATTGTTTGAACATGATTTTGGATACTTACCCCTTGCTGTCTTGACTTTCTCATTCACTTTTGACCCTAGGCTTGCCCTAGTGGTCCTGTTACTCACCTTTGAGCTTGTGATTTCAGGTTGACCATCAAATGGCCATTAAGACCAATTCTTTTGATTGAGCTTACCCAAGTATCATTGCCTAACCTCTTTGTTTTGTAGGTGGCTTGGCTCACATGCCATAAGCCTTGTGCCTTGCACATCCATGTGCCTCCAATTGACTGTTGGTTTCTGTTTCTGTTTGTTTTGTTTGAAGTTGCATACTAACATCTGCTTGACTGTTTCAGGTGCTTTAGTTGCTTAGTTCCTTGTGAACTTTTTGCTTTGCTTTGCTTGTATAAGCAATTTGCATTGAGGTATGCCTCCTTTACTTCATGTAGTCTGGAAGACCTGGTCTGTTACTTGGCCAGGCAACTGTCTGAAGTCCTCCTTAAGAGGCAATGTTTGTGGATGTTTACTTTTGTCCCTGCATAGAGTCAAAGACCTCCTAAGTGAAGAGGCAATTGGTGGAAGGTAGGGATATGCAATCTATCCCCCACTATTCAGTGTGTCATCTGCCTTGCTCACACCACTGTGTTGATGCATTGCAGATACAAACCCAAGATCTTGTACAACTGTACAGTTGAGTCAGTCTTAAATGTGTAGAAGGGTTCCCACTTTCTGAACCCACACATTCTTGTCTTGAGCTCTCCCAGGCCAGGGATAAGAGCTGTGAGGTCTCATCCTCACTTCATCCTCTCATCTGCTTCACCTTAGCCCCTCAATGGCAAGGTTAAGAGCAACATTCACCCAGTTCCAGAGGTTTGTTTGTCGAGGTTGATATGACCCCTTGACTAAAACCTAACCCTTGTTTGAGCCACTTGTTTGTGTATAGCGTGTGCTATCTGTGCTTGTAGGATTGTTTGACTTGCTTCCTGTGCAAGATAGGATTGTTTGACTTGCTTCCTGTGCAAGATAGGATTGTTTGACTTGCTTCCTGTGCAAGATAGGATTGTTTAGACTTGCTTCCTGTGCAAGTTAGGATAGTTTGGCTTGCTTCCTGTGCAAGTTAAGTGTGTGTGGCTTGCTTCCTGTGTGAGCCATACTTAGGATAGGTTGGCCCTTGTGCCATTTAGCTAGAAACCATAACTTAGGGTTGATTTTGCATGACAACATCTAGGCTCGAGTCGTAGTCTCCCTAGAGTTGTGTCTCCCTCTGTTATCTGGTTAGGCTAGTCCTTTATCCCTGCGTAGGGGAACTACATCGCCCTGATCTTCACACCAGATGAAGTATGTAGGCAGGAGATTGAGCTGATCTCTCCGGGCGCCTTTTCTTTCTTTTGTGTGTGTTGTCTGACCTTTGCTAGGCTCGAGTCTGTGACTCCTTAGCATTTGCTGTCTGTCTGTTTGTGTGTGTTTGACAGTTATAGGCTCGAGTCCCCGACTCCCTATTAACCTGTTGTGTTGTTGTGTGCTTGGAAGCTGATGTAAGTCCATCAAGTGGCATTTGGGTTCCAGTGTGCGTGCGTTTGGTTCGGATGCGGATGTAAGTCCAGTGATTGGCATTCAGGCTCCACGTTTGCCTCTTTGTGTGAGTTTAGGTTCGGATGCTGACATAAGTCCAGTGATTGGCAGTCGGGCTCCATGTTTGCCTGTGTTTGTGTTTGTTTGTGTGCGTGTCAGCCGAGCTACGAATGCTCTGATTCTTCTCTCGTCCGAGAAGATACGTATGCATAGGATGCGATATCCTAGCGAGCATGTGTCGTTTCCCCAGTCCGAACTACTTCGACTCTGATGTCTATGCCTGATAGACTAAGTAGGCCCAGGATGTTGTGTCCTGCCGAGTCAGTTTCAGTCAGTTTCTTTTGTCTCTTTCAGCCAGTGTGTGTGTGTGTGAGCAGTTCTTAGCAACCATTTTCCTTTCTATTGTGCGTGGATCCCGTAGAGTACTACGGATGCGTAGGGGTGCTAATACCTTCCCTTCGCATAACCGACTCCCGAACCCATTCTCTTTGGTCGCGAGACCATGTTCTTTTCCAGGTTTACTCTGAGCGTTCCCTTTCCCTCTTTTGGGATAAATAACGCACGGTGGCGGCTCTGTTGTTCTTTCTTTTTCCCGCCGGTTTTTCGCGCGATGCGACAGCTGGCGACTCTGCTGGGGATAATAGAGAAGTTGACCTATGCTGGTCCATCTTCCCTGAGCGAGTCTCTCCTAGCGCTCTTTAGGTTAGGGTTTTGGTTGCTTTGTGCTGTGTTTATTTATTGCATTCATTATTTGCTGTTTGCATTCATTGTCTATTGTTTGCATTTATGTTTGCATTAATGTTTGCATTTATTCATCTGTTCACCTGGCTGGTTGTTTGTTTCTCTCTGTGTGGGGGGGAAGAGTCAGTTGAGGTAAAAGGTCCAATACCCAGACCATGAGTGCAATCTAGGATACCTAGGAATAGAGTGATTCATGGGAAGCGGGTGGTATGGCGCCACTTAGCGGAACATTGATATCACGAGCAGTTCAGACCCTGGTGGGATGCTGTCGTTACATACTTCGGGTGTGTATATGACAGTATTCTGCGAAAGGTTATTTATGCTGCGTTTCTCTCAAGCTTTACCCTGGCCTAGACTACACCCGTGAGTGGGGAAGGGTTATTCATTATTACAGGTACCGTTGGTGACTCGGCTCTGTTGGTGACTTGGTTCTGATGGTGACTTTGTGTTCAGACAGTGTTCAGTTAACCTTAAGTGGGATTTATGTTCCGATCTTGACTGAAGCTTCGACCTAGTGATCAGAGATTGCACAAACAGCCAGTCCAGTCTGCATCATTTGCATCATAGCATATTTATTTTTCAAAAGAAACGCAATGAAAAGAAGAATCAAAAAAAAAAAAAAAAAAAAAAGAAAAAAAAACTAATCCCTGCATGCATATCATTTCTCAGGTACATTCCCGAGCTTGTCTACTGATAGAGATGGCAACAGTCCCAGAGCCAAAGCGAAAGACCTGTTCCTACAGTTTCCACCGTGAGCCGTTGACTCCGCTATTTGAGTTGGGTAGCCTCGTGACAGACGATCGACTGAAGAGTTTTGTTGGGCGGTATGGAGACATCTTGACAGTATTGAAGACGGTAGTGGATCCGGTGCCTCTGCAGACACTACTACAGTTTTATGACCCAGAGCTCAGATGCTTCACTTTCCAAGATTACCAGTTAGCACCTACTCTCGAGGAGTATTCTATCCTGTTGAGTATCCCTATTCAGCATCAGACTCCCTTCTTGGACGTTCCAAAGGAGGTCGACTTCAGATTGATTGCCAGAGCTCTCTGTTTGAGTGTTGAGGAGGTTAGTAAGAGTTGGAAGTCCAGTGGGGATGTTGTAGGATTGCCTTTGAAATTTCTGTTGAGGGTAGCTAGAGAAGAAGCAGAGAAGGGAAGTTGGGAAGCCTTTCATGCTCATTTGGCCGTCATGATCTATGGGATCGTCTTGTTTCCGAGTATGCCGAATTTTGTTGACTATGCTGCAGTCAGTATTTTCATTGGAGGAAATCCAGTTCCTACTCTATTGGCTGACACTTACTATGCTATTCACAGTAGGCATGGTAAGGGTGGGGCTATCAGGTGTTGTCTACCTCTTCTGTTCAAATGGTTCATGTCTCTTCTGCCAGCCAGTGGACCATTTGTGGATACTCAGAGCACCCTGAAGTGGACTCAGAGGGTTATGTCTCTTACCTCCTATGATATCAGGTGGCAATCTTACCGGATGAATGTGAAGAATGTTATTATGAGCTGTGGAGAATTCCGGAATGTGCCACTCGTGGGGACCAAGGGTTGTATAAATTATAATCCAGTTCTTTCTCTTCGCCAGTTAGGTTTTGTTATGAGTAGAAGACCACGTGAAGCTGAGATAGCTGAGAGTGTGTACTTTGAGAAGAAGGATGACCCTGTTAGGTTGGAGCAGATTGGGAGAGCTTGGAAGTCCATTGGCGTCAGAGATGGATCTGTCTTAGGGAAGAAGTTTGCCGTTGCTATGCCCGATTACACTGATTGGGTCAAGAAGAGAGTAGAGACTTTGTTGTTACCCTACGATAGGATGGAACCGTTGCAGGAGCAACCACCTTTGATCCTTGCTGATAGTGTGCCTGCTGAGCACTATAAGCAAGCTTTGATGGAGAGTCGTCGTTTGAGAGAGAAGGAGCAAGATACTCATATGGAGCTGTACAAAGCCAAAGCTGATAAGCTGCACTTGGCCCATCAACTCAGGGAAGTGCAAGGAGAAGATGCTAGCAGACTGAGAAGTAAGAAGAGATCCTACGAGGAGATGGAGAGTATGTTAGATGCAGAACACCGGGAGCGCTTGAGACTGCAGAGAGCAGAAGCCAGTTATCAGAAGAAGATCAGAGACTTGGAGAAGCAACTCAGAGACAAAGATGCTCAGTTGAAGAAGGAGATGGAGTTGAGACAGAGATCAGAGGACCACCTTGGAGGAGAAGTCTTGGAGCTGAGAAGACAGTTGGAAGAGAAAATCACCCCTCTACCAGAATGTTCAGAATGCTCACTGTTGATCGACCAGTGCCATTACCTGAAGACCCTCATTCCGGAAGACCGTCTGTCTTAGTTTGTATCTCTGATTGTATTTTGTTGAGAATCACCTCCAGGCTTGTTGGATGGGATTCATTTGCGTGTAAGCCATCTCTTGGATCTTTTTGTTGAGAATCACCTCCAGGCTTGTTGGATGGGATTCTTTTTCTTTGTATGTTGTTTATTCAGATTTTCTGTTGACATTGGTTGTATGCCTTTTATCCTTATGTATATATAAGGACGTCAGCATTTCCTTGTATCTGTTTGTTCTCTTGTTGCTGCAGGTTGCCATCTTTTCAGAATGGGTCAGGCTCTTTGAATGCCTGAGAAATGAGCATATCATGTGCATCATACGCATCATTTGCATCATACTCATATCATTTTGCATAACAGGTGTTCTTGATCGTGACTTCTCACTCTTGGTTCCTGTTCAGGCAGGATAGCTGATCAACGTCCGCACCGCTACTCAACAAGACTGAATCAACAGAGAAGTATGGATCAATTTCAAGCAGAGTTGGCTGAGATGAAGGCTAGCATGGCCCAGTTTATGAATATGATGCAAGGGGTTGCGCAAGGTCAAGAAGAACTTCGAGCTATGGTTCAGAGACAAGAGGCTGCAAATCCACCGGTCAACCATGGTCCGCCAGAGGGAGGCCCAGTCGATGATAACAATATTGCTGCTGCTGTACCCGTCAACAACTATGCTGTAGGTGATGAGTTGGGGGGTATTCGAATCAACGGTCAACCTATTGTTCCAGATGCCGCTAATGCCAGAGTAGTCCGTGCTCCGGCCCGTAATCCTGTTCCGGTCGTTGACAGACAAGAGGATATGTTCTCTCTGCTCAGTGAAGACGAAGACGTTTTGGGAAGGGTTAATGAGAGAGACCGCAAAGTTGAAGCTCTTGCTGAGAAGATCCGTGCTATGGAAAGTCAAAATTCTCTTGGTTTCGATGTTACTAATATGGGATTGGTTGAAGGTTTGAGAATCCCTCACAAGTTCAAAGCACCGTCCTTCGACAAATACAACGGTACTTCTTGCCCTCGCACCCATGTGCAGGCTTACTACAGGAAAATCTCTGCGTATACCGATGATGAAAAGATGTGGATGTATTTCTTCCAAGATAGTCTATCTGGGGCTTCTTTGGACTGGTACATGGAATTGAAGAGAGATTCGATCCGATGCTGGAGAGATCTGGGTGAAGCGTTCCTCAGGCAGTACAAACATAACATGGACATGGCGCCTAGCCGGACTCAGCTACAGAGTCTATGTCAAAAATCCAATGAAAGTTTCAAGGAGTATGCCCAGAGGTGGCGTGAACTGGCTGCTAGAGTTCAACCCCCTATGCTGGAGAGGGAGTTGACAGATATGTTTATCAGTACTCTTCAAGGTGTGTTTATGGACCGGATGGGGAGCTGCCCATTCGGTAGTTTTTCTGATGTTGTCATTTGTGGAGAAAGGACTGAGAGTCTAATCAAAGCTGGTAGGATCCATGATGCTGGTTCCTCGTCTTCACTAAAGAAACCCTTCTCTGGGGCACCTCGCCGTAGAGAAGGAGAGACCAATGCTGTACAGCACAGAGGGGGTGTGTACAGAGCAAGTGCAAACAGAGATCAATATCGTCCAGTGGCCGCAGTGACTATTCCAGCGCCTCAACCTCGTCAACAACAACAACAAAGAGTTCAACAACCGCAACAACCGCAACAACAACAGCAACGTCCTTATCAGCCCAGACAGAAATTGCAGGCTGATAGAAGATTTGATCCTCTGCCCATGTCTTACACAGAGTTATTACCCGAACTACTCAAGTTGGGGATGATTGAGTTGCGTACAATGGCTCCGCCTACAGTGCTGCCTCCTGGCTATGATGCTAATGTTAGATGTGACTTTCATTCTGGGGCACCAGGCCACCATACTGAGAAGTGTCGAGCTCTTCAGCACAAGGTCCAAGATTTGATTGATGCCAAGGCAATCAACTTCGCTCCAGTGCCTAACGTCGTGAACAACCCTATGCCTCAGCATGGTGGGCATAGAGTGAACAATATTGAGGGGAAAGAAGCTGAAGATCTGGTTGTTAATGTTGATGATGTTCAGACTTCTCTGTTAGTTGTGAAGGGCCGTCTGCTGAAAGGGGGTGTCTACCCGGGCTGTGATGAAGACTGTTTGGGCTGTGCAGAATCTGAGAATGGTTGCGATCAGTTAAAGGCCGGTATCCAAGGTATGATGGATGAGGGTTGTCTGCAATTCAGTAGGGCTGTAAAAGATCGTGGAACAGCGTCAACTATCACCATTTACTTTAAACCGTCTGAAGAACGTGGACAAAGGGTCGTCAGTGCACCTGCAGCAAATGGTACCCCAGTTACCATTCCCGTGCCTGTAACCATCAGTGTTCCAACTACTATCGTGGCGTCTGGAAGAAGGGATGTTGAGAATAGTAGAGCCGTGCCGTGGAAGTATGATAATGCTCACCGCAGTTACAGAAGGGCTGAAAGTCAGACGAGACCAGTGAATCAAACTCCAGTGACAATTGGTTACCGAATAGAGTTCCTGCAACTGTTGGTCCGGCTGTGGATAATGTAGGGGGTCCAGGAGGTTTTACCAGAAGCGGTCGTCTGTTCGCACCGCAGCCTTTGAGGGACAATAATGCTGAAGCTCTCGCCAGAGCAAAGGGTAAGCAAGCTGTGGTTGAGGAAGAGCCTGTTCAGAAAGAAGCGCCTGAGGGATCATTTGAGAAAGATGTGGAGGAGTTTATGAAGATAATCAAGAAGAGTGACTACAAGATTGTAGACCAGTTGAATCAAACTCCGTCCAAGATTTCTATACTTTCACTGTTGATGTGCTCTGAGGCACACCGTAATGCCTTGCTGAAGATGTTGAATCTGGCTTACGTGCCTCAAGAGATTTCTGTCAATCAACTGGAGGGTGTGATGGCCAATGTGAGCACCAGACATGGTGTAGGTTTCACCAACTTGGACTTACCACCTGAAGGGCGAAACCATAACAAAGCCTTGCACATCACCATGGAGTGCAAGGGGGCAGTGTTGTCTCACGTATTGGTAGACACCGGGTCGTCGCTGAATGTGTTGCCTAAGCAGATTCTGAGGAAGATTGATGCGGAAGGGTTTGTGCTTAACCCCAGTGACCTGATCGTTCGTGCTTTCGACGGATCCAAGCGTTCTGTGTGTGGGGAAGTTACCTTGCCTGTGAAGATAGGTCCTGAGGTATTCGATATCATCTTCTATGTTATGGACATCCAGCCCGCCTATAGTTGTTTGTTGGGGCGTCCGTGGATTCATGCAGCAGGGGCAGTCTCGTCGACACTCCATCAAAAGCTCAAGTATGTCTGGAACGGTCAGATTGTGACTGTGTGCGGTGAAGAAGAGATTCTGGTGAGTCATCTATCCTCGTTCAAATATGTTGAGGTGGATGGCGAGATCCACGAAACCTTATGCCAGGCGTTTGAGACTGTGGCTCTTGAGAAGGTGGCGTACGCTAAGCAGAGGAAGCCGGGTGTTTCAATTATTTCTTACAAACAGGCTAAGGAGGTCGTTGATTCTGGCAAAACTGAAGGCTGGGGCAAGATGGTGGATTTGCCTATCAAAGAAGACAAATTTGGCGTTGGTTATGAGCCTCTCCAAGCAGAGCAGAATAGTCAAGCGGGTCCGAGTACCTTTACCAGCGCTGGGCTGATGAATCATGGCGACGTCTCTGCAACCAGTAGTGAAGACTGTGACAATAACTGTGATCTGGATAACTGGGTTCGCCCGTGTGCACCAGGGGGGTCTATCAACAACTGGACGGCTGAAGAAGTGGTTCCAGTTACTCTTCTAACAGAGTAATTTTCTGTTGTTTTGTCATTTTGCATGAAAATCCTACGTTCTGCCCAAGGCGTAGTGATTCATTTTGTAGGGCCTCATCATGTTTTAATGATTATCATTAATGAAGGACATTTTTTGAACAAATTTTGTGATCCCTGTCTTTCTGTTTTCTGTTTTCACTTTTTTTCAAAACAATAAAAATGGCAATGTTTTTTGTTTTTGTGACTTTTTTTGAACTCTTTTTCTAAAACAAAGCATCAAACATGCAGAAGCGATCTTATGGCATTCACTATGAACAGTTCTGTTATGGCTCAGTATGATTTCGACAATCCCATCTACCAAGCTGAAGAGGAGAGTGAGGAAGACTGTGAACTCCCTGCAGAATTAGCCAGATTACTGAAGCAGGAGGAAAGGGTCATCCAACCTCATCAGGAGGAGTTGGAAACTATTAATTTGGGTACTGAAGACGCCAAAAGAGAAATCAAGATTGGGGCTGCTTTAGAGGACTCTGTCAAGAGGAGGCTGATTGAGATGCTGAGAGAATATGTGGAAGTATTCGCCTGGTCGTATCAAGATATGCCTGGTTTAGATACAGACATTGTGGTGCACCGATTACCTCTTAGAGAAGGATGTCCTTCGGTCAAGCAGAAGCTTCGTAGAACGAGTCCTGACATGGCAACTAAGATCAAGGAAGAAGTTCAGAAGCAGTGGGATGCAGGTTTTTTGGCTGTTACCAGTTATCCACCGTGGGTTGCCAACATCGTTCCTGTGCCGAAGAAGGATGGTAAAGTCAGAATGTGTGTCGATTACCGGGATTTGAATAGAGCGAGTCCGAAAGATGATTTCCCATTACCTCACATTGATGTATTGGTTGATAATACGGCTCAATCCTCGGTATTCTCTTTCATGGATGGTTTCTCCGGATATAATCAGATCAAGATGGCGCCAGAGGACATGGAAAAGACGACATTCATTACACCTTGGGGCACGTTCTGCTATAAGGTAATGCCATTTGGGCTAAAGAATGCTGGTGCTACCTATCAGAGGGCAATGACGACTCTTTTTCATGACATGATGCACAAAGAAATTGAAGTGTACGTAGATGATATGATTGCAAAGTCACAGACAGAAGAGGAGCACTTGGTTAATTTACAGAAGCTGTTTGACCGGTTGAGGAAGTTCAAGCTGAGGTTGAATCCCAACAAGTGTACGTTTGGGGTGAGATCCGGGAAGCTCTTAGGCTTCATTGTCAGTGAGAAAGGGATTGAGGTTGATCCAGCAAAAGTCAAAGCTATTCAAGAGATGCCTGAACCGAAGACGGAGAAGCAAGTCCGTGGGTTTTTAGGGAGGTTGAACTACATTGCAAGGTTTATATCTCACCTAACTGCCACATGTGAACCAATTTTCAAACTGCTCAGAAAGAATCAAGCGATCAAGTGGAATGATGATTGTCAGAAAGCTTTTGACAAAATCAAGGAGTATTTACAGAAACCTCCAATCCTTATACCTCCAGTTCCTGGGAGACCTCTGATAATGTACCTGTCAGTGACTGAGAACTCGATGGGGTGTGTGTTGGGACAGCATGACGAGTCTGGTCGAAAAGAGCATGCCATATACTACCTTAGCAAAAAGTTTACCGACTGTGAAACAAGATATTCACTGCTCGAGAAAACTTGCTGTGCTTTGGCCTGGGCTGCTCGCCGACTGAGACAGTATATGCTGAACCATACTACCCTATTGATTTCTAAGATGGATCCAGTGAAGTACATCTTTGAGAAACCAGCTCTCACCGGACGAGTTGCCCGTTGGCAGATGATTCTAACAGAATACGACATTCAGTACACGTCACAGAAGGCCATCAAGGGTAGTATTCTGTCAGACTATCTCGCCGAACAACCGATTGAAGATTATCAGCCTATGATGTTTGAATTCCCTGATGAAGACATCATGTATCTCAAGATGAAAGACTGCGAAGAACCTCTTGTCGAGGAAGGACCGGACCCAGATGACAAATGGACACTGATGTTTGATGGGGCTGTGAATATGAATGGTAATGGTGTTGGGGCAGTATTGATCAATCCTAAAGGTGCTCATATACCTTTTTCTGCCAGATTGACGTTTGACGTCACCAACAACGAAGCTGAGTATGAGGCTTGTATCATGGGGATAGAAGAAGCCATTGATCTGAGGATCAAAACACTTGACATATTTGGAGATTCCGCTCTAGTGGTCAATCAAGTCAATGGAGATTGGAATACAAATCAGCCGCATTTGATTCCGTATAGAGATTACACCAGAAGAATACTGACGTTCTTCAAGAAAGTGAAGTTGTATCATGTCCCCCGGGATGAGAATCAGATGGCTGATGCCCTTGCTACTTTGTCATCTATGATCAAAGTTCATTGGTGGAATCATGTGCCACATGTTGCGGTGAATCGACTTGAGAGGCCTGCGTATGTGTTCGCAGCCGAGTCTGTGGTGATGGATGAGAAGCCGTGGTATTATGACATCAAGAATTTCCTCAAGACTCAGGAGTACCCTGAAGGTGCGTCGAAGAATGACAAGAAAACCCTGAGGAGGCTAGCTGGAAGCTTCTATTTGAATCAGGATGATGTGTTGTATAAGAGAAACTTTGACATGGTCTTGCTCAGATGCGTGGACAGACCCGAAGCGGACATGTTAATGCAGGAAGTTCATGAAGGTTCCTTCGGTACTCATGCCAGCGGACATGCAATGGCTAAGAAATTGTTGAGAGCGGGTTATTACTGGATGACTATGGAATCCGATTGTTTCAAGTATGCTCGGAAGTGCCATAAGTGTCAAATCTATGCTGATAAGGTGCACGTACCACCAAGCCCTCTGAACATCATGAATTCGCCCTGGCCGTTTGCCATGTGGGGCATCGATATGATTGGGAAGATTGAGCCTACTGCTTCTAATGGACATCGCTTCATCTTGGTTGCGATTGACTACTTCACCAAATGGGTGGAAGCAGCTTCCTATGCTAACGTTACCAAACAAGTGGTTACCCGGTTCATCAAGAAAGAAATCATATGTCGTTATGGAGTCCCTGAGAGAATCATCACTGACAATGGTTCGAATCTCAACAACAAGATGATGAAAGAGCTTTGTAAAGATTTCAAGATTGAACATCACAACTCTTCTCCTTACAGACCGAAGATGAATGGTGCTGTAGAAGCGGCAACCAAGAATATCAAGAAGATTGTGCAGAAGATGGTCGTTACGTACAAGGATTGGCATGAGGTGCTGCCTTTCGCTTTGCATGGGTACCGTACCTCAGTACGTACGTCGACCGGGGCAACCCCTTACTCCCTTGTGTATGGTATGGAAGCTGTTCTACCTGTTGAAGTGGAGATTCCTTCTCTGAGAGTTTTGTTGGATGTCAAGCTGGACGAAGCCGAGTGGATTCGAACGAGGTTTAACGAGTTGAGCCTTATCGAGGAGAGACGGCTAGCAGCTGTATGCCATGGACAGCTGTATCAGCGAAGGATGAAACGAGCCTTTGATCAGAAAGTGCGTCCTCAAAGCTATCAGATTGGTGATCTAGTTTTGAAAAGGATCCTCCCTCCCGGTACAGATAGCAGGGGCAAGTGGACTCCTAATTATGAAGGTCCGTATGTTGTGAAGAAGGTCTTCTCCGGTGGAGCCTTGATGCTTACAACTATGGATGGTGAAGATTTTCCGTCTCCTGTCAACTCAGATGTAGTCAAAAAATACTTCGCATAAATTGACCCGCTGGACAAAAAGAATAAAAGAGTCCAGGCAAAAAATGGGCATCCCGACGAACCAAAAAAACAGAAAAAAAGGTTCGGGCAAAAATTAGGGATAAAACGAAAAAATGTATACACCCGGTAAGTCGAAAACCCGCAAGGGCGGCTTAGGCAAAAATGGGTATCCCGGTGGATTGAAAACCCGAAAGGGCGATCCAGGCAAAAGTTAGGGATTAAAGCGAAGACTACAGTCTGAGTTGTCTGTACTTCATCAAGCTTTATCGTCTGCC
Source organism: Lathyrus oleraceus (assembly GCF_024323335.1). Lineage (NCBI taxonomy): Eukaryota > Viridiplantae > Streptophyta > Magnoliopsida > Fabales > Fabaceae > Lathyrus > Lathyrus oleraceus. The sequence continues at coordinate 391,450,638 of NC_066580.1, forward strand.
ATCTCGAAAGATGTGATCCGTCCAGTCATTCTTCTCAGAAAGCAAGGAGTTGGGAGGAAAACTGATGATCTGTGAGTTATAACAGAATTAGGAAATAGTGGATGCCGTGTCCACATTGCCATTAGGATAGATTTTTTTCTTTTTATGCGCAATTACCTCTTTCTAGGAATTGCTTCCTAATGTATTTTGCCTCTTCAGGCACATTTTCAATCAATAAAAGTCGTTATTCAGATGAATAGCTCTCTTGTTTTTATCTTTACTGTTTTGTTTGCAAAATGTCCGAATTTTTGATAAAGCATTGCATATAAAAAAAACATGAAGGCTACACAACAATGTGCAGAATGATAAAACATTTGAAAATCATTTTGAATGTTGAGGACACTTGAGCGTATCTTGTCCATGTATCCCCCTGGGGCATTTTGTTGTGCTGTTTTTCAGATTGGCATCTATGAGGACGTTTCCTCAGCAGATATATTCCCCAAGCAAATTTGGAAGCTACCAGAGCTATGTTCCCCTGCGAAGACGTCTGTGGATAGTGCCTTCTATTTCCCAACAGGTCTAAGGATTGCCTGTCCCCAGCAGGCCTGTATTTGCCGATTTCCTCCCCGAGTGAGGCAGGTTCATTGAATTTATCCCCAGCGGAGTTTACCTTTTCCCAGCAGCAGTGCCATGCTTCAACATGAGTGTGGAGTCGCTTTACCATTCCTCAAGCAAAGTTCCCCGCAGAGTATTTCCCCAAGAGGAGTCTCCCCACAGAGTCAGAGTATCTGATCATTTTGGCTCTCTAGCCAGGGTTCATTTGCATTTTGCATGTAGTAATCATTGCATCCTCAAACTGCGTAGCATTCCCATTCAAATATGGAGCATTACGCCATAGAAAAATTCAAACATATGCATACATGTGTTAACCACATCAGACTGTATCCCCGACAGAGGCGGATCATGTCATTCGACATCAGCACAGCAAGACTGCTACAGTTGCTCTTGACAGCATTCAGAATTGTTTATTCCCCACAGAGGTTTATTTCCTCACCCGATGGTGACAGAGGTTTATTTCCTCACCCGATGGAGACAGAAGGTTTGTTTCTCCCCAGTGAGACCCCCAGCAAGTGGTCAACCTTGCCTTGACATATCTAAAATGTCGTTCTTGTGATACCAGTAAGTGTCATATCAACACCCGCAAGTGTTTCTTTGTTTGGTGTCTGTAAACATCATCTTTCGGTGTCCGTAAACATCGAGTATTTTTCTCCAGTCATCAGTAAATGCCTGATCATCATTTTTTGGTGTCCGTAAACATCATCTTTCGATGTCTGTAAACGTCGAGTTTCTCCCCAGTCATCGGTAAATGTCTGGTCATTTTTTGATGTCGGTAAACATCATCTTTCGATGTCTGTAAACATCGAGTCTTTTCTGCAGTCGTCAGTAGATGTCTGATAATCCCCAGCTAGAAATCCCCAGTAGAGTCATCTGTAAATGTCCCATCTGGTTTCCAGTTGCGAATGTTTGTTTGTCTCATCCCAGTCATCAGTAAATGTCTGGTCATTCTTTTTGATGTCAGTAAACATCATCTTTCGATGTCGGTAAACATCGAGTCCCATCCCAGTCATCGGTAAATGTCTGGTCATTTCTTTGGATGTCGGTAAACATCATCTTTCGATGTCGGTAAACATCAAGTCTCACCCTAGTCATCGGTAAATGTCTGGTCGTGAAATCAAGATCCCCAGAAGTCGTCGGTAAACGTCTTATCTGGTATCACCACAAGGATTGTGTTCCTCCCCCAAGCGGAGATGCCATCAGTAAATGGCCCAGTTTACTTCGATATCGGTAAATATCGAATCCCCAGTTGCAGTAGCCATCGGTAAATGGTCTTGCTAAGTTGACATCGGTAAATGTCAGGATTCCTTGAAGCCACCATCGGTAAATGGTTTTGCTTCCTTTCTACATCAAAATCTGTTTCCCAGCAGCTATCGGTAAATGGTCGTGCTGAAGTTGATATCGGTAAATATCAAAGTTCTAACCATCGGTAAATGGTTTCGTTTCTCAGAAGTTTGTTTTCCCCAGCCGCCATCGGTAAATGGTCGTGCTGCAGTTGATATCGGTAAATATCAAGTTTCCAGTTCTCCAACCATCGGTAAATGGTTTTGCTTTTCTGAAGCTGTCATGCAGTTTGTCATCGGTAAATGACATGGTTCTTTTGTATTATATCCAGTCTGTGCAAATTCTACGGTTCTTTGGTATTCAATCCCTGTTTACCCTGAAAGTCTGACAGCCATCGCTATCATCCATTCGGGTTCCCAGCTGATTGAATAGGGGCAGCTGTAGCACCTCAAATTTGCACCTATCATTATACATACATTTTCATATTAGGTCATAGCATGTCATGATCCATTGCATAGCATTTGCATTGTTCCTCAGTTGCCTCAAGTGCAAGCAGTCAAGAATTAGGTCAAACTAATCTCCTGATCAGTCAACCAAGCAAGCAAAGGAATTTCTCATTGAATCAAGGCCTTGGGGTTTGTCCAACAAGTTCACATGGTTTGGAGGTCTATTTGAAGTGTTCATGTCAAGGGTTAAGGGCTCAGAGGTCAGCAGTTCATGCCCAGATAGTCAAAAACCCTAAAAGTCAACTGTTGGTCAACTGTCTGTTTAATCAGTGATTGGATGATTGGAATTGGTTTGTGGGAGTTCATTCATGTCCAAATAGTCATCATATATCATGCCAAACACCATCATGGAAGAATTTGAAGCCAGATCATGAATTTCCCAAAACGGAAACTGGGCCTGTAACTGAAACTTGCCATAAATGGAAAGTTTTGATCCTCAAACTTACATCATGATACAAGCCTCAAATGAATTTTTGCCCAACATGAAAGTTGAAGATCTTGTTCTCCCATTTCCAAAAAGTCATAGAACTCTCAATTCCCATGTGTGGTTGGCAAGTTATGATCGAATCGATTTCAGAAAATCTTGAACTTCAAAGGGCCATATCTCCCAAACCGTTTGGCCAAATTTGGTGGGGTTTTTTCCTACAAACCACATTTTTCATCCTCTTTCCAAAAATATAAATTTCATGACCTAAAACCTTACCAATCAAAATGGCATTTTTGGACTTTTTTCATTTAAATTCAAAGTTTGACCAAGAGTTGACTTTTTGACTCAAACATTTTTTCAGCATTTGGCCAATTGGGACAGCTCATAAATATCATTTTAAGTGTGTTTGCAAAGCCAAATTATGCAGAACATGTGAATCTTGCTTGGTGGCTTGAATTACAAGAAAAGTACCATTGCACCATGCTTGTCCTTGCTTGCCATAACCATGCTTTGTACCAGCATCATTATGCAGCATTCTTGACCATTTTTTCTGTCATGATGAGCCTCATTGTGCAGCCATACCCCAATAGTACCTATGGCCATGTTTGCTCACTTGGGTCTTGGAAGAAAAGTACAAAATAACCACACCCTCCACACTTTACCTTGTACTATGGCAGCAGAAAATTAGGGATGCACAATGCCCTCACCTTGCTATTTGCTGTCCACACAAGAAGAACAACCATACCTCTTGCAACTTGGCCTTGTACCACATTACATTGCAGATTTTTGGCCCATGATTTTCTGTCAAAAAGCCAAACAGTAGCAGCATGGTTTTCCTTCTCCTCTTTTTCCTGTCATGAGCACCATACTGCAGCAGAGGAAGAGACAAAAAAGCCTTAGCATGAACTAAAAAAATCATTCAAAAAAAATCTGCAGTAGCCTCTAACCACCATTAAAAAACTCTCTCAAAACTGGACCTGTCAAAGAGATCAATGGCAGACCAACCAAACCTCTCATTTTTCTCTCAAGCCTCACTTTGGCTATTGTTCTAAAACCCACAAAAAGCCTCACTCACCTGTTGGCATTTTTTTCAAAACCCTGGCCTAAGTTAAAATGCAACAGTCAGCAGTAATCACACACATACCTCAATGGATAGTGTTACTAAATTGAAGCTTCATTAGGTGACAGGTTCTTGCCAACTGGACTACATCACCATATCCAAACACTTGAGATTTCCAGCTTAACAGGAAGACAAGTCATAGTTGGAACTAGCTGTGCAACATGACTATCAACAGTTAACCAATCACTCGATCTTGCAGCAAGACCAACTCACTACCATGGTTTAACCTTGCCAACAAGAAGACAATGCAATGCATAACATGGACCAAGCCACACTGCAGCAGAGAAACTTTATTCATTTTCAAGAATTTGATCATTGTTCAAAACCTGGCCAGACTAAAAAGGAGATAGGACAGTAAAATTAAAAGGCCTCACTTTTCTGTCATGAGTAAGTAGCAGCCATACAACCACCTTGCCTTCACCTTGACATTTTCTAAAAAACTACCTTACAAAACAGCACAAAAAGAGAGCAGCCAACTGGGCTTGTCTTTTCTTTCTGTCAACAAGAGCAGCAACATAACCTAACCTGCAGCAGCATTCTAAAAACTTCAAAGAACCTGTCACCACATCCAGCAACAAAAAGGCCTGGCTTAATTCCCTCTCCAAAACAGCACCAAAACCTCACCAACACAAACCAATTGCTAGCAACAGACCAGCCACTTTCAACTGATGCAAAAAATTGGTTTGCTTGGCATTTTGTCAAGATTGCAAGTGTTGTACCAAAGCTAACAACAGGGCTTTTGGTCATTTTCTTTCTGTCATGTTAAAAAACCAACAGCAACAACTAATCACTCTCACTTGCAGCAGGGGAATAAAACCATTATTTTCTGTCATGGCAGCTCCAACCAAACCCCTCATCCCACTTGCATTTACCAAAACCAACAACCAATCAACACATTCTCTCAAAAAGAACTAACCTGGCTGCTTGCATCTCATTCACCCTGTCCAAACTCAAGCATCTCAAAAAACCTGTCTGCAACAAAAATAACCCCTGGCAATTGCTCAAAGCCATACCTCCACATATTCTTGTACTGTCACATGGCTTAAACTAAGGTTGGTTTGAACATCCTGCATCACACACCTTGCCACTTGTAGACAACCACATACATCAGGAAATTAGATTGGCACAGGGAGATGGATTCTACTCACTAACCCTACCATTTTGCATTCCATTTTTTTTCTGTCTAAAACAAAAACATTTAAACCTAGCTTGCTTTGCCTTCACAATCCATTTCACCCTTTTGAAACCTTGCAGCAACCTCCATTTCATTGTTCTGTCAAAACCTCACCTGGCCATTTTGCCACTTCACAATGCTCTCACCATTGTGAAACTAGTAGCCATCAACCAAAAAAACCAGTGGAACTCCACTGAGACACACTCACTCCAAAGCCTCATTTTGGACCATCTATTCATCATCACAAAACCTGCTACCATCAAGAACAGCAACATAACACCCTGCACATCAAAGAGGTTGAGCATTGAATTTCACTCCAAGCATCCACAAAGCAAAGCTAGCATCATCACTCATCATCAAGAAGGCCATTGGACAACTGTTGCACTTCAATAACATCCAAAAGCATCAGCAACACAACTGCTTTTCCAAATAAGTAAGTTTTCGAGTTCCATGATTTCTCAAATTGACACATGTTTGGAATAGGTTTTTTAATGCTGAGTTTAGTGATGCTTTCACTTTTTGGATTGGTTGCTTATTCATGAAGATATGATGAGATAAAGTTTGATACTTGAAAATGTTTCCTTTGATTCCTTGTTGTGTGGTTCGAATTAATGAAAATAGGGTTTGGATTGTTGTTGTATGATGTTTGATGATTACAATGGTATGCTCAATTGACATTTTTGGGGAGAAATTAAGAAATTCGAATTTGGGGATGATGATGAACATAAACCCTAGTTTCCCAATTTATTTTTCCAGAATTTTTCACATTCTCACGTGTTACTGTGCCATTCCCCACTAGCCAATGAAAACATTTCATTTTCTGGACCAAAACACGGTCGTTTTGATAAGTGACTGGGTTATTTACAAAAATGCCATTCTTCCAATATTAATCCAATTAATTTCTTCACTTTGATCACCAATCTTCCAAAATTCCTAACTTGCTCAATTTTAATCCAATTTGAATGGCATTTTTTATGTTGTGTTCATCATGATCTCTACTTTTTTATCATTATTTTTCCAGATTTTTTGGATGAATGGTTTTTAAATGGTGCTAGGGTTTGTGACATATGACCAAATTTTGTGCATCTTGCCAAAACCTTTGTGAAATGATGATACTTTATCCAATGGCTCCCAAATTTTTTGTGCTTAAACTAGACACATTCATGGTGATTTTGGTATAAAGTTTGTGAATTTATCATTGCTGGTTTGTGAGATATGATTTTTGAATTAGGGTGTGACAATTTGTGTCACACCATTGATGTCCAACTTCATGATTTTCATTACCATGCTTCCTTACATCCAAATGACCCCAAATTTTGCATGAACCTACCCTTGTATGTCTAGTTCACATGTGAATTTTCTTGGATTTGTTTGAGCTATTTTCCTAATTGTTTGAGATTTTCTCCCCTGCCTAGTCAAATGTTGACTTTATGTGACACATGTTCCAATTTCATTTGTGAAATTCTCATACTTTATTAGATGGACATGAAATTTTGCATGAGATAACTAGACATCCTCATCTTTGCCATGGTTTTAGTCCCATTCATTTATCATACACCATTCTTGACTTATGATTTTTCTAAGTTGATGCATGTTTGGTTGACTTCTTTGGGCATGTTCAAATTGGCTTTGACTTTCTGATTTTCATTGACTGCCTTCCACTTGCCCAAATGGGATGAAATTTGACATGCTTACCATGCTATGTGTTAGGATTGGTCATGATTTATTTGATGATTTTTGGAAAATGTTTAGATTGCTTCTGATGCAAGTCTTGCTGTTGACTTCTATGAGCTTCTGAATGCCATGCTTTGACCAAAATGGTTCATGAAATGATGATAGTGATTGATATGAGTGTGAACCCAATTGGTTTTGTTTCCTAATTGTTTGAACATGATTTTGGATACTTACCCCTTGCTGTCTTGACTTTCTCATTCACTTTTGACCCTAGGCTTGCCCTAGTGGTCCTGTTACTCACCTTTGAGCTTGTGATTTCAGGTTGACCATCAAATGGCCATTAAGACCAATTCTTTTGATTGAGCTTACCCAAGTATCATTGCCTAACCTCTTTGTTTTGTAGGTGGCTTGGCTCACATGCCATAAGCCTTGTGCCTTGCACATCCATGTGCCTCCAATTGACTGTTGGTTTCTGTTTCTGTTTGTTTTGTTTGAAGTTGCATACTAACATCTGCTTGACTGTTTCAGGTGCTTTAGTTGCTTAGTTCCTTGTGAACTTTTTGCTTTGCTTTGCTTGTATAAGCAATTTGCATTGAGGTATGCCTCCTTTACTTCATGTAGTCTGGAAGACCTGGTCTGTTACTTGGCCAGGCAACTGTCTGAAGTCCTCCTTAAGAGGCAATGTTTGTGGATGTTTACTTTTGTCCCTGCATAGAGTCAAAGACCTCCTAAGTGAAGAGGCAATTGGTGGAAGGTAGGGATATGCAATCTATCCCCCACTATTCAGTGTGTCATCTGCCTTGCTCACACCACTGTGTTGATGCATTGCAGATACAAACCCAAGATCTTGTACAACTGTACAGTTGAGTCAGTCTTAAATGTGTAGAAGGGTTCCCACTTTCTGAACCCACACATTCTTGTCTTGAGCTCTCCCAGGCCAGGGATAAGAGCTGTGAGGTCTCATCCTCACTTCATCCTCTCATCTGCTTCACCTTAGCCCCTCAATGGCAAGGTTAAGAGCAACATTCACCCAGTTCCAGAGGTTTGTTTGTCGAGGTTGATATGACCCCTTGACTAAAACCTAACCCTTGTTTGAGCCACTTGTTTGTGTATAGCGTGTGCTATCTGTGCTTGTAGGATTGTTTGACTTGCTTCCTGTGCAAGATAGGATTGTTTGACTTGCTTCCTGTGCAAGATAGGATTGTTTGACTTGCTTCCTGTGCAAGATAGGATTGTTTAGACTTGCTTCCTGTGCAAGTTAGGATAGTTTGGCTTGCTTCCTGTGCAAGTTAAGTGTGTGTGGCTTGCTTCCTGTGTGAGCCATACTTAGGATAGGTTGGCCCTTGTGCCATTTAGCTAGAAACCATAACTTAGGGTTGATTTTGCATGACAACATCTAGGCTCGAGTCGTAGTCTCCCTAGAGTTGTGTCTCCCTCTGTTATCTGGTTAGGCTAGTCCTTTATCCCTGCGTAGGGGAACTACATCGCCCTGATCTTCACACCAGATGAAGTATGTAGGCAGGAGATTGAGCTGATCTCTCCGGGCGCCTTTTCTTTCTTTTGTGTGTGTTGTCTGACCTTTGCTAGGCTCGAGTCTGTGACTCCTTAGCATTTGCTGTCTGTCTGTTTGTGTGTGTTTGACAGTTATAGGCTCGAGTCCCCGACTCCCTATTAACCTGTTGTGTTGTTGTGTGCTTGGAAGCTGATGTAAGTCCATCAAGTGGCATTTGGGTTCCAGTGTGCGTGCGTTTGGTTCGGATGCGGATGTAAGTCCAGTGATTGGCATTCAGGCTCCACGTTTGCCTCTTTGTGTGAGTTTAGGTTCGGATGCTGACATAAGTCCAGTGATTGGCAGTCGGGCTCCATGTTTGCCTGTGTTTGTGTTTGTTTGTGTGCGTGTCAGCCGAGCTACGAATGCTCTGATTCTTCTCTCGTCCGAGAAGATACGTATGCATAGGATGCGATATCCTAGCGAGCATGTGTCGTTTCCCCAGTCCGAACTACTTCGACTCTGATGTCTATGCCTGATAGACTAAGTAGGCCCAGGATGTTGTGTCCTGCCGAGTCAGTTTCAGTCAGTTTCTTTTGTCTCTTTCAGCCAGTGTGTGTGTGTGTGAGCAGTTCTTAGCAACCATTTTCCTTTCTATTGTGCGTGGATCCCGTAGAGTACTACGGATGCGTAGGGGTGCTAATACCTTCCCTTCGCATAACCGACTCCCGAACCCATTCTCTTTGGTCGCGAGACCATGTTCTTTTCCAGGTTTACTCTGAGCGTTCCCTTTCCCTCTTTTGGGATAAATAACGCACGGTGGCGGCTCTGTTGTTCTTTCTTTTTCCCGCCGGTTTTTCGCGCGATGCGACACTCCCGTTGGTAGGCTTCCGGTGGGTTACGACGCCAACGCTAGGTGTAGCTTCCACTCTGGAGCACCTGGCCACAATATTGAGAACTGCAAAGCTTTTAAGCACGTAGTTCAGGACCTCATAGATTCAAAGGCCATCGACCTTGCACCGGCTCCGAATGTCGTCAACAATCCCATGCCCCAGCATGATGGTGCAAATGTTAATATGATGGAATGGGAAGCCAGATCCGTCAAATATACGTTGAAGCTGAAGACTCCGTTGTCGGATATCAAGGGATACTTGTTGAAGGCCGATGTTTTCCCCGGTTGTGGGAAGGGTTGTTTGGATTGTGCTACTCAGAGTGGAGGTTGTTTGAAGCTACAGCAGGGTATCCAGGTCTTGCTCGACAAAGGTATCCTCCAGGTTGAAGATTTGTCTGTCCAAGAGTCAGCGGAAGGGGTTGAGGAAGCAGTGTTTGAAGATGCTACTGATGAATTCGCAGATGTTGTTCCTACTGACTCTGTGATCCATGATGATGTTGTCGCTGATATTCCAAACATGGCGTTTGATTCTGATGTACTTGCTGAACTTGATTCCGATGTTTCGGATGTGTGTACTTCAACGCCTCAAACTCGTCAGGGGCCGATTACTTTCTCCAGTGCTGGTATCATTCAGTATGGCCATGTCTCTACGGTCAACGATGAAGATGGGGATAACGATTGCGACATCGATAACTGGGTGCGTCCGAGGATCCCAGGTGAATTCATCAACAATTGGTCTTCTGAGGAGATTGTCCAAGTCACTTTTCTGAAGGAGTAATTTTCTTTGTTTATTCATGCATATCCAAGTCTTACGTTCCGCCCAGGGCGTAATGACTCATTGTAGGGCTCATCTTTGCGAATACCGGCATTTTTTATCATAAATAAAGGACGTCTTTTTGCATTCAAATATTTTGTTCACTGTCTTTCAATTTTTGCAGTTTTCAAAAATCAAAAAAATATATTTGGCAATGTTTTGTTTAGTTTTCATTCCTTGTTCACACTCATAAGCACATACCATCACTCATGCAGATGCACATCACCGGGTCCTATTGATAACATTTCTGCTATGGCTCGCTTCGAATTTGAAAATCCAATCTTTCAAGCTGAAGAAGAGGGTGATGAAGACTGTGAACTCCCTGAAGAACTTGCCAGGTTATTAAAACAGGAGGAAAGGGTCATTCAACCGCATCAAGAGTCTGTTGAAGTGATTAATCTCGGCACCGAGGAAGCCAAGAGAGAAATCAAGATAGGGGCTGCTTTGGAAGACGATATGAAGAAGGGGCTGATTGAATTGCTGCAAGAATATGTTGACATCTTCGCTTGGTCTTATCAGGACATGCCAGGGCTTGAAACAAATATTGTGGTACACCGTTTGCCTCTCAAAGAAGGTTGTCCTCCGGTCAAGCAGAAGCTCAGAAGAACAAGACCAGAGATGACTGTCAAGATAAAGGAAGAAGTGCAAAAACAGTTGGATGCAGGGTTTCTAGCAGTCACAAATTATCCGCCATGGGTTGCAAATATCGTTCCAGTACCTAAGAAGGATGGAAAGGTACGGATGTGTGTTGACTACCGGGATCTGAACAGAGCTAGTCCTAAAGATGATTTCCCATTACCTCACATCGACGTTTTGGTGGATAACACAGCTTAGTTCTCGGTATTCTCCTTCATGGATGGCTTTTCTGGCTATAATCAAATTAAGATGGCACCAGAAGACATGGAGAAGACAACATTCATAACCCCATGGGGCACCTTCTGCTACAAGGTGATGCCGTTTGGTCTGAAAAATGCCGGAGCAACATATCAACGAGCGATGGTGACTCTTTTCCATGATATGATTCATCATGAAATCGAGGTTTATGTTGATGATATGATTGCCAAATCTCAGACGGAAGAAGAACATTTGGTGAATTTGCAGAAATTGTTTGAGCGTTTGAGAAAATTCAAGCTAAGGCTTAATCCGAACAAGTGTACTTTTGGGGTGAGATCTGGAAAATTACTGGGTTTTATTGTTAGTGAAAAAGGGATTGAGGTGGATCCGGCCAAAGTGAAAGCGATACAGGAAATGCCTGAGCCAAGAACAGAGAAACAAGTATGTGGTTTCTTAGGGAGGTTGAACTACATTGCAAGGTTCATCTCTCACCTAACAGCCACGTGTGAGCCAATATTCAAATTGCTGAGAAAAGATCAGGCTATCAGGTGGAATGATGATTGCCAAAGGGCTTTCGAGAAGATAAAAGAGTATTTGCATAATCCTCCTATCCTTATGCCTCCGGTCCTAGGGAAACCGCTGATTATGTATTTGACAGTACTAGACAATTCCATGGGTTGAGTTCTCGGTCAACACGACGAGACAGGTAGGAAAGAGCATGCCATCTACTACCTGAGTAAAAAAATTCACAGATTGCGAGTCGAGATACTCAATGCTTGAAAAGACATGTTGTGCACTTGCATGGGCTGCTAAGCGATTGAGACAATACATGCTGACTCACACAACCTTATTGATCTCCAAGATGGATCAAGTCAAATACATATTCGAGAAGCCAGCTCTCACCGGAAGGGTTGCTCGTTGGCAAATGGTACTGACAGAGTACGATATCCAGTATACATCCCAGAAAGCCATCAAAGGGAGTATTCTGTCAGACTATCTTGGTCAGCAGCCGATTGATGATTATGAGCCGATGAAGTTTGATTTTCCAGATGAAGACATCATGTTCCTCAAGATGAAAGACTGTGAAGAGCCAGTTGTTGAGGAGGGACCTGATCCAGACGAAAAGTGGACTTTGTTGTTTGATGGGGCTGTCAATGCCAGAGGAAGTGGAATTGGCGCTGTCATTACTACTCCGAAAGGTGCCCACATGCCTTTCACCGCTCGTCTGACTTTTGAGTGCACAAATAATGAAGCTGAGTATGAAGCCTGTATCTTGGGTATTGAGCAAGCCATTGATTTGAGAATCAAGACTCTGGACATCTTCGGAGATTCAGCTCTAGTGATCAATCAAGTGAATGGTGATTGGAACACCCTCCAGCCCATCTGGTCCCTTACAGAGATTACACGAGAAGACTATTGACTTTCTTCACAACAGTAAAGCTGTATCATATACCTCGTGGTGAGAACCAGATGGCAGATGCTCTTGCCACTCTATCCTCCATGATCAACGTGATTCGGTGGAACCACACTCCCAAGATCGATGTGATGCGCCTCGACAGGGCCGCGTATGTGTTTGCTGCTGAACTGGTAGTTGATGACAAGCCCTGGTATCACGACATCAAGCGCTTTCTGAAGAATCAAGAGTACCCTGCAGGGGCATCCAACAATGATAGAAAGACTTTGAGAAGATTGGCAGGCAGTTTCTTCTTGAACAAAGATGATGTGCTGTATAAGAGGAACTTCGACATGGTTTTACTCAGATGTGTGGATAGATACGAAGCAGACATGTTAATGCAGGAAGTTCATGAAGGCTCCTTTGGTACTCATGCCGGCGGACATGCAATGGCTAAGAAATTGTTGAGAGAGGGATATTACTGGATGACCATGGAATCTGATTGTTTCAAATATGCTCGGAAGTGTCATAAATGCCAGATTTATGCTGATAAGGTGCATGTGCCGCCAAATCCTCTGAATGTGATGTCTTCGCCGTGGCCGTTTGCTATGCGGGGCAACCCCTTACTCCCTTGTGTATGGTATGGAAGCAGTCCTATCTGTTGAAGTGGAGATTCCTTCTCTAAGAGTCCCGTGGATGTCAAGTTAGACGAAGCTGAATGGATTCGGACAAGGTTCAATGAGTTGAGTCTTATCAAAGAGAAGTGAATGGCAGCCATTTGTCATGGGCAATTGTATCAGAGTCGGATGAAGAGAGCCTTTGATCAGAAAGTGCGTCCTCGATGCTTCCAGGTCGGAGATTTGGTGTTGAAAAGGATCCTTCCTCCTCAGACAGATCACAGGGGCAAGTGGACTCCTAACTATGATGGACCGTATATTGTCACCAAGGTTTTTGATGGTGGGGCCTTAATGCTTGCAACTATGGATGGTGAAAACTTCACTTCCCCTGTGAACTCAGATGCAGTTAAAAAATACTTCGCATAAAATAGACCCGCTGGACAGTAAAAAGAATAGTCCAGGCAAAAATGGGCATCCCGACGAACCAAGAAAATGAAAAGGTTCGGGCAAAAATTAGGGATTAAAAATGAAAAGATCGTACACCCGGTAAGTTGAAAACCTGAAAAGGCAACTTAGGCAAAAATGGGTATCCCGGTGGATTAAAAACCCGAAAAGGGCGATCCAGGCAAAAGTTAGGGATTAAACGAATGGCTGCATTCTGAGTAGTTCTGAATCTCATCTCGTGTCAATGACTGGAAACTTTTGAAGGATAGGAAACAGTCCAATCACTCTTTTCAGAAAGCTGATCATCTGGAGGATCTTGAAGACGAGCAAGTCATAGCAGAATTGGAACCTAATAGAAATCCATTTCACATTGCCATTAGATTAATTTCTGTTTTTTATCTTTTGTGCGATTACCTCTTTCCAGGGATTGCTTCCGGATGTAAATGCCTATTCAGAGGCCACTCAATCAATAAAATCGTGTTATTCAATACATCTCTGTTTTCATTTTCATTTTACTGTTTTGTTTGCAAAAATGACGTCCGAGTTTTTGATAAACATTGCATCATGAAACATAAGAGCTTTACAGGTACATGCTCAATAAACATTAAACATTGCTGCAAATTTTAAGTGCTTTGGATCGTCTATTCAGAACAGGTACACTCGGGGCATTTCCTTAAGGTTCCCAGCCGATGATCGCGAATGTTTTCCCCCAACAGTCGAAGTTGGTATCTTATCCCTGCAGAGCTGATCAGAGCATTGGATTCTTCGATCCCCAGCAGGCTCTCACTGTTGTACCTACCCCAAGCGGTTGTTTCAGAATATACACTCCCCAGTAGAGTTGACAGTGCCAGACTATACATCCCCAGCAGAGTTGACAGTGCCAGACTGTATCTTTCCAGCAGAAGCGGCTACTCCTCATGGTTCGATGCCAGATCGATGATCTCGACGCCAGATCCATGGTTTTTTTCCTTGAAGTAGAATCTCGGTACCGTATCGGTGTTTGCTTCCCCTGCTAAGTCGTCTCTCTCGCAGATTATGGTTGCCAGAACCACTATCGCTTTCCCCAACAGCAGGTTTTCAGTGTCGTTCTCTCCCCAGTCAGAGTCTCGGTATTTCGTCATTGCTAGAACACCGTGTGGCGGGTCATTTCCCCACAGAGTTATTTGCGCTGTGCATCTCCAACAGCCTTGCCAGGGTCCAGAAGATGGTGATCATTTCCCCAGCAGATTCCCTTGCCTCGGCTTGGCATTCTACCCAGCATTTCGCATCCCTGCATGTAGAATCATATTGCATTGCATCCTCCCAAATCGCGTAGCATTTCCATTTTCATGGAGCATTACGCCATTGAAAAATTCAAACATACGCATGTAAGCATAAAACATTCTCGGTATCCCAAGCGATAAGCCAGAAGTTGTTTCCAGTACTCAGACTGAAGATTGTTCATGACTTACCTTTATTATCCCCAGCAAGTGTCATTGGCCCATGCGCCGCCTCTATTATCTTTCCCTATTTCTGCCGATGCTGACAGGCATGAAGTTTTTCCGGTATTCAGACCGAAGTGGCATTCAGGCCAATTTTCCGATGTTCAGATCGAAGAAGTTTTCGACATTCAGGTCGATGCAACTTGTGGCATTCAGGCCAGTTTCCAGTATTCAGACCGAAGTGGCGTTCAAGCCAGTTTTCCGATGTTCAGATCGAAGAAGTTTCCGACATTCAGGTCGATGCAACTTGCGGCATTCAGGCCAGTTTTCCGATGTTCAGATCGAAGAAGTTTCCGACATTCAGGTCGATGCAACTTGTGGCATTCAGGCCAGTTTCCGGTATTCAGACCGAAGTGGCATTCAGGCCAGTTTCCGGTACTCAGACCGAAGTGGCGTTCAGGCCAGTTTTCTGATGTTCATATCGAAGAAGTTTCTGACATTCAGGTCGATGCAACTTGTGGCATTCAGGCCAGTTTCCGGTATTCAGACCGAAGTGGCATTCAGGTCAGTTTCCGGTATTCAGATCGAAGTGGCGTTCAGGCCAGTTTTCCGATGTTCAGATCGAAGAAGTTTCCGACATTCAGGTCGACGCAACTTGTGGCATTCAGGCCAACCTCTCGGTGTTCAGACCGATATTCATAACCTCATATCTTCCGATGTTCAGATCAAAGTCATTTCCAGTATTCAGACTGATGAGTGGCATTCAGGCCATCGTTATTTCTGTGTTACCATTTATTTTGGTATCCAGGTTAACATTCTTTTTCGGTATTCAGACTGACTCTCACCGTACCAGACGAATTCTTCTTTCAAGACCACCTCTTTGCCGATTCTGACAGGCATTGTTACTTCACTTCACTTCAGTGCAAATTTTCGGGCTTTTATTGTATTCAATCCCTTGATACCTCGAAAGTGCAAAAGTCGCTGCTATCTTCTTTTCGGGTCTCTAGTTGATTGAATAGGGGCAGCTGTAATACCTCAAAATTTCCCCCCCTAATTCATGCATTCATTTTTAGGTCATTTAATATTTCATATTGCATTTCATCATGTCAATCGAAATTAGATCCAAGAAGCTTGAATATCATCCAAGACACTTTGTGGGTCCTATCTGGGTGATCAGTCAACACAAGGGAGTGGTTTGAGATACTTCCAACATGTTAAAATGGGGTCTATTCATCAGTCAAAACGTTAATCTTGAAGGAGCAAAAGTTTGTTCATGAGCTGTCATGCTCGCTAGGCGAGCAGAATGGGTCGCCTAGCGAGTCCCAAGAAAAGCCACCAGAATCACCTACGCTCAGAGGAATTTCTTGAACTGTCATGCTCGCTAGGCGAAGCCCACGCGTTTTTAAAAAAAAACAAAAAAAACGAAAAAATAAATAAATAATTAAAATAAATAAAATAAATAAATAAATAAATAAAATATAACAGAAAAATCTTGGACTTGGACCTCTCTCATTTGAGCCCACAAAGCCACGAAAATCAGGTTATAAATTCAGTGAAAAAACCCTAGAGAGATTCTAACTAATTCAGAGCAACCTCTAGAGACTGAAGGGAACTCATCTGCAAAGAACCAATTCCCTGTCATATAAACCCTAAGATTGTTCTGCAAAGCCAACGGTGCAATTCAATTTCAATCGATCCTCCCCAATCAGGTATGCCCTATTTCCACTACTTTATACTTTCAACCTGAAATTTCTGAATGTATGAGGTATTATGGGTGAATTTGGAAGAGTGGGTATCGTTAGGTTTTGCATGTGGGCACATGTTTTAGTATGTATGTCATGTCTTGATGTGTGGATCCTTGCCCCCTGACTTTGAATTTTGATACCCTTTTGATGCATGTGTTTGACAAGAGGTTTAGGCCTCCTACACTTGGTTGCTTTTTGTGAGCTCTTTTTGTGAATTTTAATGGCATGATTCATGTGGTTACATTTTGATTTGGGGCAACTCTTGATTGCACCCCATCTTGTCACTCTAACCTGTTTGTTGAGTTTTTTGTGAGGGCTCACATGACTCCTGAAAGAATAGCTTGCTTGGCATTCCACTTTATTTGTGGGATACCATTTGGAGATTTATTCTGATTCCCTGTATTGACTTGCTTTATTTGATGGTGCCAGCTTGAGAGATCTATGGGTTTCTTATTTATTTAGCTGTTATTACTTCGGGTCTTTATCCGTGTGGTAGATCTCTTGATCCTTTATCTTTCCCGCATTTTACCGCTTTCTTAGCTGGAAGAGCTCAATAGGAGGCAATGTTTTCTTTTGTTTGTTTACTTTTGTGCCCAAAGACCTCCAAGAAGAGGCATCAATGCTAAAGACCTCCCTGAAGAGGCAATTGACGGATAAAAGGGATTAGTAATCAATCCCCCGTTATTCAGTGTGTCGTTCTTTATGCTCGCACTACGTGTCGATGCTTCAGAACAAAAGCCCAAGATCTTTTGTCCGGTCAGTCAGTGGAGGGGGTTCCACCTTTCTGAATCCCCACTTTTTGTCATGAGCTCACCCTGTCCAGGGTTAAGAGCTATGAGGTCTTATCCTCATTACCCTTTTGATCTGCTCACCCTGACGTTCAATGTCAGTGGTTCAGAGCCCATTTGATTACCTATTCCATGGCTTGTTTATCGAGGTTGATATGACCCCTCTTGACTAAAGCCCTACCCATGTAGGTTTGAGCCCCCTTGGTGGCATTTTACTTTATGCATGTTTGTTTTGTATAGTGTGATCGTCTCCCCATAGGATTGTTAGGCTTCGTATAGTCTCTCGTTTGCATGTCAATTAAGGTAGCACTGTTCCTTCGTCTAAGACTTCCTTTTTTGCATGAGCATTCCTAAAACCCAAACAAACTCATTGATTTTTCTTCTCCTAAGAACACGTTAACTCCTTCTACTACAGGCGAGTAAGTCTCCAAAGGTCGAGCATCCGGTAGATTGCGTAGTAACGTCGTTCATCTAAAAAACACAACCCTTAACCCGTAGTTAGCCGAACTACGGTTTGCTCTGATTCTCATTCCAGATGAGATACGTAGGCATAAGACGCGATGTCTTAGCGAGCACACTCCTCTTTAACCCATAGGTAGCTGAGCTACGAAGACTCTGATTCTCATATTCAGATGAGATACGTATGCAGTGGATGCGACATCCGTGCGAGTCATTTTCTTTTGACCTTTCTTTTAGTAGATAGTACATTAGATAAACCCACGCCCTTTAGACAAGAACAATAAGAGTGGATCCCGTAGAGTACTGCGGATGCGTAGGGGTGCTAATACCTTCCCTTCGCATAATCGACTCCCGAACCCAAGATTTGGTTGCGAGACCTTGTCTTTCCCTTTCCCTTTTCCAGGTTTACTTTGAGCGTTTCCTTTCCCTCCTTTGGGATAAATAACACACGGTGGAGACTCTTCTGTCATTTCTTTCTCGTCGGTTGTTTTTTCGCATCTCCTTTTTCAGGTTGCGACAATATGTGCTTATGAGTGTGAACAAGGAGTGAAAACTAAACAAAACATTGCCAAATATATTTTTTTGATTTTTGAAAACTACAAAAATGGAAAGACAGTGAACAAAATATTTGAATGCAAAAAGACGTCCTTTATTTATGATAAAAAATGCAGGTATCCACATAGATGAGCCCTACAATGAGTCATTACGCCCTGGGCGGAACGTAAGACTTGGATATGCATGAATAAACAAAGAAAATTACTCTTCAAGAAGAGTGACTTGGATAATCTCTTCAGAAGACCAATTGCGGAGAACTTCACCCGGGACCCTTGGACGCACCCATTTGTCAATGTCGCAATCATTATCCTCATCTTCTTTGTTGATTGCAGAGACCTGGCTGTACTGAATGATGCCAGCACTGGAGGAAGTAATCGGCCCATCATTAGGAATTACAAACTCAGTAGAAACAACATTTGTAAATTCTTCAGCATCTTCAAGAAAGAGAAGATCAACATCTGCATTCTCAACAACCCCTTCAACAGACCTTCGGGCAGATAGGTCTTCAGCTTGAAGGAAACCATCGTCAAGCAAGGCCTGGATACCCTGCTGCAACTTCACACAACCCCCACTCTGTGCAACACAACTCAAACAACCGCTCCCGCAACCGGGGAAAACATCTGCCTTTAGTAAGTATTCTTTGATTTCTAACAGCGGAGTCTTCAATTTCAACACATCCTTGACTAATTTGACTTCTCCTTCAACCATGTTAACATTTTCTCTACCATGCTGCAGCATAGGATTGTTGACAACATTAAGAGTCGGCGTAAAGTTAATGGCCTTTGAGTCAATAAGGTCCTGAACTACGTGCTTAAAAGCTTTGCAGTTCTCAATAGTGTGGTCAGGTGCCCCAGAGTGGAACTCACACCTAGCATTGGCGTCATAACCCACTGGAAGCCTGCCAATGGGAGGAGCCAAAGTGCGTAACTGCACAAGTTGCAATTGCTGAAGGTTGGGAAGCAACTGGGCGTACGACATCAGAAGAGCGTTGAAATGCCTATCCATCATCCTCTGTCTCTGTTGATAAGCAGGTATGTTACCCTGTTGTTGTTGGTACTGATCTTGTTGACGTTGAGGTTGTTGTTGCACTGGTGCTGCAGCCGGAATGGTGACAGCTGTAATATAAGGTTGTTGATGGTAATTTTGAAAATTGCTCATTCGGTTACCTCTGCTCTGATAAGAAGACACGGAATTTGCATCCCCTTCTCTCCTCTTCTGTCCTCCTAAGAATGGCTTCTTCGACCCTGATGATGATCCAACCCCACTTTGGATCTTACACGTCTTCAAGTAGTTCTCCACCCTCTCACCGGTAGAGACCACATCAGCGAAATTCGAGGCGTTGCAACCCACCAGATGCTCCAAATAAGATCCAGGCAGTGTGTTCATAAACATGTTGGCCATCTCTTTTTCCAACATCGGAGGCTGAACACGGGAAGCCATCTCTCTCTAGTGTTGAGCATACTCTTTGAAGCAATCGTTGCTCTTGAGAGACAGGTTCTGAAGTTGAGTCCTGTCAGGTGCCATGTCCGTATTGTACTGATATTGCTTCATAAAGGCCTCAGCCAGATCTCTCCAACAGCGAATATGGGCCCTGTCCGGCCTCATATACCACTCCAAGGATGCCCCAGCTAGGCTGTCCTGGAAGAAGTACATGAGCAACTTCTCATTATCAGAATACGCAACCATCTTGCGGAAGTAAGCTTTGTAGATGTTTGATTGGCTGCATTTTATGTTAAAACACTAACTGGACTCTAATGTCTTGACTGATGTCATGACATGCTTTGGAGATGTTTGATTGGCTGCATTTTGGGTTAGAACATTTAACTGTACTCTGATGTCTTGACTGATGTCATGACATACTTGAGTAGTATGCTGCAGGTTTAGCTAATACAGGATTTACAGAATGTCAAACTAGATGTTATGATATTCATTCCTGACAGCAGATACTAAAGTATAGAGCAGTTGGTTGTCTGTTATAACTCAATATTTAATTTCAGTCTGTTTATCAAGGGAATAACAGACCTGGCATAAGGCCTATTGTCTGAATGTCAAACTGGATGTTATGACATCCATCATTGACAGCATATACTGAATAATAGGCAGGTTGGTTTTCTGCTACAGTTCAGTATGTATCTCAGTCTGTTCTTCAGGAGGATAACAGACCATGGAATAAGGCTCTACGTGTAAATGTCAAATTGGATGTTTTGACATTTATTAATGTAAGCTGATACTGAAGTATGGACTGGTTGGTCTTTTACAGTACAACATTTTGTACAGTCTGTTTTCAGGAAAATAACAGACTTAGCATATGGTATATGCTTTGGACGTCAAACTGAATGCTGTGACATTCATTCCTGACAGCATATGCTAAATTGTAAGTTGGTTAGTTTTTCTGTTTCAGCATTTTCTCAGGCTATTCTTCAAGAATCCAACAACTGAGCTAAAATCTAGGAAACTAACAACTGAACTACAATTAATGAACCTAACAAATAGCCTATTTTTTAGTACCCTAATATGTGGAAATTAGGTTAACTTGCTTGACCTTAATTTCAGGAAATACAAGTACAAGGCCCAAGTGCTGCAATATAAAAGGATGACAATCCTTCATTCAGAACTCGGGGATTTGAGGCGTGAAGATTTTAGTGTTCCATCATACTTCACTGCTGTATTTTTGTGTGTCTTGTATTAGGTGTATCTTGTGAGCCAAGCAATTATCACCTAAATGATTGCATTGGACTAGGGTTTTCATTGAGTTGTAAGTGTTGTGTCACTCTAAGCTTTTAAGCGTGAGTGCTGTGTATCTTGATTAAAGCTGTTAAGCACAATCAAGAGTTGTTTGAAGTGTGACTTCACCATTAACTTTAATCTAATTAAAGGTTGTAATCACTGAGGTGATTGAGGGGGAGTGAGTAGGAACTCTGATCTTAGTGTAAGATTGAAACTGCATTGGGTAGGTATTAAGTGATAGGATTAAACAGTTGGTTTAAGGTCTGAATTAATTTTACTAATAGTGGATTTCCTCCCTGGCTTGGTAGCCCCCAGACGTAGGTGTGTGTGACACCGAACTGGGTAAACAATTCCTTGTGTTATTTACTGCACTTACTTTTTAAGTTCTGCATAATTCTTGTCTGCGCAGAATTGGATGTCATAACATCCCGTATGACATCGAAAGTCTGTTAACTAGAATTTCAATTGGCATCAGAGCAGGCACCCTGCCTGTTAATTTCTGGGTGAGATCTAGGGAAGTTACTTTCTAGTACCATGGACAAGGATGTAGGATACTCAAATAGACCACCCATGCTGGATGGTTCTAACTATGATGACTGGAAACCTCGTATGATAGCCTTCTTGAGGTCTCTAGATAGCAAGGTCTGGAGAGCTGTCAACAAAGGATGGGAATATCCAATGAAGACAGGTAAAGATGGAGTCAGTATACAAATTCCTGAAGAAGAGTGGGACAAGGAGCAAGAGGCATTAGCCCTTGGAAACTCTAAGGCCTTGAATGCACTGCTCAATGGAATAAGTAAGAACATCTTCAAACAGGTGCATCACTGTGAGCTGGCTAAAGAAGTTTGGGATACCCTCAAGATAACTCATGAAGGTACCTCCAAGGTGAGGATGTCAAAACTTCAGATGCTGACCACCAAGTTTGAAAATCTGAGGATGAAAGAGGATGAGACTATTCATGACTTCCACATGAATATTCTTGAAATTGCCAACACTTATGGTGGCTTAGGTGAGAAAATGGCTGAAGAGAAGCTTGTAAGAAAGATTCTCAGATCATTGCCAAAGAGATTTTCCATGAAGGTCACGACCATAGAAGAGGCTCAAGATATCAGCAATATGAAGGTTGATGAACTTATTGGTTCATTCCAAACCTTTGAAATGGGCTTATGTGAGGATGCTGAAAAGAAGAACAAAAGCATAGCTTTTGTATCAAATACTGAAGAGAATTCAGAAGAAGGAAACATTGGAGGAAATGAAAGCATTTCAGAAGCCATAGCCATGCTTGGAAGACAGTTCAACAAGTTCATAAAGAAGGTTGATCAACAGGGTAGGCCTAATGTCAAGAACTCTTCATATGACATCAGTAGAAAGTCAAAATATGAAGAAAAGGTCACTCAAGGCAAAGGAATCCAGTGCCATGGATGTGAAGGTTATGGTCATATTAAAGCTGAATGCCCTACCTTCCTCAAGATGCAAAAGAAATGGCTATCTGTCACCTGGTCCGAAGGAGATTCTGAGAGTGAATCTGAAGGAGAATCTGCTAAACATGTCACTGCTCTGACCAGTGTTTGTGCCTCTGATGATGACTCTAGTGGAGATGAACTTACCTTTGATGAACTTGTTGCTTCATATAAAGAACTATGTGTTAAAAGTGCAGAAGTGTGTATCCAAGGAGAAAAGCAGAAGAAACTCATCAAAGAGCTGGAAGCTGAGAAACAGAAGCAGCTGACAGTCATAGATGGTCTAAATGGTGAGATATCTTTGGTGACATCTAAGCTAGAACAAATGACTAAATCCATCAGAATGCTGAATAAAGGAACTGACACCTTGGAAGAGATTCTAAAGGTGGGACAGAAGTCAAGAACCATGTCTGGTTTAGGCTTTGCTAAGAAATCCTCAATTGAACTCAAAAGATCAAAGGCTGAAGTTCAGAAACTCAAGCAGAAGTCACAACCGATGTCTCAACATCAGGGAACCAGGATGAGTAACCATCAGAAGAAGAAATTTCAGAGATGGAGATGTCACTACTGTGGTAGATTTGGTCACATAAAACCTTTCTGCTACAGGATGCATGGTTATCCTAACCAGAATACTCAAGTCAGACCTAAGCAGAAGGCATCTAAGCATAATGCCCCCATTAAGAAACAAAAATGGGTTTCTAATCAGATACCTCAAGTCAGACCTAAGCAGCAGGCATCTAAGCATAATATCCCCATTGAGAAACAACAATGGGTTGCTAAACTAGCTCACACATCTCCAAGGGCATCTACCAGACAAGACTTGTATTTTGACAGTGGCTGCTCAAGACATATGACTGGGATGAGCAACTTATTGGTGGATCTACAACCCCATGCCACCAGGTATGTGACATTTGGTGATGGAGCTAAAGGAGAAGTCAAGGGTGTTGGTAAACTGGATTGTCCTGGAGTTCCAAAACTGAGAAATGTGCTATTAGTAAAAGGACTAACTGCTAATCTCACCAGCATAAGCCAACTATGTGATCAAGGCTTCAATGTACAGTTCACTAAGGAAGGATGTGTGGTGATGAATGGCTGCAATCAGGAAGTTATGAGAGGATCCAGATCCAAAGATAACTGTTATTTATGGGAATCTAAAGTCTCACACTACTCCTCAAAGTGCCCCTTAACCAAGGAAGAGCAGGAAGTGAAGTTGTGGCATGGAAGACTTGGACAACTTCATTTAAGAGGAATGAAGAAGATCATATCCAAGGAAGCAATTAGAGGAATCCTAAATCTGCTTATGGATGAAAGAAAAGGCGGTGGAAAATGTTAGATTGAAAGCCATGAGTCATCCTCACCTATTGGACCTCATCCAAATGGTGTAGTAGCAAGGGAGAAACAGAAGTGTGTATCATTGTCCACTGCAGAAGCTAAGTACCTAGCCTCTGGTAGCAGGTGTTCACCACTGGTATGGATAAACCAGATGCAGACTGAGTATAATGTCACTCAGAATGTCATGACATTGGATGCTACTCAGTTTGACAAAGTTAGGGGCAAAGAGGGAATGTGCGCTTCTGAGAAATTATAGCAACTAATGATGTTAGTTATTTACTGTTTAGTAAGTCAACTTATTAAACAATTGATAGTACACTCTGATTGGTCAACAAATAATAGACATTGCTCGAGCAACCAGCGTTTCCTATTCCATCGTTTCAACTTTCAGTCTTGCAAACTTTCTCTCAAAGAAACTGTTCATCTCTCCTCCGAAATATTCATCATGTCGCACCAATCCGACTCAACTTCCTACACGACCATGTCTGATTCCTCCAGCTCTGAGTCTTGCAACCCTAACCGGGAAGATCCTGTGGCTGACGCTGCAAATACGTCTCATGCAAGAAGACCTAAAGAAACGGTCTCCGGATTCTCCTCAGCAATCGCACTTGATGAACAAACCAGGGAAGGCTCCAGGTATGTGCACAATATCATTGCAACTATGGTGACTGGGATACTATCTGGTAATCGTAAGGTTCCTGGGGTCTCCGTTCCCTTAAACACTATCATACCTGATAATGTTGCATGTCAAGAAAACGCAGTCGTCTTAAGAAAGAATGTCTCTGACGATGCTGAGCAAACTGATGCTCATGAGGGGTCAAAAAGTGACAAACCCTTAGACAATGTAGGTAGTGAGGCAGTCCGTGTCACTCATGATGTCAGTGACAACCCTAAAACTGACACAGTTAATTTGGAAGAGTTCTCTGATAATGAACTGTTGACCTCAGTTGTCCCTAGCATAGCCAAAAGGGTTAGGACTAGGAGAGAAAAGAAGACTGTGGTGCAGAGGTCCCCAACAAGGAAGTTTGATGTGGCAACTTCTCCCAATCCAAAGGTGACAGAGAGTTCCCTCAAAAGGAAAGGGCATGGACCTGCGAAATCTTAGAGCAAAGAGGTGCCCAAGAAAATGAAGACCAAGTCTGTTGCTGTGGAGTCTGATTCAGATGTCCCATGTGATGTCACAACATCTCTGTCTAAGAAGAAGCCAACCACTAGCAAGCTGGTTGCTAGTGTCCCTGAGGTACCTATTGACAGCGTGTCATTCCATTTTGCTTCGAGTGTAAACAGGTGGAAGTATGTCTATCACAAGAGGCTGGCCTTGGAGAGGGAACTGGCTCAAAATGCCTTGGAGTGTAAGGAGATTGTAGACCTGATTCAAGAGGCAGGGTTAATGAAAACTGTGACTCAACTCCCAAAGTGCTATGAGACTTTAGTAAAGGAGTTTATTATCAATGTGTCTGAGGAATGTGCAGATGGAAAGTCCAGAGAATTCAGAAAAGTATATGTGCGAGGCAAGTGTGTGAACTTCTCTCCCTCAGTTATCAACCTGTATTTGGGAAGACCTGATGTAGCTCAACCTGAGCTTGAAGTGACTGACGACAGAATCTGTCAAGTCATCACTGCAAATCAAGTCAGGAAGTGGCCTCTTAAAGGTAAGTTGGTGGCCAGCAAACTCAGTGTGAAGTATGCTATGCTACACAAAATTGGAGCTGTCAACTGGGTGCCCACAAATCACAAATCCACTGTGGCTATGATGCTTGGAAAGTTCATCTACGTTGTTGGAACCAAAGCAAAGTTTGACTATGGAACCTACATTTTTTATCAAACCATGAAACATGCTGGGAGCTTCAGTGTGAAGGGGCCTATAGCCTTCCCTTCCCTCATATGTGGAATTGTGCTGAATCAATTTCCAAACATATTGACAGAGAATGACTCTGTGAACAGAAGAGAGAGTCCGTTGGCCTTCAATTATAAACTGTTCCTGGGTAAGCATGTCCCTGACATTGCCATGACAACTGGAGAGACATCAAGGGTTGGCAATCAACCAGATAAAGTTGTTGTCATTGCCATACTCAGAGAGACTTGTAAAGAGCTAGAGGCAAGGAAGCTCACTTTGGAAAAGTTGATTATCAAATTGGAGATGTCTGATGATGGTGTGCTTGATGAAGCTGCTGAGGCTATAGAAGGAGCTGCAAGGCAAAGTGCAGAGGGTGAGGAGGAGGCCAGTTCTGATGATGGCACTGATGATGAGGCTGACTCTAAGTCAGATGATTAAATCATTTAATGTATTCCTGTCATTTGTGTGTAATTCTGTTTATTTGGTCTGTAATTTAAAGTATTGCTTTGGCAACATTTTTGACAAAAAGGGGGAGTAACACCTGTGATGCCCCAGGACAACAGATATGCGATTAAACAGATATTGAAGATCCTCTAATCCAGAGGTTGTGATGCAGCTGATGTTCCACTTCTATGAGTGTGAGTATGTTTATGTGTGCTGCTATTAGAAGTTTTTATTTAGCTTCTATGTGTGATAAGTGTATGTGTGCTGCTGTTAGAAGTTTTATTTAACTTCTGTATGTGTGATGATATGTGAAGTTTTTATTTAACTTCTATCTGTGGTGAGTGTGCTGCTGCTCTGAGTGTATTAGCTAGGTTAATTTCCCTGCTAGATGTGTGTTTTCCGCTGCTGTGAACTCTGTTGTGATGCCAAGTTGTTTTAGCCAAAAATTTGCCAAAGGGGGAGTTTGTAGATGTTTGATTGGCTGCATTTTATGTTAAAACACTAACTGGACTCTAATGTCTTGACTGATGTCATGACATGCTTTGGAGATGTTTGATTGGCTGCATTTTGGGTTAGAACATTTAACTGTACTCTGATGTCTTGACTGATGTCATGACATACTTGAGTAGTATGCTGCAGGTTTAGCTAATACATGATTTACAGAATGTCAAACTAGATGTTATGACATTCATTCCTGACAGCAGATACTGAGGTATAGAGCAGTTGGTTGTCTGTTATAACTCAGTATTTAATTTCAGTCTGTTTATCAAGGGAATAACAGACCTGGCATAAGGCCTACTATCTGAATGTCAAACTGGATGTTATGATATCCATCATTGACAACATATACTGAATAATAGGCAGGTTGGTTTTCTGCTACAGTTCAGTATGTATCTCAGTCTGTTCTTCAGGAGGATAACAGACCATGGAATAAGGCTCTATGTGTAAATGTCAATTTGGATGTTTTTACATTTATTAATGTAAGCTGATACTGAAGTATGGACTGGTTGTTCTTTTACAGTACAGCATTTTGTAAAGTCTGTTTTCAGGAAAATAACAGACTTAACATATGGTCTATGCTTTGGACGTCAAACTGAATGTTGTGACATTCATTCCTGACAGCATATGCTAAATTGTAAGTTGGTTAGTTTTTCTGTTTCAGCATTTTCTCAGGCTATTCTTCAGGAATCCAACAGCTGAGCTAAAATCCAGGAAACTAACAACTGAGCTACAATTAATGAACCTAACAAATAGCCTATTTTTTAGTACCCTAATATGTGGAAATTAGGTTAACTTGCTTGACCTTAATTTCAGGAAATACAAGTACAAGGCCCAAGTGCTGCAATATAAAAGGATGGCAATCCTTCATTCAGAACTCGGGGATTTGAGGCGTGAAGATTTTAGTGTTCCATCATACTTCACTGCTGTATTTTTGTGTGTCTTGTATTAGGTGTATCTTGTGAGCCAAGCAATTATCACCTAAATGATTGCATTGGATTAGGGTGTTCATTGAGTTGTAAGTGTTGTGTCACTCTAAGCTTTTAAGCGTGAGTGTTGTGTATCTTGAATAAAGCTGTTAAGCACAATCAAGAGTTGTTTGAAGTGTGACTTCACCATTAACTTTAATCTAATTAAAGGTTGTAATCACTGAGGTGATTGAGGGGGAGTGAGTAGGAACTCTGATCTTAGTGTAAGATTGAAATTGCATTGGGTAGGTATTAAGTGATAGGATTAAACAGTTGGTTTAAGGTCTGAATTAATACTACTAATAGTGGATTTCCTCCCTGGCTTGGTAGCCCCCAGACGTAGGTGTGTGTGACACCGAACTGGGTAAACAATTTCTTGTGTTATTTACTTCACTTACTTTTTAAGTTCTGCATAATTCTTGTCTGCGCAGAATTGGATGTCATAACATCCCGTGTGACATCGAAAGTCTGTTAACTAGAATTTCAATTACGTGAGTCTTCGGGCAAGAGTTTCCATTGTACTTGTCAAATATCGGAACCCTGAATTTTGGTGGAACTCTCACACCTGGGACCAGCCCCTAGTCAACAACATCCACACCAAGAGCATTCTGCCCTTCCACAACTTTCAACCTTTCTTCCAGTCTCCGAAACATAGGGTCCATACCATGGCCCATGCCAAAGTCCTCCTGAAGCAAGGGGAACTGATCCTCTTGATCATCATGGATGGGTTGTTGATCAAGGTTGACATGTGGGATCGGGATAGGCCCCGGTCCATTGGGTCCATTAGCCTCTCCAGCTGGAGGATCAGCCACAACCTCCGATTGAGTAGTAGGGGGATTCCTCTGTACCAACAATCTAAGCTCCTGCTGTCCCTGAGCCACTCCTTGGACCACTTCCATGAACTGATTCATGTGAATCCTCATCTCAGCGAGCTCTGCTTGTAGGCCTTCCATTGCTCTTTGTTGATTTCTTCGGGTACCGTATCGGTGAATGCCTGAGTCAGCTATCCTGCTAGTGGAATACCAAACAAAATGAGAACACCGCGGCGGTACCTGTTTTGCAAGACATGCTAATGAATATGCAAATGCAATGACATGTTTATCAATTCCAAAGGGTATTCTACCCCTTGATTCCAGTCTTGCATTAGATAAACAGTGTAAGAAGATCGAACCGTGGAACCAGAAAACCCCGACTAGAATCAAGAAGAAGATATAAACCCCTGGGAATAGATAAACATTGTGTTAAATGATATGAATACGAAATGATGTGATGCAATGCAGTGACATGGGAATCAGGATTGCTGTATCTGCTTGAACAACTGTCAGGTCGCACTGTCTGGAGAGAAAACCACTGAGGAACATATAAGAGATCAAAGTTCTGCTCCAACAAGAATACCAGAAAACCGGGTTGGTTGAAGGTTAAGGTTTCCTGAATTTAGCCCGCCCCTCACTAGTAGGTTCTAAGAACAGAAGTTTGTCAGCTTTAGCCCTTCAATCGAGAATAAGACGTTTACCACTGAAGGTTTAGCATTATTACGAGACAAAAGACCTCCACCGACTCCCCTCAACAGGACATCCTAAGAGCAAGTTCCCAGCCTCGGGGTCCTCGGATTGAGCAGCGAGAATGCACCCACCAGAGCTAACATAACCGCGTCTCGAAGGAGAGGCCTAGACTGAGTCCTCGGGAAATGGTCACCAGAGTCGATGATTTCTAGAGGAACATTCTGCCGTTATGGAACACCCATAGGACAGAATATATCCAAAAGAAACCTCATCTGGGTGTGGGTCTTCATGAACGACTTAACTTAGCAACATGCTACGCAAGCCTCATGACTATCCATTCTAAAACCTGTGCGTACGCTCAAGCCTGGGTAGTGGGCTTATCTCTCGTAGAACAAACCACCCCAACAAACAACCAAACAGATCCAGCAGATACAGTAATCATATGTACATAATGCAATAAGATAAAGCAGATAAATCTTGAAAGTAAATAACTGTACAAAAGAATAAACACCCAACAAACAAGAAACCTCAAAAGCTAGGAGGGACTCGCATAGGGAAACCAGGATCCCCAGCAGAGTCGCCAGCTATCGCAACTAGGTTGCGAAAAAACAACCGGCGAAGAAAGAAGAAACAGAAGAGTCGCCACTGTTCGTTATTTATCCCAAAGGAGGGAAAGGAAACGATCGAAGAAAACCTGAAGAAAAAGGAAAAGACAAGGTCTCGTAACCAAATCTTGGGTTCGAGAGTCGATTATGCGAAGGGAAGGTATTAGCACCCCTACGCATCTGTAGTACTCTACAGGATCCACTCTTGTTGTTCTAGTCTAAAGGGTGTAGGTATATCTAAAGTACTATTTGCTAAAAGAAAGTTAAAAGGAAATGACTCGCAAGGATGTCGCATCCGCTGCCTACGTATCTCATCTGAATATGAGAATCAGAGTCTTCGTAGCTTGGCTACCTATGGGTTAAAGAGAAGTGTGCTCGGTAAGACATCGCATCTTATGCCTACGTATCTCATCGGGAATGAGAATCAGAGCAAAACGTAGTTCAGCTAACTATGGGAACAAGGGTCTCGATTGCAACTAGGGCAAGAGAAAGGGAAGGTCTCGATCGCAACGAGGGCGAGAGAAAAGAATCGCAGCAAGGGCGAAAGCAAACAAGGATTAGTTTTCAGTCGTCAGTCAAACTCGGCAAGACATCGCATCTCGTGCCTACGTATCTCATCTGAACATGAGAATCAGAGTTGTCGTAGTTCGGCTAACTAGGGGTTAAGGATTGCCATCTGAACATGGACTTACAAAAGAGGACACTAGTTGTGTCAAAGGAAAGTGGGCAATGTGTTCAACGTCCTAGCAGTAGGTGTCGCAGCTCGCTGAATCGAGTCTTAGGTAGTTACCTCTTTGCAATAGAATGGACTGACATGCCACAAGATCGGAGACGCACGGAAGGTCTAAAAGTGGGGAAGCTCTGCCCTAGAGTTGTCATGCAATGCGGACCTATGTGTTAGGATTTACAGAGGGGAACATCTACCTAATGTTAGCATGCAAAGAATAAGGGAATTCTACCTATGTTATCATACAAAGGGTTCTACCTAATGGGTGCTACCTAAACGGAACAAGAATCGACGGATGGAGCAAGGAAAGGAGCCACGGATAAGGGTAGATGGCGATGCCAGAAGCAATCGACTTACAGGTAGATGGCGATGCATGAAGCAATCGACTTACAAACGGATGGATGAGTACATGATGGTCCTGTTAAGTTTTGAAAATGATTACTCGACATTGGATCGAGCTTTTGATCTTGTTTTGAAATGATTATCGGATGTTCGTTTTAATTCTTGTATTAACAGATGAATAAAGAATGAAATAATAAATATTATACACTTCATGGGAGAGGGGTACATTTGTTATGAATGGGGATGGTTCATGGCAATCAAACAATAAGAATATATGCCTCATTCATCATACAAGTAGGTAACAGTTATCAATCAAATCAGATAAGCAAACAAATGCATAATCAAGTCAAAGAATCGAAGAATGAAATAATGGGGCATTAAATAATGCATGAGATTATGAACATGTCAAACAATCAAGCAATAGAAGCATGGATGAAAGAAACAAGTATAAAAGATGATAGATGAATCAGACAGATGAAAATATGCACAAAAAGGGTCTACTGAATAATTTAATCAGGAAATGAGGTAAGGACCAAATAAAATCAAGATGAAAGGCCTCTAATACATGGCATATGAGATGAACAAGGGAGGATCAAAAGATCTCTTCAATTGCCATAAGCAATCCCTAAGTCAAACATCAATCATAAAGATGTCAACTGAAAATTCAAGTCAAATTAAAAAATATGAAATAAATAGCAAATTAATCAAGAAAATTATGAAAAATTAAACTAAGTTAGGTAGGGTCAGGACATCATCATCCCCAAAAATGATTTTTAAAATAATGAAAGATAGTGCATAAATTAATTGAAAATAAACAAAGGTCAAACCAAAAGTCAACCACAAGACTAGGTTAAAAATAAATCCAAAATAAATTGAAAATAGGAAATAAAATTCCAAGAAAAGGTCAGGTTGACCATGGGACATTGGTCAACCTTCATCCCAAAAATCAAATGCTAAAAATAATTTTAAGTCATGAAAATAAAATCAAGAAAAAAATGTGTGTTAAAATGGACCATTTAGAATAAATAATTAAAATAAAATATTAACATTAAATAAGTACGAAAATAAAAATTAAATAAGACATTAAGAAAAGTGAAAAATATTTTTGGGTAATTTTATGGACAAAGAAAATATTTTAAATAACTAAAATCAAAACAGAAAAATAGATGTGAATTAAAAAAAGAAAATAAAAATGGACATGTGTTAGTGTTGATGGGCCAGGAAAGGGAGGGTGTGAAGAGCAGATGTGCAAAGGCCCAATCCAAAACATTAATTCCAGCGTGACACACTAAATAACATTTTATTAAAATAATCATGTAGACATGTTATCAATTGGTCATGGTCACTTAAGTGACTAAAGGACAAAAACTGAATGCACGGCCAGGATTATAACAAGAGCATTGGATCTGAGGGCTCTTAAAGCGCCACGTATTCATCTTCTTCACTAAACCTAACCCTAATGCCATGCATGCACGAAAATCCAGCTCATGCAATGATTTTTTCCAAACATCCACTCAAGAATGCAAGCGCTATTGTCATACCCCAAAATTTGCCCGCTAATATTACAAGGCATTTTTCAAGGCACTCCAACTTATTGTTCAAGACATTGACCTTAAAGGAGCAAAGACCCAACTCACAAATGGCCCAATCCAGAAAAAGACTCAAACTGGCATGCTCGCTAGGCGAGCAACTCCTTCGCCTAGCGAATCCTTCGCTATGCCACTCGCCTAGCGAAGCTTGCGAATACCAGAAAATTCTGGGCTTCATTCTGAGCCCATTAGGTCACAACAAACCATTATAAATACCAACATTTCAGTCAGACAGAGGAGGACAGAAGGAGACGAATCGGAACCCTAGCAATCAAACCTTGGAGGCTAACCAAGAGAATTCAGAGCGCCCTAACGGAAACCCTGAAGGCAACTCATCTGCACAAAGTTTACCTCCGCCCAACTCAATCCGATACTAAAAGTGACCTGCCGATTCAACGTTGCAATTCAATTGCAAACAGGTTTGCGCATCACTACTGTTTTATGCTTCCAATCTGTAATCTCTCAATACATAATGCATCATGATTGAATTGCTGGATATGTAATTAGAGTTTGCATGTGAGTTTATATGTGCCTGAATATCCTGAATGTTTGACCATGTTATTTCTGTAATTGAATGCCATAGGGCGTGCAGCATGCTGAGATCGTACTGTTCTGAAATTCAAAACCCGCAGCCGCTCGCTAGCACATCGCTAAGCGAGCATGTAGCGAGTATTCTCTAAGCCTTCGCTAGGCGAGACAGAGGCGAACGTGACAGTCGCTAATATTTTGGCTATTCTGTTCTATGCTTATCTGATCTGTTCTATTTTAATCATGCGTTATTTTGCCTGACATTCCTACTGCTGTGTTTCTTTTGCGGTGTAATCCTCGATTGCACCCCCATTTGGTATTCTGACCCGTTTGCTGAATATTGTAAGGACTCACATACTCCCGAAGAGGGTAGCTTGCTAGGTATCCCACTTTATTTGTGGGATACCCTTGTGGAGATTCATCCTATTTACTTAATTGATTTTAATGTGGAGATTCATCCTAATTACTTAATTAATATGGACCTAATTACCTAATTGATTACAACTACCTAATCGATTGTAAAATATTGCCTTTGAATATGTGATCTTGGACCTCTCTTTGTTGCCTTACGATATTACGGTATTATGGTCATGTCCCGCGAATGTGGGGATACACCTAGCAAAGACCCTTCGGTTAAATCATCATGTCCCTATAAAATAAATCATAGTCCCTCGGATGTTGCCGGCGAATATATGATTTTGCCCCTCGATGACCCTTCGTTGTAGCCTACGGTTAAATGATGATCGTCCCTTCGAATGCTAAGGTATCCTTACAAATGTTGCCTTTAATGACCAATCGATGACCCTACGATGACCCTTTTGCATCCAAAGGATAAAACTACTTACTTCTCAATAGTAAGGACAGTTTTACCCCCCATAAGGATAGGAAATACTTATAAAGACCTCGGGTAGGTATAACCCTTAATTGCTTACTCACAAATCGAAATACTTTTCACACCTCACACCTTTTCAAAACATCTTTTAGAAAGTAACCACTTGGTATACATTCGTACTAGAATCATTACCGAGTTATATTTTTCTAAACAACTTTCAAAACTAAACGAGATAACCACTTTGTATACATTCGTACAAGAATCATTACAAAGTTAAACTCTCTTTTCAAAACATTTTTAAGCAATTCACAAACACCTTTTTCAGACAAACATAAGTGATCAAGCAATTAAGAGCCCATGGATAACCATGGATACAAAGGGTGCTAACACCTTCCCTTTGTATAATGTACCTCCCGAACCCAAAATCTAATTAAGGTCTTTCCTGTTCTTTTCCACCTTTCCTTATTGGATGAAAGAAAAGTCGGTGGCGACTCTTGCTATCCACGACATTTGCTTTCCAAAGCAAAATCACATCAAAGTCAGTTCACCGTATGACAGAACTGGCGACTCTGCTGGGGACCCTTAAAAAGAGAGGTTACCTTAAAAACAAGATCACTTATTCAAATTGTCTGATTTACTTTTAAGGGATTGCTTGGGTATTTTATGCTTGAGGGAAAGATCCTACACCCGGATCTAGTGTACCTTAGGTAAGTAGCAATAGATCATCGCGACTATCCGGCGTATACTGGAATGGTCAAAATGATGGCTACGGTTAATGTGACACTTTGGATGTCCTGATGTTCCTCATGTTTACTTGAGGAAAAATTTGGCTTCCGCGTGGTGTCATCAAAGCATTAACCAGACCTTTAGAACCCTAATTGACTCATCCTAGCCATTAGAAAGTAGTGAGATAACTGACTTCGGTTCCGACTGAGGTTGGTTGAGACTCGATACTACACTCTTTGAGATTGGACTTTAGGGAAGCTTCGGTCAACCACTTGGTGTTGCACTGAAGTGGACTTAAAGGAAGGTCAATGATTTGAGATCCTTCTAGAAGCCGGTTACTATTCTAGGACAGGTTGAACCAACCAAACTTCAGTGGGGAGGGTACTTACCTATGGAACTCATGCAAGCCTTAAAACCTAGGAAGGATTGTTGTGTGACTTGTTTGTATTTGTTACTTACTTAACATCATAACATCATAACATCATGACATTGTACTAACCATTTCAAGGACTTAGGGATTTAGCTTTGCTCTGTTAGACAGGTTATGGCTTCCAGGAAGACCATCCGGATCAATTTTGTAGCAATCTTTCCTCAACTAAAGGATTTGGTGTCAGAGCTTCCCGATCATGCTCAGTTCATCAAGAGACATGGTTCTATCCTCAATTTGGTTACCACTGGTTTCAAAGAAGATATGATGAGAGTTCTATTCCAGTTCTTCGATCCTAAACATCATTGCTTCACCTTCCCAGATTATCAGTTGGTGCCCACGTTAGAAGAATTCTCCAGGCTTCTTGGGATACCTATTCTTGATCAAACACCTTTCAGTGGTTTAGAAAGGAGTCCAAAGTCTGAAGAAGTTGTCGCAGCTTTACACATGACAAAGTCCGATGTTGAAACCAATTGGGTAACAAGAAGTGGAGTTAAGGGTTTACTTGCCAAGTTTCTGATAAATAAGGCCCGAGAATTCTTAAAGGTTATGAATGTCCATGCTTTCGAAGACGTTCTAGCATTACTAATCTATGGTTTGGTGTTATTTCCTAATCCAGACCAATTCGTAGATATGAATGCTATTAAGATATTTCTCACTCATAACCCTGTGCCTACCTTGCTTGGAGACATTCTGCATTCCCTTCACACCCGTACTATGAAAAGGCAAGGGACTCTCATGTGCTGCATACCTCTATTGTCTAGGTGGTTTATTTCACACCTTCCTCAATCAGTCTTGAAGAATGAGCAAAATTTGAAATGGTCTCAAAGGATAATGTCGCTCTCCCATTCAGACATTCGTTGGTGTCCTCATCTCAAAGAAATTTTTATCATCATTGACCGTTGTGGAGAATTCTCTAACGTACCACTCATGGGGATAAGAGGAGGTATTACTTATAATCCTGCTTTAGCCCTACGTCAGTTTGGTTGTGCTCGAAGAGATGGTCCACATGAAATGATTATCCAAGGCACGGTGTTTGACTATGACAACGATTCTCAAAGTCTCCGTCAAAGGTTTGTACGAGCTTGGGGCATGGTAAAAAGAAGTACTTTAGGACAGAAAAACTCTATTCCTATGGAACCTTATCTCAGATGGGTACGCGCCAGAGCTCGTGAAATTGTCATGCCATATCTTGCAGTCGGACCACGGATTGTTGAACCAGAAGTTGAAGGAGGTACTCCTCAGATCATTCCTTATCCAGATATGCCTACCGATGTGGAAGAATTAAAGAGATCCTGGATCCAGTTGAGAGAGGAAAGGGATACTTTTGAGACTCAGTTCGTTGCAGAAAGGAAGAAAGTATTAGAGCTCACCAGCCAGCTTAATGAGGAACGAAGACTCAATACATATCTTCGCCCAAAAAGAAGCCGTCCCTGGGAGACTTGAGCTTTCATTGTATTTTTATTATTTCCTTTTTGTAATGAACATTGATTAAAGAAATTATTGATAAAAGTTTCCCTCTTTTTTTTGGTGGTTTACGCAAAGTTAAATTCCAAAAGTCCTTGAAAACATTTCATACATTGCATAGCATGACATAACATTGCATAACAGGTATCCCAAAAGATCAATATTCTCACGATCTTCCTTGCAAATAGAGAAATGGCTCTCGAACAAACTGTCAAAGATCTCCAAGCTCAGAATGCTCAATTCCAGGAGATGATGCTGAGCTTATCCAAGGGGCAGGAGGAACTGAAGGCTCTCTTGCTCGAGAAGAAGAAAGACCAGAAACCTGTGAGTTACATTAACCCAGGAAGAAGGCGTAAAGGACAGGTTGCAGGAGTCAAGATTAGACTTCCGAAGGATCAAGAAGAGGAGACAGAAAATGATTCAGGAGACGAGGATGTTGATCTCTTCAACTCTGAGGACGACGATGAAGATTATGAGAATGAACAGTACTCTCCAAGAGATGGCAAGTACAAGTTGCTGGAAGAACGTATGCTAGCTATGGAGGGTCAGAAGGCGCCCGGTTTGGATTTCGAAAGCCTGGGACTGGTCTCTGATGTGGTCATTCCTCGCAAATTCAAAATCCCCACTTTCACTAAGTACGATGGTGCGTCTTATCCTCAGATGCATCTGAGAGCTTATGTGAGAAAGATTCAGCCGTATACCACTGATAAGAAGCTA
Source organism: Lathyrus oleraceus (assembly GCF_024323335.1). Classification (NCBI taxonomy): domain Eukaryota; kingdom Viridiplantae; phylum Streptophyta; class Magnoliopsida; order Fabales; family Fabaceae; genus Lathyrus; species Lathyrus oleraceus. The sequence continues at coordinate 391,487,596 of NC_066580.1, forward strand.
TGGATCCATTTCTTCCAAGAGAGTCTATCTGGCACACAGTTGGAATGGTATTATCAGCTCGAAAACTCTAACATCCGCACCTGGACTGATTTAGCGACAGCTTTCTACAAACACTACCAGTATAATTCTGAATTGGCGCCTACTCGGCTACAGTTGCAGAATATGACTATGGGATCCAAAGAAAGCTTCAAAGAGTATGCTCAAAAATGGAGAGATTTGGCTGGCAGAGTCAAACCCCCCATGACTGATCGAGAATTAGTGGACATGTTCATGGGTACATTGACTGGCCCGTTCTACAGCCACCTATTGGGAAGTTCCTCATCTGGTTTCACGGAACTCATATTGACAGGTGAACGTGTTGAAAGCGGCATTCGAAGTGGAAAGATACAGGCATCTACCTCTGCAAGCACCAAAAGGTCCTACCAGGGGAGGAACGAATCAAATGCTGTGTACGGTCAAAGGGGTCGTAACAAGAAAAATCGTGACCATACCATTGGAGCAGTTACGATTGCAGCACCGCCATCTCAAAACTTCCAGCACAGACAAGACAGGCCAAGAAGGCAGTTTACCAAGATCAATATGACTTTAGCGCAAGCACTGCAGGGTATGCTAAAGGAAAATTTAATTACTCTCAGAGATCCTCCTACGAATCCCAACACTACTTCTTCTCGTTATAATCCCAATTCCAGGTGTGCATATCACTCCGATAGCCCCGGGCATGATGCAAACGATTGTTGGTCGTTGAAGAATAAGATTCATGATATGATCGACGCTGGTGAAATTGAATTTGATCCTCCAGGGACCCCTAATGTCATCACTGCACCTATGCCTAACCATGACAAGACTGTCAATGTTGTGGATGACAATTCTCACATTTCTAATGTAGCTGATTTAACATCTCCTCTCCTGATCATCAAGAAGAATTTATTGCAAGCTGGTTTATTTCCAGGTTGTGCTGAAAATTACGATCTCTGTATACTCCAACCTAATGATTGCTTGAAGTTGAGAAATGGTATTCAACGGCTGATGGATGATCGCACAATTCTCTTCGAAAAGGTTCCTAAGATGGAAAACCCTACTGAAGAAATATATGTGATTGCTAGGTCCAAAGTTCCAGTGAAGATTACCGCTACTAGAGTGCCTGTGAAGATTACTGCTGAGCCCAAGGTAGCTCCCCTAATCATTACTGCACCTGGCCCAGTACCGTATTCCTCCAGCAAAGCCATTCCGTGGAATTATGGAGGTGATGTTTACATCCATGGCGTAAAGCAAGTTGGTAATGCTGCTAATCCTAATGACATTGTTGGGACTAGTAAAGTTACTCGAAGTGGAAGGATCTTCTCTCCAGAAATCTCACCTCCCGCCCCTGAAACCCGAGGAAAGGAACCAGTCAACCCTTCTCAGTCAGAGACACCCGTCGAAGTTGCTACCGAAGATGTTGCCAAATAAGAAATGGAAGAAATGCTGAAAATCATCCGCAAGAGTGATTTTGATGTGGTAGAACAGCTGAGGCATACTCCGTCTAAGATCTCGATGTTATCCTTGTTATTGATCGATAATGGCTCTTCTTTGAATGTGCTACCGAAAGTTGTACTCGATAAGCTTGACTATAAGAGCATCGAATTGAAACCTAGTGATACTGTGGTGCGTGCGTACGACGGTGCAAAAAGTGTTGTCCATGGTGAATTGGTTCTCCCTATCAAGATAGGACCTCAAGTCTTCAACACTACCTTTCACGTGATGAACATCCGTCCTGCCTATTCATGCTTGCTGGGACGCCCTTGGATTCATGGGGCAAGTGTCGTAGCTTCATCTCTCCATCAAAAGCTGAAGTATCCAATAGAGGGTAAGATTGTCACTGTGTGTGGAGAAGAAGAGTATATTGTCAGTAGTGTGCAGGCCTTCAGATACGTCGAGATGGATGGCGAATTCTTTGAGACTCCCACTCAGTCATTTGAAATGGTTCACCCGCCCAGTCCTGTCCTTAAGCCGACTCCCCTTGTGCCCAAGGTTATCCGTGCTCCTCCTGCCATGATTTCTCTGAAGGACGCTCAAGCCGTGGTTGAAAATGGTGGTCGTACTGGTTGGGGTCAACTGATCAACGTACCATACAAGTCTGACAAGTCTGGTCTGGGATTTGACTCTGAAAAGATGGTCAAAGATCAAATTAATGCTGTAGTAGATGCTGATAGCGATTGCGACCTGGATAGCTGGATTTTCCCAACAATCGGTGACGGACTCAATAATTGGAAGGCTGAAGACACTATCCCGATTTCCTTTAGTCAGGAGTAATTATTATTGTCTGTTTTAGTGTTACAATTTTTTAATTTTTACAATTGAACTTCTTAAAGCATTGTGTCTATGCCCGGGGCACAATAGCTAATTTGTTAAGGGTTTTGTCATTTTCATAAGCATATTCACATTCAATAAATCGATGGACTTTTTGCATTCAAATATTGCGCTCTTTGTCTTTCCTGTCATCTTTTAAACAAGCTATGTATTCTTACACACACTCACGTAACAAATTGCATATCCATACCCACTCTGGATCCTGTTGATAATAGTTCTACTACTGTTCGTTATGACTTTGAAAATCCGATCTACCAAGCCGAGGATGGGAGTGAGGAAGATTGTGAAGTCCCTGGAGAACTTGCCAGACTGTTACTGCAAAAAGAAAGAACTATACAGCCGCATGAAGAGTCAATCGAAATTGTAAACCTGGGTACTGAAGTGGACAAGAAAGAAGTCAAAATAGGAGTAGGCTTGGGAGACAGTGTCAAGGAAAGATTGATTCAGATGTTACATGACTATATGGAGATTTTTGCTTGGTCGTATGAAGACATGCCAGGACTGGATACTGATATAGTAGTGCATCGTTTGCCAATGAAGGAAGATTGTCATCCTGTTAAGCAAAAGGTTCGTCGCATGCGTCCTGAGATGTCCGAGAAAATCAAAGCCGAAGTTATAAAACAGTTCAATGCCGGTTTTCTAGCTGTTACTTCTTATCCTCAATGGGTTGCTAATGTGGTACCGGTGCCGAAGAAGGATGGTAAGGTGCGAATGTGCGTCGATTACAGAGATCTGAATAAAGCGAGTCCCAAAGATGACTTTCCACTTCCGCACATTGATGTTCTGGTAGATAACACCGCTCAACACAAAGTATTCTCCCTCATGGATGGATTCTCGGGTTATAACCAGATTAAGATGGCACCTGAAGACATGGAGAAAACTACGTTTGTGACGCAATGGGGCACTTTCTGTTACAAAGTAATGCCATTCGGTTTAAAGAACGTTGGGGCAACGCACCAGCGTGCTATGGTGGTTTTGTTCCATGATATGATTCATCATGAAATAGAAGTATATGTGGATGACATGATAGCCAGATCTCATACTGAAGAAGAACATCTCGATCATTTGTATAAATTGTTTGAGAGGTTGAAGAAATATAAGCTGAGATTGAACCCGAACAAATGCACCTTTGGAGTAAGATCCGGTAAACTCTTGGGATTTATTGTCAGTGGTAAAGGAATTGAGGTTGACCCGGCTAAGGTGAGAGCTATTCAAGAAATGCCAGTGCCCCGTACAGATAAGGAAGTCAGAGGTTTCTTGGGACGTTTGAATTACATCGCCCGGTTTATCTCCCATTTAACTGCTACCTGCAAACCCATCTTCACACTACTGAGGAAAAATCAAGAGATGATATGGAATGACGAATGTTAAGAAGCTTTTGACAAACTCAAGAAGTATCTCCAGGAACCTCTGATCCTGATACCACCAGTTGAAGGAAGACCTCTAATCATGTATTTGACCGTGTTAGAAAATTCAATGGGGTGCGTGTTGGGGCAACATGACAAGTCTGGTCGAAAAGAGCATGCCATATACTACCTTAGCAAAAAGTTTACCGACTGTGAAACAAGATACTCACTGCTCGAGAGAACTTGCTGTGCTTTGGCCTGGGTTGCTCGCCGACTAAGACAGTATATGTTGAATCATACCACTTTGTTGATTTCTAAGATGGATCTCATCAAATACATATTCGAGAAACCTGCCCTCTCCGGAAGAATAGCGAGATGGCAGATGATTTTAACAGAGTATGATATCCAGTATACTACCCAGAAAGCAATCAAAGGAAGCGTGTTGGCCGATCATTTGGCTCATCAAGCAGTGGATGATTACCAATCTATGAATTTTGAGTTCCCAGATGAGGATGTCATGCTTGTTACTGATTATGAAGAACCTGGACCGGATGAAGGACCCGAACCAGGATCCCGATGGACTATGGTTTTTGATGGATCTTCTAATGCATTGGGCAATGGTGTTGGTGTTGTAATCGTTTCCCCCCAAGGGTTGTCATACGCCTTTCACTGCTAGACTATGTTTCGATTGTACCAACAATATGGCCGAGTATGAAGCATGTATTTTGGGACTCAGAGCTGCTATAGACCTGAGAATCAAGTTTTTGAGTGTGTACGGGGACTCAGCACTAGTAATCAGTCAGATCAAAGGAGAATGGGACACTAAACATCCGAATCTCATCCCTTATCGAGAGCGGGTGTTGACATTAATCCCATACTTTGAAAAGATTACATTCGAACATATTCCACGAGAAGAGAATCAGTTGGCAGACGCCTTTGCCACCATGTCATCTATGTTCAGAGTCAGATGGGATAACGAAGCTCCCATGATCACCATTGAACGACTAGATGAACCAGCATATTGTTATGAACTTAACGCTGATGAAGTAGAAGAGAAACCTTGGTTCCATGAAGTAAAAAGATATTTAGAAGCTCAGGAATACCCTGAAGGGGCGTCCATCAATGACAGAAAATTCCTGAGGAAGTTCTCCGCTAAATTCTTTTTGAGTAATGGAATATTATACAAACGTAATCATGATTCGACTTTGCTTCGTTGTGTGGATAAAAAGGAAGCAGAAGGAAGACATGCATGACGGTATTTTTGGGACTCACTCTAGTGGACATACAATGGCCAAGAAGATTCTGAGATCAGGGTATTATTGGTCTACCATGGAAGCTGATTGCCACCATCACTCCAGAACTTGTCACAAGTGCCAGATCTATGCGGATAAGGTACATGTGCCTCCTGCTCCTTTAAACGTGTTGACAGCCCCTTGGCCTTTTGCAATGTGGGGCATTGATATGATTGGAGAGATTAAACCTACTGCTTCCAACGGACATCGTTTCATTCTGGTTGCTATTGATTACTTTACAAAGTGGGTAGAGGCAGCCTCATTTGCTTCTGTCACCAAGAATGTGGTGGCACGGTTCATCAAGAATAGTCTTATTTGTCGATATGGCGTCCCTGAAAGAGTTATCACTGACAATGGCACCAATTTGAACAACAAAATGATTACTGAACTTTGCACGCAGTTCAAGATAAAACACCATAACTCTTCTCCGTACCGGCCAAAGATGAACGGCGCCGTGGAGGCTGCTAATAAGAATATCAAGAAGATCATACAAAAGATGACAATAACGTACAAAGACTGGCATGAGATGTTACCGTTTGCTCTTCATGGTTATCGCACTTCAGTACGCACTTCGACAGGGGCAACTCCTTTCTCTTTAGTCTACGGAACGGAAGCCGTCCTACCGGTGGAGGTTCAGATTCCCTCTCTAAGAATCATGAAAGAGGCAGGTTTAGATGAGGATGAATGGATTCAGACTCGACTCGATCAGATAAATTTGATTGATGAAAAGAGACTCGCGGCTGTTTGTCATGGGCAGATATATCAGAAGCGCATGACCCGGGCATTTAACAAAAGGGTCAAGAGACAGGTGTATCAAATTGGCGACGTGGTGATCAAGCGTATCATTCTACCACAAGGTGATCCCAGAGGCAAATGGACCCCCACATACGAAGGGCCATTTGTAGTTAAGAAGGTATTCTCTGGTGGAGCCATGACACTTGCTACAATGGATGGCGAAGACTTCCCACATCCTGTGAACGCATACATAGTTAAAAAATACTACGCATAAAAGAGACCCGCTAGGTCGACGTACCTAGGCAAAAGTAAGGGCATCCCGGCGAACCAAAAGGGTTCAGGCAAAAATTAGGGATAACCATATAAAAATGTACACCCGGCAAGTCGAAGACCTGAAAAGGCGGCTTGGGAAAAAAGGGGTATCCTGGTGGACTGAAAACCTGAAAAGGCGGTCCAGGCAAAAATTAGGGATTAAATGCATATGACTATGTCCCGTTCTCAGACAGCTTCATCCAAGTTCAAGGGACTGAACAAGCCAATCACTTCTATCCGACAGCAGGAGATGAGATGCTTGAAGACATAATGACAGTAGTAGAATTAAAATCGATAGGACTTTTCCTTCATAGCTTTTTCTTTATGTTCTCGACAATTTCCTCTTACTAGGATTTCTGTCTCTTTGTACACAAATTGCCTGTTTATAGGCCCTCTTTCAAACTCAATACAATTTTATTTCCAAAAAGATGCTTTTGTTTTACTTTTTCTGTTTTGTTTGCGTAAACGTCCATTGATTTAATTTGAATTAATATGTGCATTTGAATATGATCGATGTTTGTCAAAAATACATGCATAAAACGGAAATAGCAATTACAAGAGACTTCAGGATCGAGGAGAAGGTCTAACCATGTGTTCCAATGAATCCGGTTGCTAATTCCATTCCCCAACAAAAACAGCTATTTCCCAGAAGAGGTTGGCATCGCTAGACAGACGGATCATCCCCTCCATCCCCCAACCAGACTCTGTTGAATATCTCTACCACCAGACAGAAATCAAGTATCCCCAGCTAAGAAAGGGTCATCAATACAAGCATCTCCAACCAGAAAATGGGGATTTATTTTCCCCAGGGAGTCGCCAGGAAAAACTTTTCAGATGCATAATTCATTCATTACATCATTTCACAGCATACGCATGCATACATTGTTCGCATTCATTTTCATAAGCATAAAACATCTCATGCATCATGACATAGCGTGAAGCTAACTTTATTTTTCAGGTTAATTATCCTCCTAATACAGTCAAAACAGAGGTCCATTCAGACGGACATCTTTATCAATTACATTCAAGATTCAACTACATCTCTCAGATACAATCCACTCTGGCAAGCACTCTGATATCCGCCCAATGGTGGCATCTTTAAGCCCACCCCAGATATTCATTGCAAATACAACATATACAAATACTATCAGATATAGCCTGGCGTACGGTTCATTCTGATTCAGCTCAACACGTGACTCCTTCAACTCAGATACGATCTAACATACGATCCATTCTGACCTTCAACTACTCCAATACGGTCTAATGTACGACCCAGTTGGACCTTCAAATCCTCAGATGCTGCCCAGCGTACGGTACATCCCGGGGTGTAGTCTAGCGTACGACTACTTTCTTCTTCAGATACAGCCTAACGTACGACTCATTCTGCAACTCCAATACGGTCTAATGTACGACCCATTTGGATCTTCAACTCAGATACGATCTAGCGTACGATCCATTCTGATTCTACCTTCGTCAGATACAGCCTAACGTACGACTCATTCTGCAACTCAGATACGATCTAGCGTACGCTCCATTCTGATCTTCCCTCCCCAACGAAGTCATCCGCCTAATGAACAACTCACTCTGCTATTCAGATATGGTCTAGCGTATGACCCATTCTGATCCCTTATCCCCAGCAGCGTATAACACACTCTGACTCCCCAGCGAAGTCGACAATGGAGGACTCACGATATGGTCTAGCGAATGACCCGGTATGACACCCATGTCTTCAGATATCGTCTAATGTACGACGCACTCCGAAGCTCTCATCATCAAACTTCCTGGAGGGCATCTTTAAGCCCATCTCCATCAAGACTAACTTTTAATTAACAAGTGCAAATTTTTGGGGCATTCTAAGTGTTCAATAATCTTCCACCTCCAGACCACGAATGGCATACATAGCATTCTAACTCTCTCGGTTTAAGAATATTGAACAGGGGCAGCTGTCATACCCCAAAATTTGCCCGCTAATATTACAAGGCATTTTTCAAGGCACTCCAACTTATTGTTCAAGACATTGACCTTAAAGGAGCAAAGACCCAGCTCACAAATGGCCCAATCCAGAAAAAGACTCAAACTGGCATGCTCGCTAGGCGAGCAACTCCTTCGCCTAGTGAATCCTTCGCTATGCCACTCGCCTAGCGAAGCTTGCGAATACCAGAAAATTCTGGGCTTCATTCTGAGCCCATTAGGTCACAACAAACCATTATAAATACCAACATTTCAGTCATACAGAGGAGGACAAAAGGAGATGAATCGGAACCCTAGCAATCAAACCTTGGAGGCTAACCAAGAGAATTCAGAGCGCCCTAACGGAAACCCTGAAGGCAACTCATCTGCACAAAGTTTACCTCCGCCCAACTCAATCCGATACTAAAAGTGACCTGCCGATTCAACGTTGCAATTCAATTGCAAACAGGTTTGTGCATCACTACTGTTTTATGCTTCCAATCTGTAATCTCTCAATACATAATGCATCATGATTGAATTGCTGGATATGTAATTAGAGTTTGCATGTGAGTTTATATGTGCCTGAATATCCTGAATGTTTGACCATGTTATTTCTGTAATTGAATGCCATAGGGCGTGCAACATGCTGAGATCGTACTGTTCTGAAATTCAAAACCGCAGCCGCTCGCTAGCACATCGCTAAGCGAGCATGTAGCGAGTATTCGCTAAGCCTTCGCTAGGCGAGACAGAGGCGAACGTGACAGTCGCTAATATTTTGCCTATTCTGTTCTATGCTTATCTGATTTGTTCTATTTTAATCATGCGTTATTTTGCCTGACATTCCTACTGTTGTGTTTCTTTTGCGGTGTAATCCTCGATTGCACCCCCATTTGGTATTCTGACCCGTTTGCTGAATATTGTAAGGACTCACATACTCCCGAAGAGGGTAGCTTGCTAGGTATCCCACTTTATTTGTGGGATACCCTTGTGGAGATTCATCCTATTTACTTAATTGATTTTAATGTGGAGATTCATCCTAATTACTTAATTAATATGGACCTAATTACCCAATTGATTACAACTACCTAATCGATTGTAAAATATTGCCTTTGAATATGTGATCTTGGACCTCTCTTTGTTGCCTTACGATATTACGGTATTATGGTCATGTCCCGCGAATGTGGGGATACACCTAGCAAAGACCCTTCGGTTAAATCATCATGTCCCTATAAAATAAATCATAGTCCCTCGGATGTTGCCGGCGAATATATGATTTTTCCCCTCGATGACCCTTCGTTGTAGCCTACGGTTAAATGATGATCGTCCCTTCGAATGCTAAGGTATCCTTACAAATGTTGCCTTTAATGACCAATCGATGACCCTACGATGACCCTTTTGCATCCAAAGGATAAAACTACTTACTTCTCAATAGTAAGGACAATTTTACCCCCCATAAGGATAGGAAATACTTATAAAGACCTCGGGTAGGTATAACCCTTAATTGCTTACTCACAAATCGAAATACTTTTCACACCATACACCTTTTCAAAACATCTTTTAGAAAGTAACCACTTGGTATACATTCGTACTAGAATCATTACCGAGTTATATTTTTCTAAACAACTTTCAAAACTAAACGAGATAACCACTTTGTATACATTCGTACAAGAATCATTACAAAGTTAAATTCTCTTTTCAAAACATTTTTAAGCAATTCACAAACACCTTTTTCAGACAAACATAAGTGATCAAGCAATTAAGAGCCCATGGATAACCATGGATACAAAGGGTGCTAACACCTTCCCTTTGTATAATGTATCTCCCAAACCCAAAATCTAATTAAGGTCTTTCCTGTTCTTTTCCACCTTTCCTTATTGGATGAAAGAAAAGTCGGTGGCGACTCTTGCTATACGCGACATTTGCTTTCCAAAGCAAAAACACATCAAAGTCAGTTCACCGTATGACAGCTATAGTGCACCAAATGAGATGAAATAAAAACCAAAATTCAAGTACAAAATTGGTAGATCATCATGGTGACTTGTTTTAGTAAAAATAATGGCTTAATCATGGAGAAAAGTTGACCACAAGAGGTCAACATGGACACGGGCAAAGGCAAAAAATTCAACATAAATCAATAGCATTAACACAAGCATATGATTGGCATGGTAATAATGATGAGCATGGTAAGCAAGCATAGATAAAACATGGCCATGGAAGAGATGATTACCTAGTGGAAAATAGAAGTAGAATGGTGCTTCCTTCTTGGTATTTCAAGGCTTCAACTTGCTGACTTGTGATGCTCTTGCCACGAAATTCCAATGCCTCCTCTAGGTTTAGGGTTTGCCTCTTTTAAATATGTAGGTCAAGTGTTTAAATGGGCTTTGAAACAAATGATATCCATAAGAATAAAAGTGCAAAGTGAGGTGTATTAGGGCATGTGAAGCTTGTGTTATTTTGGGCCAAATTTAAATGAATGGATATCCAATGCATGGCCAAATGTGGTAGCAAAACTGGGTTGGTTTGTGCAGCATGGTTTGGCAAGCAAGACAACCTTCCAAGATGGTGACTTTAAGGCCATGTAACTTAATGAGCAAGCTACCAAATGATGAAATAATACAAACAGTAGAAAGATCTCATAGAGTATAGCATCTTTCATGTTGAGCACAAGTTGAAATGATGAATGGAAGGAGGTGAAAAATGGACCTCAAGTTCAGGTTTCATCATGCAAAACTGGTTGGGCCAGTTTGGCCTAAATGCTGCCTAGAAAATCAGGTCATGATGCCAACTTTAAGTGAATGTATTTCTCAAACCATGAATCCAAATGAGATGGTTACAAAAGGATGTGAAAGAGGACATGGCAAGGTACAATTGTTGTGAAGAAAACATTTTCAAATGATGCCTTGAAGTGCAAGAAAACTGGCCAAGAAGTCTTGACAAACTTTGAAGATTTTGGACTTAGAAATTTTTCTAAGTGTCCTAAAAAAATGTCTCACTTTGACTAAGCATAACTTTCTCAATTTTGATCCAAATGGAGCAAACTTTATATCTCTAGAAAGCTTGGAACAAGAGGAACAATGTTCATGTTGGAGAAATATTCAAATGGAGCTTTTATCCTGATGGAAAATGGGCTTAAAGTGAGTGCAACAATCATAAAAACTTGCCCTAAATGGAAAGTCAACCATTTCCAAATTAAGTAGCTTTGCCAATTCCTGATTAAATGATGAATCCATGATCCAACCTTGATCAAATTCCACATGTAGGATCCCCTAGGCATGAATTTTGAGATTCCACTCTCAAAAAGTCAGGAGTTGACTTTTCTGGCCCTACAGTTGACTTTTCCCAAACTGTCTGATTCCCGATTCCATTTATCAATTGAAGTACTTCTGGCTCAAATAAAGAGCTGATTTTTTGTATGTAGACCCTTGTGGACATATGGAGGGCCATGGAAAAGAGTTTCACCTAAAGAATCAGAAATAAACTGATTTTATACCAAACCCTAGTTTTAGGGCAAAAATGACCGGGGACTGATTGTACTGTTTGCCAATGGATCTTTCTGAGATGATTGTGAGTCTTCCTAAACCAAGATGCCTCTCTAATTATGACATGGATGAGCTCATCTACTTCCAACCAAACATTTCCTGTTGCAGATAACCATGAAGCACTAATTTCTGATTAAATCCAGATGAACACTCTGATAGCTCTGAATCCTTCACTAATGAACTGAGGAACAAAATAAGATACTTGGAGCCCCCTGAGACCCTTGAGACTTGTATACTTAGAGAATGAAGTCCAATCCTCAATCTTGCTTTGTCTGGGCTCCTTCTGTTAAGGAGTGATCAATCAAGACCTGATTTCCATGTCACTGATGTAGTATGCAATGAGTATGACCTAGTATGATGCCAATGAAGTGTGAAACATAATCCCATGCTTCCAGGACAAAATGAAGGGTAAATTTTGGGGTATTACAGGGACCAACAGAACTAATAACATCTCTCTTCACGTCATTTTCATGGGATTTCGGCTGAGCCGAGAAAACACGACCACTACGGGTCACTCCACTAACATCGGATATGCTTACAATAGAGGTTGAGGGCAACGACACCTCCTTCCCATCTTCCAGCCTAACAGCATTGTAACGGTACGAGACCGCTTTATCTGACTCATACAGGACAGGGCCCACTGGCTTTATCAAAGAGTTGGCACCACCTTCCTTTTGCTACTATCATACTTGATGACAATAGGATCAAGAATATTGTACACATGAGTGATAACATCAACTTCATCCTCATCACGATTTTGAAGTATCTCAATCATCCCTTGGTCTAGCATCTCTTGGATGTCCCTTCTTACTTTACGGCATCCTCTTTCATTGATAGTGCACATATGGCACCTATCATGATCGTGCTCATAGTGACTGTGCTCACACAACAGCCTATGCATCTCTACCAGGGACTGCCTTATATCATTCACATAAAGGACTTTATATTTGCCAGGGCAACCCTAGACCATGTTGACAGCCGCTTTCCCATGCTCGGGAAATGGGTTCTTCTTGACATTCGGGCCTACATCCTCAAAGAATAGTATCCCATTCCTCACAAGGTCTTGCACTTTGGTCTTCAATGGAAAAAAATTCTCCACATCATGTCCAAGCGCACCGGAATGATACACACAATGAAGTTCAGGCTTGTACCACCATTGAGGATTGGCTGGCACAGCAGGAGGATCACGTGGAGTTATCAACTTCCTATCAATCAAGGAAGGGTACAATTCAGCATATGTCATAGGAATCGGGTCAAAAGTCACACTCTTCCTCTCATAATTGTTGGTGTTGTTGTTGTTATTATTGTTACGAGGCTGGTAAGCCTGTTGTTGTTGACGAGATTGTTATTGTGGTTGTTGAGCTTCTCTGAAAGAATGTTCTATATGAGCCACCTGGTGTTGGTTGACGACTGGTCAGACTTCCTTCCTCCTCACAGAGGGTCTTATTTTGCTATGGGAAGAAACAACATGAGTCTCCCCTTCCTTCTTCTTGGCAAATCCTCCATACTTCTTTGCCGAATTATCATCACGGGACAGCCGTCCTTCACGGACTCCCTCTTCTAGTCTCATCCCCATATTTACCATTTCGGTAAAGTCCGAGGGAGCACTAGCAATCATGTGCTCATAATAGAAAGATCTCAAAGTCTTCAAAAATATCTTCGTCATCTCCTTCTCCTCCAATGGTGGCATTATCTGAGCTGCCAATTCCCTCCACCTCTGGGCGTACTCCTTGAAGGTTTCCTTATCTTTTTGGGACATCTCCCTCAATTGATCTCTGTTCGGAGCCATGTCCATGTTGTATTTGTACTGTTTCACAAAAGCCTCTCCTAGATCATTGAAAGTGCGGATGCTTGCACTATCTAGCCCCATATACCAACGGAGCGCAGCACTTGTCAGGTTATCCTGGAAATAGTGAATCAGTAGTTGATCATTATCTGTCTAGGTTGACATCTTGCGGGCATACATCACAAGATGACTGAGTGGACATGAGTTTCCCTTATACTTCTCAAAGTCAGGCACTTTGAATTTGACTGGGATTTTCACGTTAGGCACTAAGCACAGTTCAGCAGCACTCTTCCCAAATAGATCTTGGCCTCTCGGCATTTTCAATTCCTTGCGCAGCTCAAGGAATTGGTCCTTCATCTCATCCATCTTCTCATAAACGTCCGGGCCTTCAGATGGCTCGGAGTGATAGATGGTATCTTCTACTCGCGGCAAAGTGTGCACAACGGGAGGTGGCACAGACATGACCGGGCTAGATGCCGACATAGAAGCAAAAGTGGGAGCGAAACCCTCTGGCATAAAATTGGATGGCATTCCCCAAGGGAATCCAGCAGGCAGATTCGGAGTGAAGTGGGCGGTGGCAGCAGGCACTGCAGAGGTAACCACTTAAGAAACGACAGTCCACATGGGAAGAGTTGCAGGAGTTGAAAAAGCTTGGCTCTGAGCAGCAAGAACTGACTCCATCATGGCAGTCAGTCGGGCAATCTCCTATTTCAAATCTCGGTTCTCTTGCTCAAGGTGTTCCATGATCTTCGAATGATTGGCTTGAGTGTTATACCGGTGCGTCAGTTGTCTTCAAAATAAGTGAAGAGCAAAGAGTTAGACCACTGTATCAAGGGCTCGGAACCAAAACCTGCTTATGCATATGATGCATGCAATGCTTGTGCATATGATTTGTTTTTTTATCGGAGGAACTTTATAAAGATCTATTCGCAAATGTTTTGAAAATACTGAACTTTTTTAAGACATATGTGGAATACTCATAGCAATATAATATTTGGAAACTTTTTACACCAAAGAAGTAGTACAGTCTCGGTAACCAAATACAATACAAGAGGAAAGGAGAATAAACATCCTATGGAGCCCTAGAAGCAGTCATCTAAATCCTTCGAGATCGGAAGATACGTCGCACGAAGCCTTTTCACCTCTCTCTCATAAGCTACTTCCATGTCGGCCTTTTCCTTGGCGAGCTGATCATATCTCTTCTTCCAAAACCTAGATGAGTGAGGTAGGAGAGAAACAACCACATCACCAGGCTCATCAATAACCTGATGCTCTAGAAACTCGATCATTGCATCCTTATCCTTGAGCTGTTGAAGAAGCTCCTCACGCTCACGAACCCAAGCACGCGAATAATCTTCATCTCTCAACTCCTCTACTCCTTGATCAGGGAGGGTTGAAGGCCCAACCATAACCATAGGGGTAGGTCTCGGATACTCATACGGCATGCGGTACTCGAGGGCTCTCTTCCTTACCCAAGAGGTGTAAGGCTCCAAAGCAACACAGTTCTTTGGACCAAGCTCATTCCTCCCTTTCCTATGAACCTTGCGCCAGGCGCGAACCATCCTATCCTTCAAGTTTTGGGGATCTTTACCCTCTTGAAAGAACAAGCCTTCCAACGAAATGTTGTTAGGTTTATCCTTTAAGGGGAACCCAAGCTGACGGCGAGGCAAAGCAGGGTTGTAGTTAATTCCACCATATGTACCAAGAAGAGGTACATTGGAGAACTCACCACAAGAATCAATAATCTCAATGCCATCATAAACACGATTATACCAAGAGATATCATCATTAGTAAGAGACATGAGTCTCGTGGACCACCGTAGACATCCCTTGTTCTCCTTGAAGGCAAGTGTCTGAGGCAAGTGCGAAATAAACCACTTGTACAGCAGAGGCAGACAACATACAATGGAATCACCACCCTTTGCATTCCTCATATGCAAAGAGAAATAAGTGTCACCCAACAGAGTCAGAACGAGATTAAGAGAAGAGAAAATCCTAATAGCGTTCACATCCACGAAATTGTCGATGTTGGGGAATAACACTAGCCCATAGATGAGGAGTACAAATATGGCTTCAAAAGCTTCCGTACTCAAGGCCTTCCCAAACAAGGTAGCTTTGGCAATCAGAAAATCAGACGGGAGACCTTGAATTCCACCCTTGGTAGTCATATTGGCAACAATGTCAGATACCTCCACATGAAGCATATCAGCAATCTCTTGAGAAGACGGAATCTTCTCCAAACCACTGAAAGGCAATCGGTCAAGAATAGATATACCCAGAAGATAATCGTACTCCTCCAGTGTAGGCAGAAGTTGGAAATCCGGAAAAGTGAAGCACTGATACAGAGGATCATAGAACTGTACCAACACACTCATCAGACCCTCATCCACCTTGGTAGAGAGAATAGCTAGAAGCTTCTCTTGGCGAGCTTTGAACTCCAAGGGCTCTAATACATAAGATGTCAGACGCCTTAACTCTTTCAAATCAGGTTGTCTAAAACTGTACTTCTTCGTATTCCTTCTTTGCTTATCCATGTCTGAAAATTTGCAAATAGACCTTTTAAGTTCCTTGTAAAATCTTATTGTCGATGACATGAATGCGGATGAATGCATGGATGCATGGATGCAACAAACACACTCAAGGATCAAGCAAGTCACACCACACAAAGGTCACGGGATGGCTCAAGTCATCGTCAATATCAATCATCCATTTTGGTGGATTATGGTTTACACCTTATCAACACCCAAGTTCCATTGATTTTGAGGATATACGAGAACGGATCGACCGCGAATCATGGGTTTGTTGTGAGTCACGAGCATGGAGTCTCGGTTAAGAACCACCCAACGGGAGTGTACTATGGTTAAACCTGACAATCATGTTCTAAAAGGTTCCCATAGTCATCATCCCATCTTTCGGATATTATCAGATAAAACGACTACTCGTCATCCAAAAATATTCTCGAGAGTAACTCTTATGAGTGTAGTATCACGTAACAATCGCATCAAGTCTTACACTTGAACGACCTTCGCACTACGTCCTAAAAATAGGCCAAGATGGGATAGGTATCTAAGGTCCTTGGTTTCTAGGGTTCGTATTGGAAAGAGTAATGCCTAACCACGGCTACTCGTGTGACATTAGCGATCCCAATAAAACCTCCACCAAGTGAATGGACTTGCAAGTTAACTTGTTAAGGAATAACTCCACACAAGTCAACAAGACTATGCCATTCTCCTATCATAAGTGCACTCGAGTTCGGGTATAGAACTCATCTCACAAGAAACCGCCAAGCATACAAGCAATTAATATGTCAAGCAATTCATACATTACAAACAATACATTCATCCCAAATTTGCACAAAAATATGTCACAAATAAATATAAACATACAACACATACAAGCAAAAAGTAGGCTAAACCCACGGGGCAAAAACTTTCCCCATCAGAGTCGCCACTTTTCTGTAGCGGGGTTTTCGTTACCTTTAGGTTTATTGACTAAACCAAAAGTCAACATACAATTCAAGTCGCCACCGCACTTTTATTTGTCCAAAGGAAAGGCTAAAAAGCGAACAAAAGCCAAGTAAGAAGTTTTTCAAATCAAAAACTAATAAAAATGTCAGAGATCTAGGTAAGGGGGTTGGTTATGAAATGGGAAAGTTTTACGCACCCAAAACATCCTTAGTACTCTAAGGGAACCTCTTTTGCAAATATGTGTTATAGGTTGGTATTTGTGAAAAGATTTGCACAAAATATTGGAGGTATGAGGAGAGAATAGATTATACTTACAAATTTTATTGTTTGAATGGATGAACCCATTGCCTACGTACCATCACAAAGGAGGATCAAAACCTCGTAGTTCGGGGTAAAAAATTCAAAGATTGGTGAATTGATTTTAATCAAAATCCTTAAGGTCTTTTGTTATCAAAGGGAGAAAACTCAACCTAAACCAAAAATCCACCATGTGAGGAAGGCTTCAACATGCTAGTGAGGGGTTAACCCTATAATAAGCATGGAAGGCTTATAATCCAACACTAAGGGTGAGGTGAGATTTACATCAACCACTATGATAACTCAAACCTAGGACTAATGTTTTTGAAAAGGTTGAAACAAGTGGCCATTGGAACCACAAAACAACTTGAAATGGGTTATATTTACAAGTTAAATTTATTTACAAAATGAGGTCAAAGTTGGATCAAAGTTTATTTACAAATGAGTATTTATGAAAATGGTTTTGAAAAGTCAAAGGCCTAAGGCCTAGGTTTCTAATTTGAAATAAAGTCAAAGTTTTGAAAATGATTTTTGGCTTGGTTAGAGTGGGGAGAAGAGAGAAGGGCTATTCCTAAAGCATACAAAGATAAGAGGGGAAAGATAACCCTTGGAGTTCCTTTTCTTGGAGTCATATAGAGATAACTCAAGATGCTCCTTTCCTTTGGATTTAGCACACAAACAAGCAATCAATAATTTGAATTCAAGCTCCTAGGATCTCCATTGGCTTGGCTCTTAGCTTGGCTACTCATGACAATGGTCCTCTTTTCACAATCTTAAGATGGGATCCCTATCGCACAAAAGCACACATCAAAAAGCTCACAACACAATAAAGGGAATGGAAAAATAATGAGTTTGAGGAGAAGTCCTTTAAGGTCAACTTTGAATTTTAGCATTCTAAAGGCATGAGGCCTAGTTGCTCTTCAACACATTTTGCATTCTAAAGGCATGAGGCCTAGTTGCTCTTGAACTCCTTTAATCATGGGTAAATCCTAATTCTAAGTCCTTTCTCCTTTTGCATTTTGGTTCACATCAAAACAAACACAAACAACACAAAATAGCAATATATTTATATACAATAATGGACTCAAATGAGCAAAAGAAAAATGACATAAACATAAAATATGTGCTCAAGTGAGCAAAGATGAAAATCAAGAAGAATAATGAGCAAGAAATAAATGACATTAAAAGTAAATGACAAGAATTTAAAAGCTCAAATTAAAGTTAGTAGTTAGTAGAGTTATGTTAGCTTGTCATAAGACAATGTAGCGCTATGTTAAGCAATCGTAAGTGGACTAATGTAGTAGTCACACCTATCTGAGGTCGGTCAATAAGAATGTAGGCAAAGAACACAAGTTAGAGGTCATGACTAGTAAGCCAAGCTCCATAAACTTGTCATGCCAAACAAAAAGGGAAGGGCCTTTGTAATACCCCAAAATTTACCCTTCATTTTTTCTGGAAGCATACGCTTTACACCTCATGCATGCATTCATTTTTAGGTCATTTAGCATTTGCATTTCATCATGGCAATCGGAATCGGATCCAAGAAGCTTGAACATCATCCAGGACACTTTGTGGGCTCTATTTAGATGATCAGTCAACACAAGGGAAAGACTTGAGTTACTTCCAATAGGGGTCTATTCGTCAGTCAAAACGTTAATCTTGAAGGAGCAAAGGTTTGTTCATGAGCTGTCATGCTCGCTAGGCGAAGCCCACGTGTTTTGAAAAAAAAAACGAAAAAAAAGAACGAATAAATAAATAAATAAAAAAAAATAAAATAAAATAAATAAATAAATAAATAAAAGAAAAAATCTTGGACTTGGACCTCTCTCATTTGAGCCCACAAGTCCACAAAAATCAGGTTATAAATTCAGAGTTTCATGAAACAAAAGGCCATTCTATTCCTATTACCCTGGCTGGAAAAAGATAGTGAGAGAAGAGCTAACGGAGTTGAAAGCAGCCTCCAAACCCTGAAGGGAACTCAACTGCACAGAATCACCTTTGCCTCACATAAACCCTAAAGATTGTTTTGTAAACCTCACGGGTGCAACTCAAATTCAATCAAGCTCTCCAATCAGGTTTGTCCTTATTCCCATTACCTTTGAGCTTTGAATTTGAATACTCTGAATGTTTGAGGTATTATGGGTGAATTTGATACCCTTTTGATGCATGTCTTTTTTGTGAATTTTAATGGCATGATTCATGTGGTTACATTTTGATTTGGGGGCAACCCTTGATTACCCTATTTTTTTGTCTCTAACCTGTTTGTTGAGTTTTTGTGAGGGCTCACATGACTTTTGCAGGGATAACTTGCGTGGTTTTCCACTTTATTTGTGGGATACCGCCTGGAGGTTTCATTCCGATTACCTGTACTGACTCACTTTCTTTGATGGTGTTTAGCTGGGAAGGATCCTTGGGTTTCCCATTCCTCTAATTGCTGTTACTTCGAATCTTTATCCGCGTGGTACTTTTACATTTTTCCCGCATTTTACTGCTTTCCTAGCTGGAAGACCTCGATAGGAGGCAATGTTTTTGTGTGTTTATTTTTTTTTTACAGGTTCCTTCGTCCAGGACTCTTTTTGCATGAGCATCCCAAACCTTAACCTTTCATTGATTTTTCTTCTCCTAAACACATGTTTACTCCTTCTACTACAGGCGAGTAAGTCTCCAAAGGTCGAGCATCCGGAAGATTGCATAGTAACGTCGTTCGTCCAAAACCCAATCCATAACCCCGTAGTTAGCCAAACTACGGCTTGCTCTGATTCTCATTCCAGATGAGATACGTAGGCATAAGACGTGATGTCTTAACGAGCACACATCCCCCCAACCCATAGGTCAGCCGAGCTACGAAGACTCTGATTCTCATATTCAGATGAGATACGTATGGAGTGGATGCGACATCCGCGCGAGTCATTTTCATTTAACCCCCTTTTTTAGTAAACAACACAAGATAAACTCACGCCCTTTAGACAAGAACTACAAAAGTGGATCCCGTAGAGTACTACGGATGCGTAGGGGTGCTAATACCTTCCCTTCACATAACCGACTCCCGAACCCAAGATTTGGTTGCGAGACCTTGTCTTTTCCTTTCCTCTTTTCAGGTTTACTTCGAGCGTTTCCTTTACCTCCTTTGGGATAAATAACACACGGTGGCGACTCTTCTGTCATTTTCTTTCGCCGGTTGTTTTTTCACACACTGTATTTTTCAGGTTGCGACAGCTGGCGACTCTGCTGGGGACCTGGTTTCCCTAAGCGAGTCCCTCCTAGCTTTTGTAGTTTGTTTGTTTATTGGGTGTTCATGCTTTTGTACAGTTATTTATTTACCTGCTTTACCTTATTGCATTGTGTACATATCATTGCTGTATCTGTTGGCTGGTGTAACACCTCAAAAATTGCCCTCCTCTTCTTGGGACTAGTTTAGCACATTGCATTTCCTGTTTTAGGACATTAGGCATTTGCATATTGCATATCATATGGAAATAAGAGATCATCCTCCAAAGTCTTTTCAGAAGAGTGGAAGTTACATGATTCAAGCCTGAGGGTTTCTTTAAATTGATCATCAACCATCTGAGGGTTTGCACTTCAGTTAGGTTTTTCTTGGTTCTTCAAGGAGGTTGAGTATTATATTGTGTGCAAGGATATGTTATCATCATCATGGTTATGTCATCATCAAGGGCTTCATGATTCAGGCTCAGGTCCCTTTGGATTAGGGTTTTGACCTCTAGTCAACCCTAATCAATGCATTCTTTCAACCAGGGTTTCTCAAGGAGATGAGGCATTCTATTGAGATGAGGATCACATGAGTATGATATTGAGCTTACAAGAGCTAGGGTTTCATTTCTGAGCCATTTCCTCAAGTGGTGGAGGCTCAAGCTGATCAGAGCATTTCTAGGTCATCTGAGGCCCATACAATCAACTGTGCAGTCAATTGAAGGCTTTGAGGTGGGAGAATTGATCTTAACATCCTCAATCATGTTCAAACAAGGCCTATCCATCATGTCAAACATCTATCTTGAAGGTTTTGAAGTCAGGACAAAAGTTTCCAAAAATGGAAAGTGACCTGTAATTGAAAGTTTCCAAAATTGGCAAGTTTTTGGTTCACATTCAACTTGACTTTCCAACATCAAATAAGCTTCAAATGAATTTTTGGTCAACATGAAAGTTGAAGATCTTTCTCTCCCGTTTCCAAAAAGTCCAAGATCATGATCATATGATGAATGGTTGAGGAGTTATGCTCCAATGATCATAAAGTGTACATGGAAGTTCAACATGCCATAACTTTTGATTCAAAACTCCAAATTGAGCCACTCATTTTGCATTATGCTTATCATGACCAATATTTTCCAAATCAAACATTGCATTGCATGAAATTAACTCACATGATCGTTTGTCCATGCATGTATATTTTGGAGGGAAAATGGAGAATTCAAATTCTATTGATCATACATGAAAAATACCAATGCCATTGTGATCTTTGGATGATTTTAAGTGACTTTGAACCATGCATGTGCATTGTTCACGTGTAAAATTTCATGCACCACACACTTGCCAATTTTGCCATGTACCTCTTATTTCACTAATTTTAATTAACCAAGCTTAAGTGGGATTAGCAAAGTGATTAGTACATGATATAAAAGCTAAATCCTAACAGAATTTGCTCATAATACACATTCTAGATCTAGAAATTTCACTTCCCTCCAAATTTTCTCTCAATTCAAACTTCAAAATTCTTCACATAACACATCAATTTTCTTGCATAATCGTGTTCATTGAGCATCATTGAGTACAAATCAAACATTGGATTGGAGAAATTGGTCAAGAATCGTGCATACACCAAGCTTGAAGATGAACGTGGAAGCTTCAAATTAAGCTAGATCTGGTGGATTTCAAGTGCCAAATCTTATCCAAAGCTTCATAACAAGAGTGGAGAAGGAGATCTAGAGCTGGAGGAGGCTTAAACAAGAGGATTTGGTCACTACAAGTTCATGTAAGTTAAAATTCGAATCTCATGTTTTGCTAATCCATGTATATAATCTTGTAGATCATGATGTGCTGGTAATTCTGATGCAAATAGATCTTGATTTGGTTGAATATTTAGTGAGATATGTGGATTTGAACTTTTGAATGTATGAGATGTTTTGCTTCGATCTGCTTGATACATGATGAACTAGGCTTAGCTAATGTGATATTTGCATTCTACATGACGAGATCTTTCCAATGATATGCGTGGTTTTGAATTCTGCAAATATTTTTAGGTCTTCTTCGCCTGGCTGGCCGGAGAAGACGGTGGAAACCTCCACCAGCCGCCGTCTGTAATTATTGCCCAGGGTTTGATCCTAGGTGGCGCCACGCATGCGCCTAATGTCAAAACCATTGGCTAGCGCTCCTTGGACCGTTCCACGCGTGCATTGACCGGTTGAGTTGGCGTGCCACTTCATTAAGTGGTACGCAGCGTTTTACTGTAAACGCGCTTGCAACCTCTTGTTTCTCTGTTCGATTCCATGGCCTTGCTTTTGTTTTGATTTTAATTTCATGCGCCTGTTTGAACCTCATAGTCCTCAGTTCGAATCTGTGCCAAAACAATTGTGAAGTTTATTTTCCATGCGCTCATGTAACCATTGCATCCTGTGTTCAATACTTGGCTGTAACAATTGTGAATTTTATTTTCCATGCGCCTCATTTGACTTATAGGACCTGAGTTCAATTCCTACTGCCAGCATATTTTCAAATTTAATTCATCATTTCATTTTCCCTCCACATGATCTTCATTTTATTTCATTATTTTCATCAATTTCCAAAATTCATAACAAATAGAAAAATTATCCAAATTAGTTAAAACTTTTTTCCACATGATTGTATGGATGTCTACTATTTTATGATGTTAATTTACTGATTTGATTGTGGCTGGATTTTTAAATGTGCTTGAGTGTTTGAACATGATACAAATGTGACATATGGTGCTAATTGATTTGTGAAATGCCCATAGTTTGTCCAATTGGCTTGAAATTTGACATGCTTGTTCCTAACATGTGACTGGATTTTTGAGAATTGGTTTGGCATTTTTATCTTGTTCTACCACTGTTTTGGATACATGGACATTTGGTGTAACATTTGGTGTCACATTCTTGACCTTGTACTTGTGCATTTTCATTCACACACCATTTGTTTGCTTCTGGACCTAATTTTTGGTATGATGCTTGTCCATAACATGTTGTATTCACATAAAAAAATTCATGATCATTGGATGTGTTTCTGTTTTAATATGGATTTTCTATGTTTGATGTCCAAATATGATCACATTGTTTGCCTTTGCCTTAGCTTGATTAATTGTTGGCTTTGCCTTATGATTTGGCCTTGATCCTTTTTAGGACATGTTCTTGCTTGATTAAATGTGCTTCATGTGGAATGTCAACTTCTTTTTTGACTATTTGCTTTGCCTTTGACCCTAGTCTTGGTACTAGTGGTTTGTACTCACCTTTTGAGCTTTGTATTTCAAGTTCAAGCATCTAGCTCTAGTGGTTGATGTGATCTCATTACTTGAGATGCAAATTACTTTGTCCACTAACCTTTGTTGTGTTGTAGGTCCCTTGGTGATGAACTCACTTGAGTTATTTACACATAGGACTTGTATTGTGTACATATTGGAAGAGAACCACTGTGATTGTCTATTTGGTTTGTCTGAATACAATATTGACTTGTTTGAATTTTGTACAGGTACATTAGTCGCTTTTAGCTCTTGCTTGAGCTTTGCTTTGGTTGTGGTTGGTATACCACCTAGGTAATCATTCTCTAACTCCATGTAGTCTGGAAGCCCTGTCGCTTTTTTGGCAGGCCTTTGGCTGAAGTCCTCCTTAAGAGGCAATGACTGTGTTTGTTTACTTTTGTGCCAAAGACCTCCTTGTCGAGGCATGTTACTTGTTAAGTCCTCCTAAGTGAAGAGGCAATTGACAGATAGAAGGGACTAGTAGTCAGTCCCCTGTTAGTGGTTGAGTCGTTCATTATGCTCACACTACGTGCTGACGCTCTTGAACCTAACCCAAGATCCTTGTATAGAGTCGGTCAAGTGGAATAGGGTCCCTCATTCTGGACCCCCACACTTTCATTGATTCAAGCTCACCCAGGCTAGGGTTAAGAGCTATGAGGTCTAACCCTCATTACCTTTCATCTGCTCACCCTGACGGTCAATGTCAATGGTTAAGAGCTTCAGACACCCATACAGTTTTGGCTTGTTTGTCGAGGTTGATATGACCCCTTGACTAAAGCCCAACCATTTCGTCTGAGCCTCTTGTTTGCATATAAAGTGTGATGATTGCTTTTGATGTTTATCTGCTTTCCACTTCTCATCTCCTTTTCTGTAGGAGTCGTACGTTTAACTTTCGAGGAAGTTGAACGTATGTAGAGTTACGACTTTAGTTGACTCGCTTCCTATGTGAGTCAAACTCTTGATTAGATACCTCAACCTAGGGTTATAATTTTCATGATGACTATTAGGCTCGAGTCAGTCTCCCTTTTAGTTCGTTATTCCCTTGGTCTCTGGTTAGGAGAGTTTCTCCCCTGTTAAGGGGAACTACGTCGCCCTGATTCTCATACCAGATGAGGTACGTAGGCAGGAGATCGAGCGAGATCTTTCCGGGCGCCCTTTTTTCTTTTTCAAGACTTTTGTGTTCCTTTTGACGTCTCAGCGTCTCTTCTTGTTTGTTTGCCGCTATTAGGTTCGAGTTCCAGACTCCCTATTGGTTTGTTGTCTCCTTTCCCCTGTTAATGGGAACTACGTCGCTCTGATCCTTATACCAGATGAGGTACGTAGGCAGGAGATCGTGCGAGATCTCTCTGGGCACCCTTTTCTTTTTCTGTGTGTGTTTGCTTGACAGCTATTAGGTCCGAGTTCCCGACTCCCTTTTAGTCTGTGTGTTCAACCTCTTTGTTTCTTTTGACGTCTCAGCGTCTTCTTGGTGTTTGCGTGACAGCTATTAGGCTCGAGTTCCAGACTCCCTTTTAGTTTGTCAATTGGAGAACCTTTGGTGTTCGCTGGTTAGCGATTGTTTGCTTTTGTTTGGAGTCGGATGTAAGCCCATCTATTGGCCTTCTGTTTCCTGTTTGCTTTTGTTTGGAGTTGGATGTAAGCCCAGCCATTGGCATTCCATTTCCTTGTTTGTTTGTTTGGAGTCGGATGTAAGACCAGCTATTGGCATTCCGTTTCCTTGTTGAGTTTCTTTTGACGTCTCAGCGTCTTTGTGTTGTGTTTTGTTTCGGCGTGCGTTAGTCGAACTACGACAGCTCTGATTCTCATTCTATATGGGATACGTAGGCATAGGATGCGATATCCTAGCGAGCATGTTCCCCATTTCCCAGAACTACGTCGACTCTGATGTTTGTTTTTGACAAACTACGTAGGCCCAGGATGCGACATCCTGCCGAGTCCCCTTCCTCCGTCCTCTTTCACCTGTTTTTATTATTCCAGTGTGTGTGCATTCTTTGAGCAGTTATTCAGCAACCTTTTTCTATTCTGTTGAGCGTGGATCCCGTCGAGTACGACGGACGTGAGGGGTGCTAATACCTTCCCCTTGCGTAACCGACTCCCGTACCTTGCAATCTCTGGTCGTAAGACCGTTCCTTTCCCTTTTTCAGGTTTACTTCGAGCGTTTCCTTTCCCTCCTTTGGGATAAATAACGCACGGTGGCGGCACTGTGTTTTTTTTTCGCCGGTTGTTTTTCGCGTTGCGACAGCTGGCGACTCTGCTGGGGAATTATCTAGGTTGACCTCTTGCTGGTCCATCTTCCCTAAGCGAGTCAATCCTAGCGCTCTTTAGGATAGTTTTGGTTGCTTTTATTGCTCTATTTATTGCATTTATGATTATTATACTGTGACTGTATATATTTGCATATATGTTTGCATGCATCATATTATCATTGTGCTGGATTCTGTACAGGTTGGTTCCTCTGATTTGGGGTGGGTGTTCTGAGTGGGGCTAAAACCCAGGCCCGAGTATACACCTAGGATTAGCGTGGTCTCATGTTGCCTCTCATGTTAGGTCAACATGTTTTTGGCGACGTGACATACCACAAGTCGGACGAGGTTCTTTGGAGAGAACTCTTCCATTGTGGAGTATCCACTTTGGTTGGGTTACCTCTTCTGAGCTGTTGACTTCGGTGACCATTCTTTCCCGGATCTTTGGTTTAGATGATCTTATGAGAGCTGCAACGGCACACCCGAAAGGGCAAACCCGTTGAGTATCTTGCCCGATTGTCGAGACCATTATCCGCCTTAGGATGACCTTGTTAGAATTCACCTGTGAGGGGAGGGTTGATTCTTACAGATGCATGTTCGGATGGTGACTTTGATGGTGACTAATGGTCCAGTTCTTGATCTGGGTCCTATTTATGAGTGGGATTTATGGATTTATTTCTGACACGCCGGAGTTCTGTCCGTGGTATTTATCAGCGGGTTCCGTTTATTTCGGATCCCCAGGTTGAGTTTGGAGGTTACTTGTTCAGAGGTGCTTGTCGTTATCAGATTAGTGGTTCTCCAGTGATGATGGTGGTATATCCTTCGGTCCCGTTTATTTCGGAACCCCGAGATGGATTTAGGGTTATTCAGTCCCTCAGATGGTTGTGATCAGTTCAGAGACCGGGGCTTCCGTACAGTGGATGTTCAGATGACTTGGAGGATGGCACAGTGCATTGCATTCATGCATCAGCATCATTCCCATTTTGTATTTATCCGCATCTAACTCATGTTTATCCATATGCAGGGGACATTCTTGATTGAGATCCTGGTTGAGAGACTTCTTTGTTCCAGATATGAGGGCCGGCTTGAAAGACGATGTTGTCTACAGTTTCTTCGATCCAGAGATTGGTGTGCTGAAAGATATGATAACATTGATTACGCCTGACCGTGTGGGGATGTTTCGTGAGACTTATGGTGGTATTCTGAAGGTGGTTTTCAGGCTCACATATACAGATAGGAGTGTCATCCATACTCTTCTCCAGTTTTATGACCCGGGTTTGAGATGCTTTATTTTCCCGGATTACTTGTTGGGACCTTTGATGGAGGACTATGCCAGTATTCTGGGTATTCAGATCAGAAACCAGATTCCATTCTATGTCACTAAGGGGGAACCCGATGTTGCTGAGATTTCTCGTGCTCTTTATTTGAGCCTAGAAGTGACTAAGGGGGGTTTGAAGGAGAAGGGAAAGTTGCCCGGTTTTCATCTGAGTTTCTTGGAGGCTAAGACTAAGGAGCATGTTGTTTTGGGTAATTGGAAGGTTGTCTGTGCTCTGCTTGCTGTCAGCATTTATGGAATCATCATGTTCCCTAATTAGAAGAACTTTGTGGATATTAATGCCATCCGGTTGTTTGCTCAGAGGAATCCTTTTCTACCCTGGTTGGGGATGTTTATTACTCGATCCATAATCGGAACAAGAAGCGGTGTGGGGGATTGCTCAGATGTTGTGCTCAACTGTTGTACAAATGGTTCATGGGGTATTTGCCTTCCAGAGGTGCCTTTGTCTTTCTTGATCCTACTGTCAAGTGGGCGACCAGGTTGATGGGTTTGCGAGCCAAGGACATAGCTTGGACTCACAATGGTGTGGCTGGACGAGATTTCATTTACAGTTGTGGGAGTCTTCCCAATGTGCCTCTTATAGGAGTTCAAGGTTGCATTAATTACAACCCGGTGCTGCTTAGGAGACAAATGGGATTTGCTGTGGAGGGTCCTCCCCTCGGGCGAGAGATTCAGGAGTCTTTCTACTTCCCGATTGAGGGTAATCGGCCATTGTTGAGGCAAGTGTCTGATGAATGGCGCGACATTCAGAGGAAGGGCAAGGTTCCTTTTGGTAAGGTTAATAGCAGGTATTTTCCTCCGTTTGATGATTGGCTCAGAAAGAGGATTGAGCTCACGCATCTACCATTTCCTGGGGGTGATCCTTGGTATCCGTTGATTGAGGGGCCACGTTCTTCTGTCAGCATGGAAGAGTTTCTAGAGATGAAAAGGGGGAGAGATCAGCTGCACGCAGAAAAGACTGAGTTGGAGATGAGTGTTTCTAGAATCCAAATGGCTAATCAGGAAATTAAGAGGGAAACAGAAGAGGGGCATTTGGTAGATCTGGCCAAGTTGTTTGACCGATTGAGACAATTCAGACTGAGGTTGAATCCAAATAAGTGCACTTTCGGGGTGCGGTCCGGTAAGTTGCTGGGGTTTATTGTGAGTGAAAGAGGAATTGAGGTTGATCCTGCTAAGGTAAAAGCATTACAAGAAATGCCTGAACCGAGAACAGAGAAGGAGGTTCGTGGTTTCTTAGGTAGATTGAACTACATTTCACGGTTCATATCTCACCTAACAGCCACGTGTGAACCCATATTCAAGTTGTTGAGAAAATATCAAACGGTCAGGTGGAATAATGATTGCCAAGCGGCATTTGAAAAAATAAAAGAATATTTGTAGGAGCCTCCGATTCTGATGCCTCTTGTGGAGGGACGACCATTAATTTTGTACTTGACAGTCCTCGAGGGGTCTATGGGGTGTGTATTGGGGCAGCATGACGAGTCTGGTCGAAAAGAGCATGCAATTTACTACCTTAGCAAAAAGTTTACCGACTGTGAAACAAGATATTCACTGCTCGAGAAAATTTGTTGTGCTTTAGTATGGGCTGCTCGCCGACTGAGACAGTATATGTTGGTTCATACCACTTTGTTGATTTCCAAGATGGATCCAATCAAGTATATTTTTGAGAAACCAGCATTGACCGGACGGGTTGCGAGATGGCAGAT
This sequence comes from Lathyrus oleraceus, assembly GCF_024323335.1. Taxonomy (NCBI): domain Eukaryota; kingdom Viridiplantae; phylum Streptophyta; class Magnoliopsida; order Fabales; family Fabaceae; genus Lathyrus; species Lathyrus oleraceus. The sequence continues at coordinate 391,516,435 of NC_066580.1, forward strand.
GATTTTGACTGAGTATGATATCCAGTATACTTCTCAGAAAGCGATCAAGGGGAGTGTATTGTCTGATTACCTCGCCCAGCAACCCATTGAGGATTATCAACCAATGAAGTTTGAGTTCCCTGATGAGGACATCATGTTTCTCAAATCAAAAGATTGTGAGGAACCGATCCCGGAGGAGGGGCCTGACCCTGAATCCGAATGGATTCTGATGTTTGATGGGGCCGTTAACGTGAATGGTAGTGGAGTTGGTGTTGTTTTGGTTACGCCGAAAGGATCCCACATTCCTTTTGCTGCCCGACTAACATTTGAATGCACCAACAATGTGGCTGAATACGAAGCTTGCATCTTGGGTATTGAAGAGGCGATTGATTTGCGGATCAAGAACCTTGTTATATATGGAGATTCAGCTTTGGTTGTGAACCAGGTTAACAGGAAATGGTATACGCATCAATCTCATTTAATTCCATACCGGGACTATACGAGGAGATTGTTGACGTTCTTCACCAAGGTGAAATTGCATCATGTGCCGAGAGAGGAAAATCCTTTGGCGGATGCTTTGGCTACTCTGGCTGCCTTGATTAAGGTGCGGTGGTGGAATCAGTTCCCTAGTGTTGAGGTGGGACGCCTGGATAGACCGGCTTATGTGTTTGTTGTTGACACAGCGCCCGATGATGAGAAGCCGTGGTATTTTGATATCAAGCGCTATCTGGAAACCCAAGAATATCCTGAGGGAGCATCCAAGAAGGACCGAAAGACTCTGAGGAGGTTGACCATGGTGTTTTATCTGAACAAGGATGGGGTTCTGTACAAGCGGAATTTTGATTGGGTTTTGCTCAGGTGTGTCGATGACAAAGAAGCAAGCCAATTGATGAAAGAAGTACACGAGGGGTCGTTTGGTACCCATGCCAGTGGAAATGCAATGGTGAAAAAGCTATTGAGGGCTGGATATTATTGGATGACGATGGAGGCCCAGTGTTTTAATTTCGTGCGGAAGTGTCATAAATGCCAGATTTATGCTGACAAGGTGCACGTACCTCCAAACCCGTTGAGTTTAATGTCGTCTCTGTGGCCGTTTGCTATGTGGGGCATTGATATGATCGGAAAGATCGAGCCTACGGCTTCGAATGGGCACCGATTCATATTAGTGGCTATCGATTACTTCACCAAGTGGGTGGAAGCGGCGTCTTATGCCAATGTAACGAAGCAGGTCGTTGCCAGGTTCCTCAAAAGAGACATCATTTGCAGATATGGGGTTCCTGAAAGAATCATTACTGATAATGGTTCTAATCTCAACAACAAGATGATGGCAGAACTGTGCCGGGAGTTCAAGATCGAGCATCACAATTCTTCTCCTTATCGTCCGAAGATGAATGGGGCGGTCGAGGCGGCCAATAAGAATATTAAGAAGATTGTGCAGAAGATGGTCGTGACCTATAAGGATTGGCACGAGATGTTGCCATTTGCATTACATGGGTATCGAACCTCGGTGCGTACATCTACTGGGGCAACGCCTTTCTCACTTGTGTATGGAATGGAAGTTGTGCTACCGATGGAGGTTCAGATTCCGTCGTTAAGAGTCCTGATGGACGTGAAATTGAAAGAGGCTGAATGGGTGAGGACTCGGTACGAGGAGTTGAGCCTGATTGAGGAAAAGAGGCTGGCAACCATTTGTCATGGGCAGTTGTACCAGCAACGAGTGAAACGGGATTTTGACCGAAAGGTATGACCTCGGGTATATCACGTAGGAGATATGGTGTTGAAAAGGATCCTTCCTCCTCAGAACGATCGTCGGGGAAAGTGGACACCCAATTATGAAGGTCCATTCGTGGTCAAGAAGGTTTTCTCTGGCGGAGCCTTGTTGTTGACGACCATGGATGGCGGGGATTTTCCATCCCCTGTGAATGCGGACGCAGTTAAAAAATACTTCGTATAAGAGATCTGCTGGACGAAAAGAATAAAATAGTCCAGGCAAAAAGGGGCATCCCGGCGAACCGAAAAAAAAATGATGAAAAAGGTTCGGGCAAAAATTAGGGATAAAAAGGGAAAAATTGTACACCCGGCAAGTCGAAAACCCCACAAGGGTGGCTTGGGCAAAAAAGGGTATCCCGGTGGACTGAAAACCCAAAAGGGCGGTCCAGGAAAAAGAGGGAATGAAACGAACAACTGCATCTAGCATGATCGTTTGTACTATGGATATGACTCCTGGATAATCCCCAGCAGGGATCGATCGGAAGCGTCTTGTTCAGAAGGCAGAAAGCACGGGGAGTCTTGAGGACATATGGGGTGTAACCGAGTTGGAACTCGATGAGATCACGGGTTCACATTGCCATTAGGATAGATTTTCCTTTTGTGCGTAATTACCTCTTTTCAGGAATTGCTTCCTGTGTATTGCTCAGTTGTGAGCCACCTTTTTCAATCAATAAAATGCATATTCAGTCAAATAATTTTGTTTTTGTTTTCATTACCGCTTTGATTGCAAAAACATCCGTTTCATTTTGATAAGAATCTTTGCATTTTAAGACATACGGGTCCCTTCCAATGCATGTGTATAGGATTGAGAACTTGAAATCTTATTTGGAAGGTAGAGTGACCTGGGTGTTGAAATTTTGGCACGCCTGGGGCACGTTTTTATCTAACGATCTCTTTTGCAGGTGTTGTTGGTTATTTTCACTCACTTGCAGGTTGTGATGTGAAGCCTTTTGACAAAAGATCCCCGTGGAGTCCAATCAGGGACAAGAGAAATAGAAGAATGGTAAAGACGGCGAAAGGATGGCGACGATCCTGGAGGGATAATCAAGAAGACTCTTCAAAGTTTGGAAAAGTGGAAAGTTGATACTCTGGTTAGAAGATGAAGGCCAGTGTTCGACGAGTCGACAGGTGTTCCGTGTCAAGTGTTCCATATCTCCCCAGTGGGTTTGAGATCGGTTTCTTCGGCAGTCAGGCCTGAAGGTTGTTGTTTCCCCTAGCATGGTGGAGATTGTTATATCCCCAGCAAGCCGGAGGGTTGCTGTTTCCCTAGCGGAGGTGTGCGTTGGTGGCTGTCTTCCCCAGCGAGGTCCCCAAGCGGATCGGGTTCAGTGAAGTTCATCCCTGGTGAGGGTTGTCCTTTCCCCAGCAGCAGTGCTATTACCCAGCAGGGTTGGAGATTTGGAGTGGTATCAAGTTCCTTAGCAGAGTGCCTCGAGCTCCCCAGTAGAGTCCCCTGAGGGGGATACTTTTTATGCATTCATCATTTAGAAAAGCATAGCATATTGCATAACTCATTGCGTAGCATTTCCATGGTTATGGAGCATTACGCTGAAAAAATAACTCATGCATAGGCATTGCAAGCATAAGCTAGTCTCAAGCCGTGGTTACCGTTTGAGAATCGGTTTATTTGGTTGGAAGATCAGCCTCAGCATTGCAAGAATCAACTAGTCTCAAGCCGTGGTTACCGTTTGAGAATTGGTTTCGCTGGATGGTGAAGATGTTACTCTGAGGAGTTTAACATCGTGACGTTAGATCAACGGTACTCCCCAATAGTGCGATATTGGAGGAAGATTTTTGTCGTGCGAGATGGAAG